>NC_068384.1:3726871-4074371 GCF_023724105.1 Carassius gibelio | reverse complement strand
ACGTTGAACACACATAGGCCACAACTGGAAATAAAAAAAACTGCAACCGCGTTAATTGCGTTATTTTTTTTTTAACGCGTTAAATATTTCAAATTAATCGAATGCGTTAACGCGCTAATTTTGACAGCACTAATATATATATATATATATATATATATATATATATATATATGTGTGTGTATATATATATATATATATATATATATAGTGTCTGTATATTTATTTATATATATATATATATATATATATATATATATATATATATATATATGTATATATATGTATATATGTATATGTATATATATATATATGTATATGTATGTAGAGAGAGAGAGAGAATATGTGGTGAGGAATTTTATTACAGAGAACAGTGCAGGTGGACAACTAGGTCACACTGCACAGAGCAGTAAATGCTACACAGCTGTTTTTCCTCCCTCTCAAATTTGTCTCTTCTATGTTATATTTCTAAAGTCCTATAAGCCCAATGTGTTAGTGTATTTTATGGTCTTGAGTGCAAACACAACAAAGCTTACTGCTTGGACACATTTGGCCAATGAAGGGCTCTTCCAGCAGTGTAATCCAACAGCAATGTGAAGGCTGAGAAACTGAATTCCTTGGTTTGCATTTTTTCCACATGTCACAATCAGTTTCCACTCACTGCCTTAGTCTCAGATTCAAACCGTGTGCTTAATTCCCATGTCAGTGATGCTGTCCAGAAACGAGAGGTTTTTATTTATTTGTATTTTTTTTTATCTTACAGCTCACTGCTTTTAATTGTTCTATTCACATTTGCAAGATTTTTTTTCTTTTTTCTTTCTTTCTTAATGTTGTCCCACTGTCGAGTTTGCCATAGGCAAGGTTTTAATTAACACGCAGCCCAGAGGGAAATATTGAAATTCATCCAGAAAAGCAACACAAAAACAAAGCAATTTCAGTTGATAATTACATGTACAATTTCGTTGCAAGACAAAAATGTAGTTAGGTTGTCTGACCACTTTCACTTTCTTCTCTATAATGGTGCTATTTATTTAAACTGTGTTAGGAAGCATTTAAATCGATTTTATTTTATTAAATTTTTTTAAACCTATTCATTAGTGATTGGTTAGTTCACCTATCAGGTCACAAATGCAAAATCCGCCACGCTGCATGCCTTCCCTTAAAACACTCACTGTGTGTGTCAGGCATATATTTGTGTGAGTGACCTGAGGGAGAACAGGCTGATGGGCCCAGAGGGGTCACACAGCTGGACCAGGAGCAGCACTGGACATTCACAGCAGCCTTAGGGAAATGTGCACGGGAAGCGTCCTCTTAATGCTGCATTACACATACAAAATCACATGCTAACATCACTACACTCACTGTAGCCTGGAGCGAAACTCAAGATGGCCTACCTTTGTCCACACATATCCCATCATTACTTCTGCAGTAGGGAGGTTGGGTGCACCCAAAACACTCAGCCAGCCCACGATCCAGCTATGCCGCAGATCGCATCTCTATTTTTGTGAGTGCATGGTGGTGGATTGATTGTGGCTGGCAGCGTTGTGAGGCTGGGCTCCAGCATTTAAACTAATGTTTGTTTTTCTCTCTACCAGCACCAGTGTTCCCTGAACACTTTTCCGAGAGTGGGTTGAGCGCAGATTCCCATGGATTTGAAAAACTTCATTGTGTGCCTTTATGGATGTGGGTTCATGCTTTGAGAAAACAAATGGCTGCTTTGAGCATTCAATGTTTTAGGTTGTCGGGAGCCCATAGATCTTTATTGAGTGGGCAAGAAGTGCTCTGCCCAACAATGATGCCACAGTACTGCAAATAACACTAAGGGGAAACTTGCGAAGAATAAATGTCAAGCACATATTGCTTTCTTTCTTTCGTCTGGTAAAGTAAATCCCATGCAAGCTTAAAATCAGTTCGCCTAGAGATTTTGCAGACAGAAGCTAAAGTCAATTCATCTAAGTGATTTTCTCTTAAAAGTCCCATGTTTTTATCTCATGCAGACGGAGTAGCATCTTTTTATTTCTCATTCATCTTCAGCGTTAGAAATCAACAAGAGTGTCTCGTTTAGATGAGCAGCTAGTTTTCATTTGAAGCTCCTCAGTTTTGAAGTCACGATTGTGTGGCATAGTCTCGGGTCTATGAAATCTGACTCCTTTATTGTCTGCACTTATCATCTTTCTTTTTTTATCTCTGCTCTAGTGTCTTTAAAGATGAAAGGAATTAGAGAGGCATGAAACAGGTTAATCCATTTTCTATTCTTGCCGATACTCACAAATCCAGCAAAACCATGCCCACATTTTCATATCTCAGGGATATTTTACCTGCCTGCACATTTAAGTCCAAATTCACACGTAAGCTTCATAATTGCATTGAAATTTGCTACTTAAATTTCATCTTGTGCAATAAATATTGTGTCTAATTATGTATTCATAGAAACCATTAGGAGAAGGAAGCAGGCATCTTAATGCATTTATTTTAAGCCCTAAATTAATGTAAGTGGACAGATTTCTACATTTAGAATAATGATCATCAGCATTCATCAGCTCCTCCTGTGATCTCTCACTCCAAAACACTCTTAGTGTCAGAAATGCTTCATCATTCCCGCAGGTAACAGAATAAAAGGGAGATGAAAATGCAATTGGCAAAGATGAAGCATGCTAAGAGATGGAGCCTCTTCTTGCCCTACGTTTTAGTCATCAAGTCTTTCTGCGTTTGGAAAGTTACTCATGATTTCCAAATCAATGTGCTTCAGGAATAATGAGCTGCCTAACGTCAGTTCTGTTGCCGTTTCTGCCAATGAGCAGTGATGCAACTCTATATCTTTGTAAATAAAGCACCCACCAGAGAGATCCCACAGCAAGTTGAAATGTGAGATGAGTTGGTATTCAGACAGATACTTGGTGTTAGTAGTTAAGAGCATCTGCTTTTAGGATTTCCTATAAAAAACAGACTCACAACCAATGTTTTCTAAACATTCTTTTTTTGACTTTTTGATTATTTACTTGTGGCTAATAGATACATTTAACTTGCTCCAGTTTCTACCACAACAAAATCATGAATCATGTAAGCACATACAGCATCTTAATCCAGACAGAAGAAAGCTTGTCTCAAGACCTCTTCTTTTGCGGTCCAGTCCAGTTGACTAATGGGTCTTTCTCTGTCCTCATTTGGTGAGGCATTTGAAGCTAAAGAGGTTGTAGTTCTCTATATCTTGACTAAACTTGGCCTTCTAGCAGTCGCTCCCATATGACTGAAACTCAGACACAAATGGTGCTTTTCAGTCTGGTGTTGCTGTCCAAGGTGCTGAATCACACCACCTACATTGTCACAAGAGCTGTCCAAGGTACTCCTCCTCTGTCAGATATTGCTATTTAAAGTTCTGTAACTGATGAGTTGCCATGTTTCTTTATTTTTACATTATATTTAAAGGGGGGGGGGTATATTATTGTTGTTATTATCATATTATTTAATGTTTATTTTATTATTATTGTTGTTTTGTTTTTTGTTTGTGTGGTGCTTAAACAGATTTATTTACTTAACAAAAAGGTTGTTTAGTTTCAGTGTAGTTTTAGCTTCCATCCCTTATAAAGCAATGTCATGACACATACTATGTTTTATCAAAAAATTGCACCATAATCAAAATTGTTATTTATCAAACTCGTAACAAAACAGTTGCTGTTCTTGCTACTATATAAAAAAGTTTCATGATGTTTATTCATTATGCTTATATTCTGAATTTCATCATCAGAACACCGACTCTGTCGCTCAGCCCGACATCTTTTTATCTTACATTACCAAATATTGCCAAAATGCCTTTGAAATGCAGACTGTTCATGAACATTAGAGACAATGTATGTGTATATGTAGATGTTTCCAAACTTAGTCACAACAAGGCATTAAAAAGAAGCCTTTGAAGTATTTTGATGTTTCTTTGCTGCTCTCTTGCCAGTTTCATAAATAGGTCAGTAGCTTTTTGCATCGCTTCTGTTCATCTGGTAAGCATATAGTGTGTATATTAACTCTGGCATCCCCTTTCCTTTTCTTTTCTCCTGCTCTATGCTCCTACTTATTTGAAGTCTTTTGCTTTGGAGCTGTTTCTGTCAACTTTACAGATCTACTTTATTATTTATCATACACAACTGGTTCTTAGTGAAATAGTCATTCATTCACAGATGACAGTGTAGTATTACACTCATGTATCAATTGCTGTAATTTTTTTTGTAATTTTATTTGGAGCATGAGAAAGGATTGCACTTCTTAAAGGAGGTGTGATGTACACAATTTTTTCTATTAGTCAAGTTTGCTTTCTGCAGAAAAAAAAAAACCTTTTTTCCTTTTAGATGAGCTCTTTGTGGTTTTGTCTGTGTGCCATTTTCTACTGAATCCATTCAGTTGCCTTAAATTGACAGGCATTTATCTGGGCTAAAACTTTGTGTAGTTTATAGGTGTGTTATGTGTCATTTGAGTTCATTATAGAGGATGAGCCTATGATAAAACATCAAACTGCTTATATGACTTTATTTACTGTTTGTAAGCCAATCGTGTGCTGCTAATTTTATAGTAAGGAAGTTAACTGGCACTTATGCTTGTGCATGTGAGTAAACCCTATATGCTTGCAAGGTCTCACATCATAGCAAAAGGCATCTATCTCAATTTATGATGATAATGTGCATCTTCTCAAGCTGTAGATTATTCAGTGTCTGGAAGATTCTGTCCTCCTCTGCACCAGAAATTCAGACACTGCCAAGTTGTGGTCACACCCATAGCAGATTCATGGAGATGACACACATGGCAATGACGCACACGCATGTCTGACCCACCTGGCTTGACTATGAACCACACTGGCTGAGAACTCTTGCCCACAATTGCTGTTCAAAAGTGTATTATTCTGACCCTGTTAAGGGGTCATATGATATTTTTATTAATTACTTTTTTCATTATTTTGTGTATTTGGTGTAACAATATACTGACATGCTTTAATGTGAAAAAAAAAAAAAAAACATTTTTCAATTCCTGTACATTATTGTAGGTCATCTATGCTCAAACACGTCTAAGCAATATTTTTTGTATATTTTGAATATCTGTAAAAACTTTGTGCAGTACATTGAAAGAATTCCAAATGTATATTTATAATACTTGTATTATTATTATTCAAACGCTTAAATCATTTTCAGAAATACATATAAGCTGAAACAAAATATACATATTAACTGAAAAAAACAAACTTAAAAACTTAAGAAAATTAGGAATGTTGCTTTAGGAATGAACTGAAATAAGTTTGAGTTGGAACTATTAAAAAGTGAACTGAAATAAATATGTTCAAAGCTATATAGACATATAAGGGACAAAAAATCTAAAGCAAATACATATTATGATATTAAATTAATATTACTAATTTAATAATGCTGGTAGTAGCAGAATTACAAACCTGCTGCACACCTTAAGTTTTATAAGAACCCACGATTTTGTCCAAACTGACATTGGACAACCTGGAAATATCAGAATTTTAAAAAGTGTGATTTCCAGAACTGAAAAATGGAATGGAAATTAATAAAAGCTTAGTCATGAGAACTTCTGTGTTCATTCTAGATATACAGTATAGGGCTCTAAAATATTTTAAAAGAAATTATTAAGCTAATATTTTGTTTATTTAGTCTAATATAAGCCTAGAACCTCTGGCATATATCTTGGATGCGCAATAGATTTATATTCAAGACTGAAATGGGCGTGCAGGTCTTCTTGTACTGACCTTGATTTGATTTTCTGTGGCATTAATCCACTCCACTCTGTCTAGATGTTTGACTTTAGCTGTTTTAAGACTGACCTCTTCAACCTGGTGACTTTAAACCATGAGATTCTTTGCACTGCGGTTTCATGTTTGTCTATTGTAATTGAATGAAAAGATAAAACATTTTTAGAAACCTCCTCTTAAGTACTGTGGCCATGTTCCCTCTGTTCACATCAGAGACTGAATGGGACAACTCACAGTGCTCAGATGTTTCCAGACGGAGTGTATTAGCAGTGCTTCCTAGTCCAAGGGGAGGTTGTTAGCATCTCATCTTCATGCAGAAAGAAATAAATCAGAAGCAGTGAAGGCACTTGTTACTCCTCAGACACTGGCTTATGCAAACCTTGAGGGAAGAGGCGTTAGATTGATTGTTAAAGCTGACTAGGAAAGCAGGAAACTATCTTAAGAGCAAGATAAATCCAGTTTAAAGAAATTTCCATGCCTGGTTAGACAGCCTGTCATGTGACTTCCAGGCCTCATAGGCATTGCTTATCTCTGTTTTTATAATTATTGTGCCACAGAAAATGATGGGAAACGTACACTACCGTTAAAACGTTTGGGGATGGTAAGATTTTTTTATGTTTTTGAAAGAAGTCTCTTCAAGGCTGCATTTATTTGATCAAAATTACAATAAAACGGTGCTACTGTGAAATATTGTTCCAATTTCTATATATATATATATATATATATATATATATATATATATATATATATATATATATATATATATATATATATATATATATATATATATTAGGGGTGTAACGGTTCACAAAATTCACGGTTCGGTTCGATACGATACACTGATGTCACGGTTCGGTTCGGTTCGATACGTTTTAGATACAGCAAAATGTAAAAACATCTCAACTTTTCAGAATGCCGCAAGCGCACCGCGGGTCATGTGACAAGAACCAACCAATCAGCTTCATCCTTTCTTGTATCAACGTTGAGAGCTCAGCCAAGATGAAGGAACAGCTGATCATAGTTGTATATGGATTGCAATTTTAGCAGAGCTACTGCAAGCGATTTTTAGAGCTGCAAATCCATTTATCCTTCGCTGAAATTTCCGCGTCTCATGGAGAGAGCACGTCATTGTTGCTTAGCAAAGACAGACGCCTCAGGAGAAAGACGCGCTTAGCGTTTTCCATGCGTTTTTAGGCACGATATGTGAACGGCCCCTAAGGCGCTCGCTCACTCAGCACGCGCTGAAGGCTCGTTGCAAAATGTCTAATGCATTTAACAGACCAGAAATATAAGATCCTAAAATAACCAACAGGTCTGGTGTTTGGGTTGGATTCCCTGTAAGCTATGTCTAAATGCTGCAGGGATAGTTTGCTGCGTGCATGTTTCTCCTTTTTTTCGTCTTTTCCTAGATAGTACTGACGCATATATCCCAGATATTCCCGCTGTTTTTTTTTGTTTTTTTTTGTAATCCCGCTGGTGTACCCTGTCATGTTGCAGATGCGACATACCGTTGTTTTTTTATCCACCACTCTCTTGCCATCACCATTATAGCTTAAAGGGAATCCAAAGTGCACCCAAACACCAGACCTGTTGGTTATTGGGGGATCTTCTCATTTCTAGTCTGTTAAACGCATTGGCTATTTTGCAACGAGCCTTCAGCGCGTACTGAGTGAGCGAGCGCCTGCTGAGTAGCCTAACATAAACATATAAGATGGTGTTTTTTTCTTCTTCGGGAGTGTCAGGGGCGTTGCCTGTTACGTTGTTTGGGTTATTGGGCTACCTTGTTGAACGCATATCATTATATTTCTTTCTCTCTCTTTTTTTTTTTTTTTTTTTCAAATATAATGAATTACTCCAACGAACCGTTCGGTATACATAATGCGTACCGCGCACCGAACCGAAAGCGTCGTACCGAACGGTTCAATACGAATACGCGTATCGTTACACCCCTAATATATATATATATATATATATATATATATATATATATATATATATATATATATATATATATATATATATATATATATATATATATATATATATATATATATATATATATATATATATATATATATATATATATATATATATATAAATAAAATTCTATGTGAATGTATTTTAAATGGATGCAAAGCCCAGTTTCAAGGGTCACATGATCCTTCAGAAATCATTATAATATGCTGATTTGCTACTCAATGAGCATTTCTTATTATTATCAATGCTGACTTTTATTATTATTATTTTTTTTATATTTAAATATTTAATATTAAATGTTTGTAATACTTAATATTTTGTGGAAAGCAGGATACGTTTTGTTTTTCGGGATTCTCTATTAGCAGTATATATATATATATATATATATATATATATATATATATATATATATATATATATATATATATATATATATATATATATATATATATATCACATTTTATTATTGGGTGATTCAACACAAAGATGTTTTACCTGCTAAGAAGTTAAGCACTTTTAGAGTTTCATCTCCCTATCTGATGTGAGCATAAGTATTGGAACAGTGTTAGTGTTAAGCTGTGTCCTGTTGCATTCATTCATCAGATATTAAAAGCAGGGAATGGGGCTTATCTGTTATATCCATTGCTTCTGCCTTCTAAGTTTTGCATTTGACGATAACACACACAAACCAGGTTGAAGACGAGGAAGCTGACTCTGAAAGAAAAGAAAGAAATTAGAAACTATAGGAAAAACAAAGGGCATGGAGAAATCAAGAGTTTGGAAACTACCTGCGACATCAGCATGCACCGATGACCTGATCGGCTGAGAAAAACAACAGTAGCTGTGAAAATGAACCCTAAAACACATGTCTGTAAAATCAGCAACAACCTTCAGAAAGATGGGGTGATGCTCTGTCAATCTACAGTCCACAGGAGAATTTGACACAATTACAGAAGCTACACAGCAAGATGCAAAGCTCTGATCAGCAGCAGAAATAGAAAGGCAAGATGCTTCACAAATGTGAGCCAGTACAGTTTTAGAGCGGAGACAGATTAACCTTTATCTAAGTGGCTGGAAAGCAAAAGTTTGGAGAAAAAAGGGAACTGCAAATGATCCTAAGCATACAACCTCATCTGTAAAGCTTGGTTGATGTGGTGTCATGGCAAGGGCATGCATGGCATGTCTCTAGAACAGAACCTCTTAATTTTAATAATGACTTAATTTATGATGACCGTAGCAGAATGAACTTGGAAGGGCACAAAATCATCTTGGCTTCCAGTTTTCAAGAAAATGCCACAAAACTCATTAGAAAGCACTTCATATTAGATCAGGACGATGACCAAATCACCCTGCCAGTTCAGTCAAGGACTTTATCAGTGCAAAGAAATGTAAAGTCTTAGATTGCCCAAATCAATCTCCAGAATCCGATTGATCATTTAATTTCACCAGCTAAATAGGGGACTGAAGACAGAAACTCCACAAAACAAGCAACAGTTGGAATTGGCTGCAAAGAAGGCTGGAGAAAAGCATTTCAAAGCATAAGACCAAGAGTCTGGTGATGTCTATGGTTTGCAGACTCACTGCTCTGATTGCATGCAAATGATCTGCAATTAAATATTAGCTTTTAATCTTTAACATCTGCCTTTAATTCAGCTGTTCCAATACTTGTGCTCACGTCAAATAGTGGGGTGAACTCTAAAAGCTTTGTCCTTTTTATTTGGTAAAACATGTATGTGTCGAAAGACCTAATAATAAAATGTGACATTCTGTCGTTTTGTCACTTTTTAATCTTTTAATCATGCAAATCAGTGCAAATGTCTTGACTCCACAGCAGATAAAGCAGTTTTGTCTTTACTGTTCCAATACTTATGGAGGGCACTGTATATATATATAATACTAGTAAAAAAAAAAAAAAATTGGGAATGAGCCAAAGTTTCCATGTGGTGTACTGAGAAGTTGGTTTTTGTGACTTGTGTCAGTGTTTGACTCTGAGCTGAGTTATGAGTACAGTGTCATTTGCGCATGTGAGAGTAAGAGGAAAGATCAGACAGCCTTCTCAGAAGCCTTAAAAAGCTGCTCTGAAAGTTCCCCCGCTAAAACACACTTCATGTTCAAAGTGGCATACTCTCGTCAAACAGAGGAGATAAACAGGAGCTTCCGCTGCATGTGTTGCATGATACCAGCATGATGTTGCCAATGCCAGCATCCACCACAGCAGTCTCGCTATATCTCTTCAGTTATTCAGTAAAACATAACATTTCTGCTCATTTTCCTCTTTAAAAAAATGGTTCTGTAACTGAATACACCTACATTTTGTTATGATTATTACAAATATTCCATTACTCCCCAAGTCTGAAAGTAGACAAGAGACAGGCAGAGAGCATGAGATTTGCTCTGCAACATTCTAATACACGTTTCAGACATTCTCCATTCTTTTCAATTTCCCTTTTTGACATCTTTACAAATCGTGTGTAGGAAACTGTGCCAGTGGACAGGGAAATAGAGATGCCTGAACACTGTGTCTATCTCCTTTGGCTATCTCAGCTGTACTGTAACAAGCCCGTCATGTTCCAGAGGGGATTAAATGGGCTTTAATGGCAGACTTGTCTCTGCATTTCCTGGAGAGTGTTTTAATCTGCAGGAATATCCCTTTCTTTTGAGGATTTATGTCAGATTTTCTACTGCCTTCAATGTTCTGCTTAATGGGGAGTCTTGGAGATTGGGAGAGCATGTCAGGAAGCAGGTGTTCAGGATAAAGTGTGAGTAGTCATCAGAAAGGCAGTTTAGTACAGAGACGTCCCCCCACACTGCAGTTTAAACTCATCCTGACTGCAATAGCACCTCTCAGATCCCTTACAACAATGAGAGCCATTACAATCTGAGCAGATATAGCTTAAGACTTCTGCGTAACAAAAGATTACATTTTCCTATAGCCGTAGATGTGTTAAATCGCTGACTTTCACCTCTCCTTTTTTCATTAGCGGATAAAGACGCTAGGATCAACTTTTTTTTTTTGTTCACTCAAGTGTGTATAGCTACATGCTTAAAGCTTAATGATCAGGTATTCTGAATCACCTGAATGAGGTGTTTGTTTGTAATGAATGGATAAGAAGAATGTTTTAAGGGGGGATAATTAAAAAACGTCTATGGATTCAGCCACCCCACCTTGTGTCATCACACTGTCCTGACACTTTGTGTATTAGCGAGGGACATAAATAATCAAAACTAGATCGCGGAGTCATGCTGTATCTGTGAATGGCTACAAATACCGAATTATACAAATTGAGGACAACAAAAACCCCTCTGTGCAACTTTGGTGATACACAACAGCGTTCATTTACATTTTCATTTAATTTTCTATTGGCCCGTAGCACTGAATACAAAATCAATCTTTCTAACTTCATTTTCAATATATTAGGAGGATGGTAGGGAGAGTCGGGGAAATATTGATTGTCTGAGTGTGCATTGTGTCTCCGCACAGATTGAACTCTTTGTATGAATCAAATGAAATTGCAGTTTTTCTTATCAGGGTGAAAATGAATAAAAGAGAAAAAGAAACACGAGAGAATGATGGTGGTTATTTCATCAACAAAACCATGACAGTTACGCAACAAATTACAGCCTGCATTGAAAAAAAAATCACCCCGGCAGTGGGTAGAACATTCCAGCAGACTGAAACATGCTCAATACATGTACATTATACATTATACTCTAATATAGAGACTGACATTAATCTGACGTGATTGAAATCAAAGATACTCTAAAACATCTGTCATGAACAACATTTTCTTTACTTCTATATAAAATTAATTAAATCTATCTATCTATCTATCTATCTATCTATCTATCTATCTATCTATCTATCTATCTATCTCTTTCTCTCTATCCATCAATCTCTCTATCATCCATCTATATCTCTCTATCTTTTTCTCTCTATCTCTCTAGCTCTCTCTCTCTCTATCTATCTCTATCTATCTCTCTATCTCTCTATCTCTGTCTCTCTATCTCTCTCTCTATCTATCTCTCTATCTGGGACAGTACATATGGCAGTTCAATGGTCGGTAACACTTTATTTTGATAGTCCACTTTAGACATTCTACTAGCAGTAAGTAACCTTGCAACTACATGTCAACTAGCAGTTAGTAGAGTATTAGTAGTTTGTCTGCTTAATATCTTCTAACACTTTCTTTGTCAACTTATTGTCAACTTATACTAAGCCTAAACCTACCCCTAACACTAACCCTAAACTTACCCTAACAGTCTACTCTGAGAGATAGTAGACATGTAGTTGCAAATTTCTGAGATTTAGTTGATATGTAGTTGACATGAAGTTACAAAGTTACTTATAGTCAGTAGAATGTCTGAAGTGGACTATCGAAATAAAGTGTAACCGCATACATTTTCAATACACATAATGCAACATAATGCAAGTTTTATTATTATCATTATATTGGCACTATTGGTTTTGGACCCTGTGCATGTCTGACCAAGCACTTTAAAAGTTTTGATAACTGTTCAGAAGGGACACACAGTACATGTTTGAAAGATAGGGGCTGAGACGAGACAGAAGACGATATGATGAGAATCTGTTGGTGGATAGACAGCACTTTACCTGAGCTCTGCCTCCGATGAGCAGAAAGAGCACAAGAGAGATTGAAAGATAGAAAGGGGCAAAGACATTAGAGAAAGAGAGAGAGGCCTCTAATGGTGGTTGTATATTAAACAGCTGCCTGTCTGCACACACTGTCTGATTGATGGGCAAAGACAAGCTTCATTTCCTTGCCTAGCCAAAACTTCATCTTGTTTCAGAAAGCAGTCATGGGTGTGATTCAGGGAGAAAATTGGACCCATTTCCATGGGACTACATCCTTGGAATAAGCACTTGTAGAGACACATATTTTCTCCCTATCATCCTCAAATGGTTTCAGGCTCTCTCACTATTGTGTGGCATCAGTCTAACCGAATTCAACTTCTCAGCCATGCACTCTTTATTCAAATATTCATTAATGGAATAGTCATCTAGCAGCGCGTCCGAGCTACTTTATTAGTAAATGCCAGACACGGCTATCTCTAGTCTCCATCCACTTTAATTATATATATCAAAGAGCAGCTTGGACATTCTGCTAAATATCTTCTTTACGCACAAGACAAGTCATAGGGTTTTGAGTAAACGATGGCAGAGTTTCAAATCCATCTTTTGGTGTGAATATTTTCACCAATAACTTTTATTAAGCTGAACAAATAATTCTGCTGAGAAGAGCACAAGTCTAGTCCCCACAAACTGATAGAGAAAAGAATGAGTGAGAGTTATTCCAGCCTACATTGCACCCAAGATCTGTCCTCCTCAAGCTTTTTGTCTCTTTGAAAATTCATTGCACACCTGCTGGTACTCCTCTGAGAGCAGCATTATACTATAAAATCAAGCTGCAGGATATATAAATACATGTATTTTTCATAGAATAAAATCCTCTAAATCGTCTGTTCTGGAAGGACAGATATACATTGATTGGACTGTAATTGCTTTATTACCTCACTTTTATTTCATGAGTCATCTGTCTGAGTATTTCATCATGGAGTTTGAAGTTGGGCAGCCAGATGGACTGCAACAATAAATGTGAGATAATGTGTTTTCAGAACTCCGGCATGAGATTGATAATGGTGCCAAAATATGCCAGAAAATGTAGGCTAAGCGATATATCTTTTTTTGGCCATTATTAGAACATCATTTTCAGTTTCAGGACTTACATCTTTACATCCTTCATCCAGCATCAGCTGTTGGCATCAAGATGTGTCACACTTTGTTGGCATATTTACATGTATAGATGATCCGTAAGAGTGTTTAAACAGCCTCATCTTGCATTTGATCCAAGTCATGTCTCTGGCTGTCTGACATCACAGTCCGTCATGTGTCTGTGTGTAATCCGTGTGATCCATTATCAAGCAGAACGCAGGAAGCATATGTTGTCAGACTTGTTGGTTTTGGTTTATGACAACACATTGCAAGAGTGAAAATGTCATCTCCTTGGTTTGTTTGTGTGTACGGCAATATATCTGGCGCCAGTGGCAAAATAAATGACAGTTTTCAGATGATTTCATAGCATCACTGAATTCATTATGAAAATCCAATCTGGGAGGTCTCTGTATTTCATTCTGGCAGCAGCATGCCACCCATCTTTCCCAATGCCAACCCCCTCCTAGCAGCCAAACAGACTGGAACTTGTCCCTTTCAGTTTTTTAAAACAAGATAAATTAACTTGAGAAGCAGAATTGTTTTGAGGTAAAACCTATTTTAAGATGGTCTATCTTGAAAAAAATATTTTAAAAATAAATCCAACAGAATTTAGTAAGGTTAATTAAAAAAAAAAAAAAGGAAACAAATAATTTAGTAATAATAATAATAATAATAATAATAATAATAATAATAATAATAATAATAATAATAATAAACTTAATTATACACCACCATTTGAAAGTTTGGGGTCAGTAAGAAGTCGTTTATGGTCACCATTGAAGGAAGCATTTATTTTAAAAAATAAAACAGTGATTTTTTTTTTTTTTTTTTTTTTTACAATTTAAAATAACTTTTTTTATTTTAAAATGTTATTTGATATTTTAAAATGTAATTTATTCCTGTCATGGTAAAGCTGAATTTTCACGATCAGTACTCCAGTCTTCAGCGTGACATGATCTTTTCAGAAATCGTTCTAATATGGTGCTTTGCTGCACAAGAAATATTTCCTATTATTATCATCAATGTTGACAAATGAAAAAATAAAATAAAAAAAAGCAAACTTTGTGACCAAATTTTGAACTAGTGTATTCTCAAAACTGTATTTTATTAACTATATTCCATTAGATATTTTTACTGGTAATCAAGACAAAAATATATTAACAATGTTATTTTTCTCTCCAGTGTTCAGTATCTTTCTTGTTTTCTTTTTTTAATGGAGTATTCTTTGTTCTCATATTTGAAACCTGCTATTAGTGAGAGAATAAACTGGGCAGGTGAGGAGCGAGCTGGGAAACGCTGAGCTCTAACCCTGCATTATGCATGGATGACATACAGACATAAACACATTTTCCAGTCTGCAGATTTCTCCGTCTTATCCAGCGATGTCCTATTGCACTCGCCGGAGTGTTTAAACACCTAGCGTGAGCCCCCGAGGGTGAGAGGAGGAGAGAGGGAAGATAAGAGGTGAGAGGAATGTCAAAGCTCCTCCCCTCTGTGCCTCACCTCTTCTGGAGGAAATTTCTATCTGCGTTGTATATCTGTCTATCTCTTCTGCCGTCTCCCTTGAACGGCTCCTCTATCTTTCCATTTTTTCTCTCATGGGCCCCATCACGGATTTACTGAATAGCTCCCTCTTTCTGCAGTGCTGTTTCGGCAGCACACTGGGACGCTTTTATCCTACGGGTCTCAAAGATTGGTCAGTTCAACTACTACGGCCACTATAATTGCAGAGTTCACAGAACACTTTCCGTGTCTTCTCCCTCAAGTGTGTGTGATGAAATTAATTGAAAAGGAAAGCAAATAGCTGCTCAAGGAGCTTGGGTATTGTTATTATTATAATTAATGGATGAAGCTGAGTCCTGTTTTCTCTGTGGCCCATTAGCTTCAGGGCTTAGGGATCTAATGAGGTGGCTTTCATTTTTTTGCCAACTGTACTGTGAAGGAATCCCTCAAATGAAGCGGAAGACACTGTCATCTGGGATGTCCTGAGGAGAGGCTGACGGGGCTCAGATGTGGTCAAGACTCACCAAGTGAGGCAGGCCGGATCACACTAATACAGCACCAAACGGCACGGCTGAGCAACTGTAATACAGGAGGGAGCTCTGTCTATCTATAGCTATACCCATGGCTATGCCCCATTCCTGTTTGTGAAAAGATCTTCCTAAATTGCTTTTACTGTACTGAAATAGGTTTTATCCAATTCTTTTCAGTCTTTTGAAAGCTCACATGTGATGACATGTAACCAGATCCCTTTGAGAAAGTGTAACTCTCAATGTAACTGCAGTTTTAGGAGGTTCTTGATACAGTACTGTACAGTAAGTGCTTAAAGGTGTACATTGAAGTGAAGTGATGTAAGACTGCTGATTGTAATTGGCTGTTTAGTTGTCTTGAAAAGTTTGCAACACCAGAATGTTCCAAAGAGCAAATGACTGAAACAGTTCACCCAAAAATGAAAATTCTGCCTTTTTCTTACTCACCCTCATGTCCAAACCCGTAAAACCTTTGTTCATCTTCTGAGCCCAAATTAAGAGATTAAGAGAGCTTTCTGACACTCCATAGACAGAAATGCAACTTGACTAGACTAGACTCGAAGGCCCAGAAAGGTAGTGAGGACATTGTTAAAATGTGATATCAGTGGTTCAACTGTAATTTTATGGAGCAACAAGCATATTTTGTGTGCACAAAGAATAAAAAATATCACTTTCTAAATAAAAGTTAAGTCATTAATACACATTTTGTATACAAATAATTAATTTGTAATAATAATAATAATAATAATAATAATAATAATTAATAAAAATAATATTAATTAAATTCCAGCTTTGTGATGCTCTCTCTGCTTGCTCGGCTCCTGTAGTGAAAGGACTGGAGACACACTCACTCCACACCAGTGGACATGTACTGTAGGGTGAGTCTTTGTCTCTAAGGCAGGCTTGGGATGCGTCCAGTTATATGACCTGGAAAGGCAGACTGTGTGTGTGTATGTGTGTGTCCAAGGGGATGTGTGCCAGATATAAGCTCTTCATTCATCTCAGCAAAACAGCTGTGAAAGTGCTGAGTAAAAAATTCAATTAAGAGCCAGCTGTGCTGTGCCTCACGTCTCCCTTCAGCCAGATCCTTCTCCCTTTTTTTCTTTTTCTCTTCTGTAACATTCCTCTGGCAACCCGCCTGTGCTCCAACACCACCCCCTACTGAAGACAGCCCCCCAACCACAAAGCAACCCCCTTCAAATAAATGCTCACTTACGCCTACAGCACCCTATAATTTGTGTACATCGCTACAAACTCGCACAAATATAGTTTGTAGAATGCACAAATCAAACAATGTTACTTCACTTGGAGATAATTTGTATATTTTATTATTATTTTTTATTAATAATATTAATAATAATTAATAATAATTTCAAATATAATAAAGTAATATTTCAAATATTTTCAAATCTTTCTCATTATCTATCTCTTTTTTTTCTTTCTTTCTTTCTTCTCACATTTCTGCTTAGTGGCTTTTTACCCCTGAAAGCAGAGTTAAAAGAACAAAATTATTATTTTTATTATAATTAGTAGTAGTTCTAGAAAAAAGAAAATTAGAATATGTCTCCTAAACTGTGGTTTGTGTGGTGGCATAGTAGTATTAGTGGTAGTCGTCATAATAATAATAATAATAATAATAATAATAATAATAATAATAATAATAATAATAATAATAATAACAATAACTTCATAATTTCAGAATTGTAGTCCTTGTTTTCCTTGCCAGTTTAACTATATGCATACATTTAACTCTAATCATATATCCATCCACTCTTTAACCAGTCCTCAGTACTGCTTTGTAAGCTAATCACTTGTAACTCTATAGGTTCAGGTTTTTAATGAGCTAATTTGCATTTTAGGAATTAATCAACATTGATTAAATAATTAACAGCGCAATACATCTTACTCAGAATTTAACAAATGCGGTTTAGAAACTTGCACACAAAGCCGTGCTTGCATTTACAGTGACATCATTAACCCTGAAACTTGCCACTGTTATGAATGATGATGCAAGCATAGCAATCAGGAAATGTTCATTTCACATCAAAGCCGTCGATAAACATTCCGTCATCTTCTGTCATCATAAGTAATATAGTCTGTTGCATGTTTTAGAATGTCCGTTGCCATGCAACAATTAGGAGAAAAAGAGTATGTCGCCTACATTGTGGTTTAGGTGGCAAAATACCTCCATTACACTAATTCCAGCATGTAACAGTGCAAGTAATTTGCCCTTTACCAAAGCACTGCTTCTAAAGGAGTCAGACTAGATTAAAAACCCATGTTGTTCCCACATGTACCTCATTCCTGGTGGAAACTAGTGGGTCTGTAAGATTTAGGAGCTAAGTAGAATTAGGACTTTAGTTAATCTTCACAAAATATCCTCTGCCAGGCTAGCTCAGAGATGAGGGTTCAAGAAAGCAGCTTCTACAGTGCTGACATCGGTGTTATTCGCTCAAAACAGTCGGGGAAGTAAATTAACTCCTGCATCAGTCAAGTCAGAACCTGAGCACATTCTGCTCTCCCACAAGCCCTGAGAAAAAGACCTTCTAAGGGAAGGGGCCTTTGTGTCCTCCCATTGGCTTCATGCTGATTCTAACAGTCTCATCTGCTTACAAGCGCACCTTTGCTCTTTGTGACTCTCTAAGCCTTGGTGGAAATCTAATAGCTGCAGGTGTGGATTGAAGGAGAGGATTGCATTGCCCTTCTCATTTGTAGTCAGAAGAGAAGGTTCTGCTCATAAATATACAGCGTTTGGCGGAATTGGAATGCAGCCGAGGGGTGAAGAATTTAACATGTACCCATACAGTGTGCAATATTTCATGCTCCTTCATAATTTTAGCATGGCATTGGCATTGCCTTTGTTGTTTTGTGGAATTTACAAGTTGATATCTTTGTCTGAGCTCTGACTGCTGGCCTGTTTTTGACTTTTCTCTCTTTCACTGGCTTAAACAAAAACAAAAACAAAAAAACTATATTTTGCATGCAAACTTACACAGGCACAGCATGACTATCACAGTTTCCATCTTAAGCTTCCAAAGCCATGTGTTTACATGCATAAAAAGAAAAAAAAAGAAAAGAAAACTGACATCTTTTGGCTTCTCAGGCATGATGTGTTGTGGTATCTCCAGGAAAAAGACTGATATACTGTTCTCTGACATAAGATGACTCTGTGTTGTTTGCAGGTAAATGTGGGTCTCCTATGGAAACATTTTCTCATATGCCTAGTTGCCTAGTTCCAGCCTCACACGGCAAGCCTGTAGACCACCCACCATCAATTCTTTGACAGTCTGATGTATAATTCTCACAAAAAAAGGAAAGATTTTTCTCAATTTAGCAAGCTCTGATCTGACTTCACACAACTTCTCAGAGTAAGTGGCACTGAAGATCAGAGTAATGAATGCTGAAAATTCAGCTTTGCATCACAGGAATAAACTACATTTTAAAATATATTACAAAAAAATACATATTCACAATATTACTGTTTATAATGAAATAAATACAGCCATGGTGAATATAAGACTTCTCTCACCAACATTTTACAAAACAATATTCCAGACCCCAAACCTTTGAATGGTTGTGTGTGTATATTGGAAGCTCTTAAACACATCTGGGGTTTCATATGGCCACGTGTGGACTGGCATTACAAGGACAATCAGCTGTCCTTCCTGTCTCTCTGCAGCAATGTCTTAGGTGTCTTACATTACAGACATTGCAGTTTATTGCTCTGTTCACATCTGCAGTCCTCATGCCTCTCTGCAGCAGGACTATGGCATGTTCACTTGATCAGGAACCATGAACATCTTTCTTTTGGTGTTTTTCAGAGTCATTCAGAAAGGTATCTTGATTTGCATAAGTTATTGGAACTGTGACATTACATCCTTCCACGAAGAACCTTTCCAATGGTCCATGCAATAAATGTTTAGTTCATTGAAGAATCATTAAACACATTGTTTAAACACTTTCCAAAAACAATATTTAAAGCTTATTTGGATTTTACTGAATTATATTTAAAAGACAATGTCCTGAAAAGGTTATTTAATTAATTTTTTTGTATGAGGTATATGTGCACTGCCTTTCAAAAGTTTGGGATCAGTAAGATAAGTTTCTTATTGCTCATCAAGGCTGCATTTATTTGATCATAAATACTGTAAAGTGAAAAGTGAAAGTGAAAGTGTTTCCTCTTTTAATATACTTTAAAATAAAAAAAAATGTCCTGTGATTTTTCTTCGGTGTCACATGGTCCTGCAGAAATCATTCTAATATGCTGATATATTATCAGCATGGGAAACAGTTGTGCTGCTTTTTAATTTTATTTATTTATTTGTGTTATATCTTTGTAGTATATACAAATCCATATATTCCATATTCTGTGCGCTATTGAGTGAGAATTGAAAAGTGAATCTGTTTCTTTAGACTGTGCAAGTGCCAGCTGGCACCTTCACACTAACACACGCCTCTCTCTCTCTCTCTTTTACTTCCTCTCTTTTACTTTCTCTGAATCACAGGCAAATCAACAGTTTGTGACAAAGGGTAAAAAAAATTTTTTTTCTTATTTATTTGTATTTATTTATTTTTTTTGGTGAGGACCAATGGTCAGTGTTGTGGCAATGCTGAAATTGTATCTTTGAGAGGAATACCGACCGAACTATGTATTAAAGCCGACTGATCTTGGTTGCGGGACAAGGAAAACAACTCCATGCTGAGCAGTGTTGGTTTGAAGCAGAGAGAATAACTTCATTGAGAATCACAGCTTGGTACAAAACAGTTTCTCTCTCACTGGCCTCTATCTTGTTGCAGGTGGGGGGCACAAGCCGACATGGACAAAACTGAATGCTTCCCCATTTTTGTCTCCAAACAAATCTCAAGCTAGAACACATGCTGTGTCATAACCAAATCAGACAATCACCTGTAGAGTGTAAGAAATGTTTGATATGCGCATTTTAAAAAGCAGCCATGGGGTTTTTCTAACAGGGTGTTCTCAAATAATCAAGCTTTAATGTTCCCAACCTATAGGGAAATATGCAGTAGATCTTCATTTTGTGTTGAATAACGCTGAAATCTCAACAATGACTCCCTGGTTATAGACTTTAATTGCATTCCATTTTCATTTTGCCCTGTTCCCATTCCTTTTTAAAGTAATTCCATTGCAGGTGCATTAATTTCCTAATCAGACCGTCAGATTTGTGGATCTAAAAGACCAAATTTCAGTCACTTTGTTTGTGTGCAGGGTAATACACCCTCTCCCCATTTTGTGACATACTGTAGCCTCCTAAAATTAATTGTCAGGTGGAAATTATTGATCATGACTGACTTGTGCTAAAAAGACACAACCCTTCAACATGTGAAAAACCTCCATAAACTCACTTCAGCCTTAACATTGTTGAAAGGGGCTGTATTTGATGGCAAATGATAGAGGTTTAAGTCTTGGATTGTGGTGAATATGGTAAAAAACGTGTTTTATTATGCAGGGTTGCTGCCAACAGAGAAAAAAAAATCAGGATGATGATGATTTTATTTTATTATTATTATTGATTTATTTTCACATTTTTTACAAATGTATTTATTTTTGGCTCAGTTGCTAAATGTCATTCAGTAATCATAAGCATGATGCAAATAGGCTATAGTATGGGATCAGGAACTGTAAAAATTAATAGATTTGAAACACTTTTTTTGAATGGGATGTGGGAGCTGTTTTTGTTTTGTATTATTTTAGGAATGTAAATGTGATTTTAAAAAGGAGAGAGAGCGAGGGTGTGTGAGAGAATACTAGAACCATAGAAAGTGGTACTTTTATCACTAGCACAAAATCATCTGATACAAAATTAAAAACTAATTAAATATTACATTATTACAAATCTATCTATAAATGGGCAATATTTTCCAGTCATAAAACACAATATTACACATTTTACCTGAATTCACCACATCATTTGATTCTGATTGGTCATTTCAGATATTTGTGAATAATGTGTGTTGTCCACTGCAAGTCTGTATAACCACTTAACCTTCCTTGATCTCTCAAGGATCTTTCAATCTGAAGTAATTTTTTTTTTTTTTTTTTTTACCTCAGATCAATATTTAATTTGCCTTTGATTGTTTATCATTTATTCATTCGTGTATTTATTAAGCACCGATAAACACAACAGCAGTTGACCATAGTGCAGTAAGATAAAAGCAATGATAAAACATAATATCAATAAGAACAATACATATACATTTTAAAAATCCGACGTAAGAAAATAAGATTTAAATTTAGTTGTAAATTCATAGACAGGATTAGAAATTTTAACAGATACATGAAGGCTATTCCATTGCCTCGGCCCAACTATTGCAAATGTATGATCACCTCTTGCCTTTAATCTTTCTTTATTAGCAGGATAAAATATACAGTCAGATCCTCACCCGTTTATTTTGATATAATAACCAATTCACTGTAGAATGTTATGCCTTACATGAATAACTGAATCCAAGTAAATATTAATATGGCATTAGAGTTAATTTATTTATTTATTTATTTTTTACACCCCAAAAGAAAAAAAAAAGCTGATTTTCATTCTTCTCACATCTCAAGCAGGTGCACCCGCATGCGGGGCATGTACCTGATGAGTGAGCACATAGCCTACTCCTTAAGGAAATTACAATTGAATCATTCTCTTGGGTTTAATGCGATTCGAAGGGCTGTTTGTCAGCTCACAAGTGGTGCCCATCAGTGGTGATATTTCTCCGCTCGGACAGATGCTTGAGGCGTCGGTCAGCTGTCCCTCAGCGTGAATGGTAGCGTCCGATCTTCCTCACACGCGCTCATTCTGCGCGCGCCTCTGTTTAGCTTAATCAAAGCAGAAGGTTGTAGAGACTCGCGATCTTACCGTGTTTCGCCGCGTGCGTATTTCATGACAGCGGGATCCCTACGGACGGTCATCGTCTAACTGACTCTCCATTCAGTGGCCATTAGCTCGGCGTTAGGCATTTCATCCGTTATCCGTTGCTTTCAAGTGTGATGCTATACATTTAAAGGAATTGACAGCTATCTTAAGAAAAGTATTGACTCGTCGGTGTTGCGTTTGGAAGGTGCTCCCCGAGGGAAATAAAAGTTTCCTTCGGGAAATGAACAAGCTGTTCAGCGCAGGTAAGATTTTACATTTACATGCTCACGCTCTGTGCGCTTTTGCCAGTTCACGTCTATGTCCTCGACTGGTTTTCTACACTTGTATGAATGCTGAAAATACAACTACACAGCCGTGTCGGTTCACTGCCAAACCCTTTCAATTAAACTGACCCGGTCTTGTGTTTTTAGTCCTGATAATGTGTATCTGTCTCGCTGGTTTCATCATCCTCGTTATTTGTGGCGCTTGACTGAAAAGCAAAAAGGACGCGTTGGATACTTTTTTTTTTCTCCTAATTTGCGACTGTCTCTATCGTCCGCTTTGCAGTTTTGTGTGTTTGAAACCAAAATTGTTTACAGGCTACGGTCCGGTTTAAGAAGACCGCATACCGACACTGGCCATCAATGACAGGCGCGCGCTCGCGATGAATCGTCAGACCCTCTGTACCTATTCCCTTCCGGCTATTGACAGCTACGCATAAGGTCATGTATCAGCAGCAGCTGCAGAACATGCCAGTAATGGTTAATGCTGTAGCATGCAATTACTGTTATATGCTCTATTAAGGTCAGAAAAGGCACAGACCACTACTTAGTGTTTCTGCAGGGGAAACAACGTGTTACTGACTCAGTTTATAGCAGAATATTCAGTGTTTTTGCTCTCTGAGATGGTTGACTATTTTACTGCTAGGCACTTAAATAATGTCATTCAAACTTGTATGACTTTCTTCTGCTGGTGAACACATTCTGAAGACAGTCTTGTCCATGTAGAACAGTGGATGGTGACTGAATATGTTAAACCACAAAGAATGAAAAGTATCTTAAAAGTCTATGCACTATATTTAATGTGTTATGATAACAAATGTGCACATGAGGAACAGATACAGTACATACTTATTCACTGTCCTAGATTTCCATAAATCATTTAGGAGAATGCATAAAAGAAGTTTTGATGTCAAATGATTCAGCTAAATTAGACACTATAGGTACCAAGAAAGTTATTTCAAATTAAAAAGAAAGAAAGTTATTATTCAAAATGTAGTCATTGTGTAATGTGTAATGTGTGTAATGGATTAGTTAATCCAGCAATGCACAGTTTCCAATTGATTAAGAATTGGAACAACATAAGGGTGAGAAAATGATGACAGAATTTTTGTTTTTGAAGTACCGAATGTCCAACTGCATCTCTACCAGAACTAAAAAAAAGTTTTTTCCTTTTAACAGTCTCAAAAATAAGTGTTTAAGAATCATAGCTGTTATCGTCTCATGTTATACAATCTTAGCATTTGCTGAATGTTCCTTACTGTGCTATTGCTGCGCTTCGATATGAATGAGGTGGTCAGAAAATAGATGGGAAAGATCAAGAAATGGAAGCTCCCTGCTGGACCTCTGGCTTTCATCTCTCCTGTCCTTTCCCTCTTCTTGATCCCCCTCTCATGTAGCATATCTCTCAATTAGAGCCCAAAATCAAATGGACACAGAGTAGAGATCAACTGAGGGTGAGGAAGTGAGAATGTGTGATGTTTGAACAGAATGAGTCAAATCTTCTTCAGCTTTCACAGATACAGACCAACAATCTGGCCAACTGCGTATTTGAGCCTTCCTTCTTAAAAACCCACAGGCAGTTTCAAGGGGATGGACACTTTCTAGTTGGCACCTGCCAGACATTATCATCAGCCTGGTGTGTGAAACCGGACAAAATATTTAGATGTAAGCAGTATAGCGCACACACACACACAAACACACACTCTGGCTAAATGGCTTTAACGCCGGACAGCCGTGCATGTCATACACAATCCCTCATCCTGGCCCAGTTGGCACAGTGTAACTCCAGCTAACATGGCAGAGCAAGCAGTGAAGAGCCGATCACACTTAGCAGTGCCCACTCTCTCAGTTAGTGTGTGTGTGTGTGTGTGTGTTTGTGTGTGTGTGGCCTTAACCCCCTTAAGCTCACACACTGGCTCGTTGCCTTCTTTGGGCCACAGATGCTGGACTCAACCCGGCTCTGCTGAGCACCTTTGCTGAATGTAAACTCCTTCTGTTTGCATCCCAACATTTTTTGAATATATTCATTTTATTTTATAATATTAATATATTTTTCTCCAGTGGCTTGCTGAAATGTATGTTTACACCAAACATATCTGGGTTAGTGCTGATTGAATTGAAACATCTGAGGACACACAAGAGCATCGGTCTTAATGTCAACATAAGCATGACCCTTTTCAACCAATTAGCATTGTTAGGAAAAGCTCTAGTTCACGCTTGTGCGAGTGTGTTTTTGTGGGCATGTTTGTGTGTACGTATTGGCTCTGCTCATGTAGCGAAGTCCATTTGCAGGTGAGTGTCTGCATCATTATCAAGACCCCCTCCCTAGCCCTGCGTCCTTCAGCCAGGTCCATGGCGTGTGAAGGAGAGCTGGGAATGAGACCAGAAATATGGGGTGTGTGTCAGGTAATGCAGTGTTTGTTCAAGGTATGGAGATGCAGTAATGGATGAATGTGTGTGTTTTCATGCTTGTGGTCAGTGATTTGGCTGTTGACTTGGCTTAAAGTGCCAGATTTGAAATGCTGTCTCACAGGAAGTCCATAAATGCTTTTGTGTGTTGTGTTGACACATTAAGGTGTATAGCCTCTCCCCTGTCGAGCACTCTGACAGATGCAGCCTGTGATTCCAGTCCTCAGGAGATTAAGAGATTACAGTGTTGGGTGGGAGTGTATAATAACCTTAATGCATCTAAAACCACATTCACACAGGGGCAGCTGAGAACATAAGAGTGCTGATGAACTATATCTGTACTCTTCAGTATCTCTTCATGATAGGCCAGGCCGACGGTTACCACCGAGTTAACGGCTGACAGGTTCACTTCTAGTCAGGCCAGGACAGATGCGGCTTACCTCAACATAGCACAGCTCAGGTTGCTGTCGATAAGCGTTAACTAGGTGACGGTGTCAAATCCACGACCCAGACAGACTTACAACTACATATCAGCTTGGAAGAACTCTCTTGCACTCATTGCTGCAAAACAGGATGGGATTACTAAAGCCATGAATTATATACACTACAAGCTAAAAGTTTGAGATCTTTTTTTTTAAAGAAATTATTTTGATTCAACATTATTTATGAAAAAAGTCAGAGAAGACATTTTATAATGTCATAATGCATTTTTATTTCAAATAAATGCTGTTCTGTTGAACTTTCTATTCATCAAATAATCCTGAAAAACAACATTTATCACAGTTTCCACAAAAATAGTAATCAGCACAACTGTTTTCAACATCGTTAATTATAAGAAATGTATATAAATGTAATATAACAATCTTGAGCATCAAATCAGCATATTAGAATGATTTCAGCAGGATCGTGTTAAACAGGAGACTGGAGTAATGATGTTGAAAATTCAGCTTTGTAGTACAGGAATACATTCTTAAAAGTATCCTGAAAAAAAATAAACAATTTTTTTTTTAGTAATTTAATTAATCAGTTAGCATAAGAGTTTTTATTTTTTTCTTATTTTTGAAAAACATAAAAAAAAAAAAAAAAATCTTACCAAGCCCAAACTTTTGAATGGTAGTATATGTTTCTATTCCTGCAAAAGGACCAGAAAAAAAAAAAAAAAAGAATATTGTGTGCCCCATATTCAATAATAGGAAATACTTAAGTGCAGAAAAGTTTGCTTGTGAAACCATTTCATGGAGTCTTTAACTTTTAGGAGCTTGGTCATGAATGTATATGCCTATGTGTCTTTGTATAAACAAGGGCTTTAGGCTTTAGCGAGGGAGTTCCTGATTGATGGTGGCTTATTGCAAAGGTAAACTCAATGCTGATTTGGCACTGGCCCAGGATGCTATCTTCAGCCTGTATCAGAGAGGAAGAGCTCCCTAGACATCTGTCACCAGTGTCTTGCCCGTTCTGATACCCTGCTGTTGGCAGTGTGAATGGGTGCTGAGTTACAGCAGAGCTTCCCAAAACCATCATCCCACTCTGATTCCTGGCACTGGCTGTTCTATTCAGTGGGGTGAAAGTGAGGGGACACTCAAATGCTGTTCTGTCTGATTTTATATACTGGTGCTACTGATGCAATTTTCTACTCTTTAACTGTAGATGTTTACCAGAAATTGAACCATAGTTCGTTGTGTATTATCAACATGTTGTCATTAAAAGCTTGGTTTCAATAAAAGCTGTTTCTGGACTAATGAGGATGTTTTAAGTTCGAAACTTAAAGAAAGGTTTCATAGTACAATGTAAAAAAAATCAAGCAAAATGTAACTTCTCAGTCCGTGAGCCTTGCTGAATCAATTTCATACCAAATCATACAGACCCCAGAATTTTGAAGGACAAAGTACTGTATATTTAAAGTATATAATAGCAATTATATAAATTGATGAATAATTAATTTAAAATGGTTTGAGGCATTAATATACTGACTGAAATTGATTGCTTTATTATGATATCACAAAGATTTTTATACTGTGAGTGTACGTTAACAGGAAGAACGTCAATAACGGAAATTAGAGCGACTGAGAGCAACAAATAGGGAGAGGTTTTTTCTCTCTTGAGACACTAAACAAAATGTTTCTACAGCTAACATGATGTTTAATTCATTAAATTCTTAAGATAGTTTTTAATCGTTCTGTTTAAAGACATAATGAATAAGAATAATATAAAATGATGAGAAGAAACCTGGGCAGTAGTAGATATGACTATATGCTGATTAGCAGTGCTTTAAGGCAAATTAATAAATAAAGATAACCTATTTAGATGAAACTCTCATAAATGTCCTGCTTTTTCATCTTTTTAGAGCAAATCTTTAAACCATGAAGGATCATTGATGCTGGAAAATACTTGCAAGGCTTGTGAAAATGTCCTGTGTTCTACTGTAGTAATTTAAACTTTAAATAAACCAGTGACAAACAGACAGTTATCAGAGGTCCCTAGAAGAAATCTCATAGTTTGGTTGTAGATTAACTGGCTCACAAACAAAATTAGTAGTATACAGAAAGTTAGGGCTCAGAGAAAACCAAAGTTTCCCATCGGTAATTACAACATCACATTTAGGTGTACACATTTTGTAAATACAATCATTCTGATGTGACCTGAAGAAAGTATAAACACTCAGACCTCAGTTTAAAAGGTGAAATTCAGCAGCTGCGCTCTCTAGCTGTGGGTCTCCTGCAGTGATTAGTGTAAAGGCAAGAATAGAATACTAAAGTAGGTGACACAGAAACCTGGGGTCACTGCTAAGGGTCTGCAGAGACTTCTTGCAGGTGATAGCATCTGTGTTCGTCAGAGAGAAATCCTCAATTGCTTTCTGGAAAAAGAACCCTCACCATTAGCTTGCTAAAGGCTGCATGCATATTCTATAGCAATATGCTTCAACAATGACTTGCTGTCAAATGAAACCAAAGTCAATGCATTTGGGAGAAAAAAAAACAAAAGAACATGTACCAACAGCAAACGTCAGAAATGAAGAACAACTACAGTAAGTCTGTAATCCCATTGGCCTCAATCCCATTTAAAGTTGTGGTGATCTGAAAAGGGTATTTAAGCATTTCACGACAAGACCACGCAAGCTGCATAACTAAAGGACCAAAATACCTCTTGAACGTTCCAAGTTTGAGCATCTGGAACTAAACGGGAAATTTGGCTTAGGTTAGTGCCAGTACAAGATTTCACATGTTTGTGATTGTAAAGGTGCTGTAAGCAATTTGAGACATTTTACTAACTTTTTTTCTAAATTACACCACCGCACCCTCTAAAGACATGTCAGCAAATCTGAACATGCAAAAAAGGGATGAATTGAATTCAAAAGTGAGCATCATATGCCCCACTCACTTAAAAGGGCAAAGCACTTGAAATAAGTGCTCTGAAGGGTGCATGTGATCATAAACGGCAAAATTGCTTTCTTTAAGTGTCCTGTAGTCTGTACTCTTTGCTAACGGCCTTGTGGAAGAGCCCTGTGTGAAGAGATCCAACTGCTCACATAATTTCGAATGACCCTTTGAATGGCGTCTAGTTCCTATACTGCCTTTCAAGGCAAAAAAGCATTTAGGATTCGCCCATGATTGATACATTTCTAATTGCATATTTTTCTGGCATACTGTACTGTATGTTTTCTGTTTACAGAGCCTAAAGGTGTTACAGAGACAGGCGTGATTATCCCTGGACACCTATTGCACTTATATCTGACACACATTAATCCCCAAAACACCTAAATCGCTTTTAAATAAGAGATGCAATGGCCATTTCCATATTTACCTGACTTGAGATCCATGCACTTTGAACGATATGTAATGTGTAAACCATTTGTGGCGAACATCATACAGAGAGCAATCTCACTACTCACCGCTCCTCACTAATATCACAAGAGAGAGGAAAGAGAGGTCAGGCCCAATGATTTATGGCTGCAATGATTCATCCCGGCCCCGAATGATTAATCTCTGCTGGGAACACTTTCAGGAGTACAAGTTTAACCTCTGAGCACCCTCTCCCCAAACACAAAACATACACATACTCTCTTGTGCATGAATGCGGTCATTTCCTGGGAGTTAGAGGAGAAAGATCTTACCTCTTACATGGGCACATTTTGTATGTGATGACCTTCTGGAGGTGTGCCTCTGTCCTTGTTTGTGGATAAATCTCTGTGTGTGTGTGTGTGTGTGTGTGTGTGAGAGAAAAACACTTGCAGGGTACTCATCTAAACCCTACCACATTTTCACTTTTAAACTATTTGTGCCTCACACACATCAGCAATAGCTGCAGTGTTCGTCTATTGATTATAGGTGCTAAAAGCATTTGTGTTATGTTCTGCAGAGCAGACTAAAGGGATGTTTTTAGGTAGAGAAATGGAAAGCACTGCTAGTTCAGACAAATGCTTTCAGCTTTTCAGCGATCTTCTGCAAGCTTCCCTTTGAGGATGAATTGCACAAATAAAATGGCCGGATTATACTTCATCCTCAATTCAAAAGGGGAAAAAAGAGATTATATTTTGCAAGAAAAGAATAAAATAAAACAAAGCAGTTTTAAATGCATTTATGTATTTATACTTTTTTTCCCTTGCCATTTTGTGACTCTCACCCTTGAACTGTCAGCTCTACACATTCCTCTGTATTTATGTGTGCGCTTTGACTGCATTGGACAGTCAGCGGTTCTGTTTAAAGAAATAACCTCCTGTTTGATGCACAAGAATCTGTACAGCTATTGAAGATTAAACTGTCCTTTCTCATTCATCTAGCTTCTTTTACCCACCCTCAGCTGGTACCGGGTATTTCAGCGTTTGTGTGTGTGTGTTTGTACATATGTGTGTGTGTGTGGCTAACAGCTATCATCTTTTTCATTAATTATGTACGACAGACTTGTGATGGTCCTGTTGCTGCAGTGCTTTATCAGACGGTGAATGCCACAGTCACTGATAAGTGTGGATTGAACTGATGCATTTGGTTGCATTAATAGATATGGTCTTTTTTTATTTTGCCACCAGTGTGAGAGCAGACAACAGGTGGGGTGTTTACGTGTTTTGTTAATCTGGATGTGTGTGTGTTGTAACCTAGCTATCGGAGCACAGTTGACAATGAAACCTCAGTCTGTGGTCAGTGCAGGGAAATTTCTCTCTAAGAATTTAGACAGTCTTATTTCATTAAAAGGCTTGACGTCAGAGGTCTGATAACACCAGTCTGGAAATGTTGGCTTGAAGAACATGAGCACGTTAAGATTTCTCGCTTTCTCCAGAACAGCTCTTTTCCTCTCTGCTTTACGACCCTTCCATATCCTCTCTTCTTTGGCAATGAAATTTGTCTCTCATTCCCCTCATTACCAGCAGCATGTAAAAGCTGCCTAAACAAACCTAATTAGCTCATTAAGAACCAGTCTTAACTACCTCCTGGGTTTTGTTCACATGCTGCAGACTTCTAAATGTTGTGGCTGATTTACTCTTGTACCGTGTGATTACTTTGCTGGGTTCATAGTATCTCCGGTTGCATTGCCCCAGCGCCGCTCCTGCGTCTTACTGTACGATTCTCTAGCTCTCTCCCACTGAGAGCCTTCCATTACAGAACACACTGACGTTAAATAGGAGATTGCTATCATTAAATTCACATTAAGCGGGCAGAAAAATATTGATATGGAAGCGTGCAGCCGTTTGAGTTTGGTGCAGAAACGGTAAAGAGCATTTCAAGTCAGAGATGAGTTAAGGATGCGCTGTTGAATTTTAATGCTTCTATTACTACTGATGACAGAGCAGGTAAATTGCATCCCAACACCCATCCCCATTTCTTAGTCATTGGTTTTCGGATTGTGTTATCATCTGTTCTCTTGGGGAAACACTATTAACTATTTGGTGAATGAGCTCTATTGACTAAGCTAAAAGGTGTATTGTCTGTGATGTGGCACAGCAGTTAGCATGTACAAGCTAGAAACATTGTGCTGTTGTGCTTTTGTGATAGACCATGGTTCAAATCTGGATGAAACTGAATGTTGTACAGTATTCCATATTCCTTTTCTCTTTTCTCTTTAAATGTTTTCATTAAATGTCTGGTCATCTCTGCACTTTCAGAATCAATGAAAAAATACATGTTAAAAATGCAGCATACTGTATTTATTTTACATAAAAGGTTCCCAAAATTTTTCCTATGAAGAGAGTCATTTTGTGAGTAATGTGATTTAAGGGCTGTGGGCAGAAAGTAAATGTTGCATTTTATCCAAATATATTATATTCAAATATACATTTTTAAGAAATCAAATTCATTTATATTCTCCATATTTAATTGTTATAAATATCTATAAATTAAGATGTGCTTCAATGGCATGTTAGTTGTCTGTATAAACTGTAAGTCTATAAGTTTACTTAAAGGTTAAATAAAAAAAATCCTGTCTAACCGGCATCACAAAATTAAACTGCTATTAAACTTAATAAAAAAAATAAAATAAATAAAAATGCCATTGAGCCGGTTAGCAAAATGCTATACAAATTCTAAACAAACTCAAAATACTTCTGATTTACCTCTAGCCGCCTCTTCATATTAAACTGAGATAGACATATTTTATTATTGAACAAATTCTATTCTTAAGCTTAAAATAGTCTTGCAGTAAGACGCATTAGTTTTAATGTGGAGTATTAAAAGTGTGTTTGTTCCATGTAGTAGCCTTGCATGTATAACCTTATTTATTATACAATAAATAAAACTGTGTAAAATGGTTTAAATTAAATATAGCAACACACTGCTAATATAGCTTGAGATGGCACCATGTCAACTTAACATTTACTGTTGCATTTTTAGTCTTTCTTTCTTTTTTTCTTTCTTTCTTTCTTTCTTTCTTTCTTTCTTTCTTTCTTCTTTTCTCCTATGGTTGTGCTTAAATCTCTCCTCTCTCTGTCCAACAAGACTGACTCCATTAGCAAATCAGGCATCTGGGAGAGGGATAGAAATAATCTTGTCCAGTACACAAACTCTGTCATATCAGTGTAACCAGGCTCGATCACTGTGTCGGGAAAAGAATAGATTAAATGACTTGGCTGATTACAGTCTGATCCACCCTACGGCTGTGCTGTTCATATTTGGTGTTTACAGAAAGCGGCTGAAAGGTAAATCGAAGAAAAAATACTTAAGCGTTGATATTGCATCATGCCAACATGAAAACATATATGATGTAATAGCATGAAGCAGCGGATTTAGCAGGGTACAATGGATCTACAGTGCTATGCATGCATGTGTTTATTTGTAATTTTTTTGCCTCTGCCAGTTAGCAGTGTTTAATCCTTGGGAGTTTAATTATATTGGAGCTGTAATTAAATAGGCAGGTGCTAATTTGTCTTAAGTCTTCAGTTATTAGGTCAGTATGTGACTGTGTGAGTGCGCAGTGTAAAAGGATGCATCAATCCAGCTGCACCTCCAGAAGAAGAAAGTGCCACACTTTATAGTTTTACAATTATTTGCAAATCACCTTTCCTCTTCCACGGAAGAGAGGAGAGGGGTGAGTAGAGCGCATTAGCAGAGATGCACCGAAATGGGTAACTGTGACTGGCTGTGCAGTATTGAAGAAAAATGCGATATGCGATACCTTGTTAAAAATGCCTAAAGTGTGTAAAATCTATTTCAATTATATTTTAAAATATTTAAAAATACAATTTTTTTTTCACATTCTTGGAAAATAATTTTATATCATTGTAACTTTGCTTTCCATAAACTTTAAGTACTTCTTCATATTCTAAGAAGCTGTAGTCTGAGAAAGTTCAAACATGATTAAGGCAAGCAAACAATCAGTAAAAAGAAAGAAAGAAAAAGAAATAGACAGTTTACAAGCGTAGATAAAATAATCAGTAGTATTCAGGTACAGAAATCTGTGAGGTTCCTTTTTTATTTATTTATTTATTTATTATTATTTTTATTTTTTACATGCTGATCGATTTTGATATTTGCTGACAAGGGTGCTTTATTAAAGTACTTTGTGTCTCGTAGTCTGCAGATCATTCCGGCTGGTCTATAGATTGCACATAAAATAGGTTGGATGAGTCCATTGGCTTGCCCTGGGCTCACCTTTTGATGTGTGTGCGAGAACGATCCGTCTCAGCCGTAGGGACCCGGACTGGCTTCACTGTGAGTATTGATCTATTACCCCACAGAAGCCCCTCACGCTTTTGCCTTGCAGACTTGCATGACACCAAGCCAAATCTCTGTCTCTCCTGGTGACATGAGTCGTCTCTCTCTCTCTACCTTTAGGCTTTAGACTTGTTCAGCCCTCTGTGTTGTCCCTCATATTGATGTAAATTGTCATGCTATTGGATTGTTTATCTGTTGGGTTGACTCCGAATGAAGTGTTAGTGACAGGTTTTACTCTGCGCTGAAGTGTGTTCACAAAGAGCTACAGAATGAAGTGTCATCGTGGACCTGGGCTCCTGGAGGAAGTGATGTCGTGACATATCACGCAGCTGACCTTCCCGTTGTGCCGCTGAACTGAAATGAAAAATTAATCTATAGTTTAAGTCACCCAAGGTTAATGAATTATGAATCTCTGCTAATCTGCACTGAATCAAAAAGGAATTCTTAACACACATCTTTGTTAATTGTGTTTTAACACTGGTTGTGACATTCGGGTCGACTCTCCGGTGTTTATTCTCTCTTGCGAGATCACCTTATAGCGACAGCTGATCTGCATTACAAATGCAGCACATTACTTGAATAACCAGCAAATGACAAATTCACACATTTCCCCAAATGCTTACATTACCGCCACACGCAATGCAATTTTGTGCATATTTTGTCTGTGATTGTTAATGGGTCTGAAGCTGCTTTTCAGTGTTAAATTTCTCATATCCTGTAGGTTTGCAGATTTGTAGGTTTGTTATGCTGGCATTTATAAGGTGTTTCTGTTATTTTGCCATTTTTGGAGTTACCACTGTGGTAGGAGATTAGAGCCTGAGGTTATGTCGAGGATATGCTGCAAAACCTTAAGAATATATATGCTGTATTTTGCTTAACTGTATACATGCAAGACTATAATGATGATCGCTTTGCTAGTTACATATGCACATGCAAATTTCCATTGCTAGCAGGCAATTAACCGCATAATATTTGAGTTAATGTGATGTTTGGGCAATTGAATTGGAAGAATTACTATGTGCAGTACAAAAAATAAAAAAATAAATACAATACTGCGATTACTAACTTTGGGTTTGTTACTTAGAGTTGCAGTATCTGTCATCAGTCATATTCTGTCATTTTGCTTTAAACCTGTATGACTATAAGCACATATGAAGATCTAGTTTCCATTCTTTATTATTTGTAAATGTTAATCAGGGTAAAGTCAGGGTCAGGTTTATAGTGACATGTTGATAATTCTCTGTGCTAGATTAGGTCTGGTCCCACAGTGAGAGGAAGCTTTTTTTTCTGTGTACTCAGAAGCTGCTACTTAATAGAATTACACACAGTCCAGCCTTCAGTCACGCTGGTGAACTCTCAATAAAGTGTGAAGGTTTGACACGTCCACTGCAGTCCCATTCAGACACAGTAAAGCATACACAAATGAAAAGTGCACGTGTTTGTACACACACATGCAGGTTTGTACATGCTTGTGCAGCTTGTTTTGTGAACACCGGTGGGTGGTAAGTCTGGTCAGGGATTTGTCAGATTAACAGAGCTGACTCCAGTGTCATTCTGGGGACAGAGCGATTCTGACAAACACACAGACACAGACACACATATATGAATGCCATGAAGTTCACAAACTTTTCACAGTTCATAACTCCTGATGGAAGCTTTATGTATATTTCGAGCTGTAATGGATAGGTCATGCGTAATCTTTTTTTTTTTTTTTTTTCTGATCTACCGGCTTTTGACAGGAAGCATACAAATTAAAATAAAATAAAACCTAAAAATAAGTAAATACATTTGTAGAACATGAATAAAAAATAAAAAATAAAAATAAAATATTTTTTTGTGCTTGATGGCTACGGAACTCTATAATTGATTGTTGGCAATTGATATTATATTTCTGTTCTAGTTTACATATACATTTATGCATTTAGCTGATGCTTTTATCCAAAGCGACTATACATTTTATTTTTTATTTTTTTATCAGTATGTGTGTTCCCTGGGAATTGAACCCATGACCTTTTGCGCTGCTAACGCAATGCTCTACCAATGAGCCACAGGAACATAGTTTCATGGCTTTCATGCAACTTTGCTGTAAATTCTACTCATAAAAAAAAAAAAAAAAAAAAAAAAAAAATATATATATATATTTTGCTGTAGTAACCAATATTTTTATGTACATATAGTTAAATCTGGTGAATTTATACATTTTATACATTTATACATTTATACTTTGAGATTCAAGCATTATTTAAAGCTTTTAAAGTGAGAGAAAAAAAAGGAAAATCACAAACAATGTTGTACTAGCTAAATTGCCTCTAAAATTAAATTGTTTTTAGCTGCACAGAATTTTTTTGTTATTTTGAGGATTCTGGGAGTTTTGTTGTGTTAGTCTATGTGGCATTAAATTCATGATTGTTTTTTTTCTGTCTTTTTGTTTTATCAGTCGGGGAAAGATAGACAGACATTCGGCTCCTGTCCTCCCTTAATTATTTCCTCCTTTAGGTGTCGTAAGTTGATTTTCCTTTGCTCACATGTCACTACAGGCTTATTGGACCAGCTGGCCCATCAGTCTGTGTGTGAGTGTGATCTGCTTTAGTGAGCTCTGCTGCAGCTGTCAGACTGACGAGTGAAACCCTGCTGTCCACAATCACACCCGATCAGCTCAGACGTGTCCGGTCTCGCACTGCACCGCTACTGGACTGCATTAGTGCAGATGTGCCACAGGAGATGTGGGAGATGCTTTACCACTGTAACAAACTGGTTTCCTTGGCAAGAGCGTTTCAATAATGTGCCTCAACAACAGCAGAAGTCAGTCAGACAGCTCCAGGCTGTTGAACAGCATAGCTGGAAATAAACACAGGTATTACTATTTTTATGCCACGCGCTGTGAAGGCAAAGCCTATAAATCTCTTTAGAGCTTTTTAAATTGTTAGATTTTTATGGATGAATAATGTGCTGTGAAAGAACAGCGTGTTAGTGCGAGATTCTTGCATTCATAGTCACATCTGTGTGTGTTTGTGAGTTTATTTTGCTCTTTTCCTAAAGAAGGTTGACAACTGTTTGTATGAGTCAAGCTCTACATTAAATCAGCTTGTGCTCTGACTGAAAGCCTGCAGAGATGACCATGCTGCCATATATTCAGAAACTGATGCACACAAACAGAAGGGTTGTGTCCATTGGTTTCTGGACCAATACATTTGAACCTATTAGAATATAAAAGCCATGTGGAGGTCTGTTTGATATGCACCCTACAATATGTGTTTATTTTTATTTATTTTTTGCTAAATGTAAGGGATTATTTATTTAGTTAGCTAGTTAGTTGTTGTTTTATTAATAGTTTTTCGGCATTTTGTAATTATTACGTGAACAAAGAGGTAAAAAAAATGTAAATATATAATTCATATTTATATTAATATTAATTTCTATTTATGGAAAACATTAATTTAAACTATATAATTATTTTATTGCATTTTTGATTGATTTGATTTGATTATTAATTTATTAATTAAGTTTTTGGCTTTTTGTCAGCAGGGCAAAGGGGGAATGGGATAAAGAAATAATTCTAATTTATATTAATATCACATTTTATTATTTATTTTAATAAGCACAGTTTATTTATTTTTAATTAAATACTTTTAATTAGTTGTAAAATATATTTAATAAATATAATAAATACAATTTATAATATAATATAATATAATATAATATAATATAATATAATATAATATAATAAGGGAAAAAACGGTTGCCACAGTTTTCAGCTAAATATTCTGTTTCCCTTCAAAATGCATCACAACATTGAGGTTTGAATATTGCAAATAATTTGCACATTTCCTGATGTCTTTAATTTGTCCAAACTGATCTCAGAGATAACATTTCAAAACCCATCTGTAGAAGTAAAAAACAGGAACTGTGAGCAAGGAGCATTATAGGTGCCTGTTAACTGTGTGAATGACATGATGCCCTTGATGGCTGGGACAGTTGGTTGAAATTTTCCTGGCACGATAATTAATCCTCATTCAGATCAGCACATGGGATAATTTAGCCTGTGCAGGTGTGTTTTCAAATTATGAATCACCTTTCAGGGCTGCAGTCACTTTGCAAGGTTACAGTTTATCTTACAGTTTAGAATGTGTAATTACAGTCCATTCGCATGATGCTGCACATAGACCGATTTCAATGCTATAGATGTGTGCAGAGTCTCTCAAGGTCTCCTTCAGTTTACCGTAGTTGACTCAAGCTTTAGTGTCTGTTTAAATAAAAGTTGTCTTAGAGTTGCAGTAAGTTGTTTGAATGAGACAGACTCTGTAAAGAATAATATTGTATAATTGATGGAAGACTGAACCGCAGTGCTTAGACTTAATGTAGAACAAATTTAAAACTATCAATAGTTTAAAGCTTGTTTATAGATCTTGGGGATCATTAAACACTAAAGCAAGATCTTTCAAGCTTGCACCTAAATGCTGAGATTCTGTCAAGTGCACATGAGATGTGTGTTGTAAATATTGGCTACTATTGAACGTGTTTGTGAGGGTTTAAATTGGAAGAGGACGGAATAAGGAGGGGTTCTACTCACCCTCGAAGCATCCTAGATGTATGTGATACTTTGTATTTGATTTTGTATTTGAATGTATTTTTTGTTTAAAGCACTATATAAATAAAGGTGATTGATTGATTGATACTTTATTCAGAATAATCCAATCGGAGTTACATAAAAAAATTTTGCTCTTCCAAGCCTTTCAGTTGGGTGTAAGCGGTTGTGTAAGTTTGTTGTCAACAGTTCAGAAGATGTGAAATAAAGTGCGCGCATCTGTAATAAAACATCCATCACACGGTGAATAAAGGCCCCCCTGTAGCAAATCCATGCGTTTTTGTAAATACCTAGATTTCTAGACTTCTCAATCCTGCTGACTGTGGGGAACCGGAAGATGTGCAGGTGGATGTCATAGTTTGTCAGCGCTGTGTGGTTAAGCGTGGAGAGAGAACAAAACAAAATGCTGGTCACAAATTAGGACAAAATGAGGATTTGTAAAGAAAAACGTAGGCCAAGAGGAGACTGGTTTTCCTTTGCTGAAGTACGGAAACCTTGTTTCCATTTGCTCCTACATTTCCCAGAGGCATGCGTGCGATGCATATGTCTTCCACGTCCCACAGTCAGCAGATGTTAGAAAAAGAAAAAAAAACGTTATTACATTTGAAATCTGGATATTTATGTAAAAAAAAATGTATGGATTCACTTCAGGGCCTTTTTTTACCCCCCTAAGCAGCGTGAGGGATGTTTTATTACAGATGCGCGCAATTTATTTCACGTCTTCTGAACTGTTGACAACAAACTTACACAAGGACATATTTGAATATAACTTAAATTGGATTATTCTGAAAGAAGAAAGTCATATACATAAAGGATACATAGAGGGTGAGTAGAACATGGCCAAATTTTCATTCTCGGGTGAACTATAACTTTAAGTCTAATTTGCATCGAAAGGAGGCATGTTTACTTAAATAATTATGATGCAGCATTTATTCAGCACATATAATGTCTGGCTAAACTGGATTGCAGTGTAGGTGCTTAGAAATAAGACATCTGTTTAGTTCATTTAAAAAAAAAAAAGGCTTAATAATAATATTCTAAAACTATATATTCCAGATTAATATAATTGTTGTTTTTGTTGAACATGTAATTCTTTTTTAGATTTAAATGATTGATTTCACATTCAACCTCTTCTGTTAAAAGATAAAAGACAATTAAGCAGCTTGTTTGCTAATGGTGGCATTTAAACAATATCCCTTAAAGGAATTTGTATTCGATCACCTGCCCAACACACAGCCAGAACTGAACCAAAAGAGGAGATGAAAGCAATTGACAAACTTACTCAATTAAAAGATGGCCGCTGTTTCACCAAGAAACACAAGCTATCTATTTACGCTTGTAGGCATAATCTTGTTACATCTTTTCAAACGCATACATTAAGCTTGACTGTATTGATCTCATATTACCAACAGAGCCGCTGTGAATGTTGACTGGTAGTTAATCTTTTATTTAGCCTTTGATAAATGACCAATGGCAATCAGTGTACATGAGAAAGGGACATACATTTACTTGATGCTTTTCAGGTAAAAACAAGATGAACTGAAAGACACAGAAAACGAGAGTTGTGAAACAGAAAGGTGTTGGTTTCAGAAAATAGAAGATGTTTTATTCACTGGTGAGGAGTGAATTTTGTAAGTATATTTGGTTTAGATTTTTTTTTATCAAATAAAATATAGCTCTTTTATAGCTCACTTCGAGGAATTCGTGTCTTTTATTGTTTGTGAATGTGTGGTATGAATGTTATTCTTTAACAGTCCCTATCATAGTGGACTACTGTATGCAATTGAAGTGAATGTAGTATTAAAATGTCTACACACTGCAAAGCCTTTTATTAAAAGCAAATCTCTGAATAGACTTAAAACCTCGGAATTTGTCTGTTTATTCATTCCCCAGATGAGCTGCAATTTAATTTTCAAACAGAGGCTACAGTGAACAGCTTGTACTCTCTCAAGTCGAGGGTGTTACCTTTGAGCAAAGTATGCTCTCACTTTTACTTTTGCTTTTTTCAATCGGATCAGAAGGTTATCTGTCTGGATGAATGGCCTTTGTTTCTGTACATGTGTATTAGTCTCGTGGCGTAGACAGCGCACTATAAAAGAGCAGTGGAATGTCATCAGCTTTGACAGGACGATATGTGTTTTGGGAATATTTCACGTCGGCCGCTGCTTGAATCTGCTTGTCTCCGCCCACTGTGCATTTGACATGCAGGAGGTGAGAAAATCTAGCTAGCGTGCATCAGCGGTTACGTGTTTGGCATGTTTGCGCATGTGGGTGTGCTGTTCGGACTGAATAAACCTATTGAACAGGGACCCCTGTGATTTCACGTCACCCATAGCAAGCAGGGAAACATCCCGTGGGTCTTTGCTCAGAAGTCTCTGAATTCTCGACAGCACTGTGACCTGTCAAATAAACCTCATTCTGACTGCATAGTGGTGCTTTGTTAAGCCGTCTCATTTTCCCGTTCTCCTCATTTCTCTGCATACCAATGGCACTCCTGCTTCCCAAAGGGTTAAGGATCCAATCTTCCAACTGCCAGGATCTCGTCAGGTCCATGTGTGCGGTTTGTTCCTCTCATGAAGAAACTCGCTCTATGCTGGGTGTTCCATCCGGGGTGTGCTGGAAAAGAGTTCTTGCTGATTAAAATGATGATTTAGTGGATGGTGTTGAACTGATTCCCTGAATAAGCCTCAAATGAAGTCTTTCAAATTAACTGCACTCCCTTATCCATGTGAAGACTTATAAATAGAAGAACCTTTAAAGATGGGGAATATGTCAATCAAACCGCACACCATGAAGATAAAGGCTCATTAGCTACAGGTATATAGGGCTGAATTTAAAAAACAAGGCCATCTCTGGTTATATATCTACTACTTTAGTCTGCTTTATGTTGGGTTACTGTAAAAAAAGAAAAAGAAAAGAAAACTGATGTAAATAATATATATAAACATTAATATTTATTAAAAACGTAATATTTATGAATTAGTAAATGCTGTGTTTACTAAGAATTATTATTGATGTTATATAATATAATATGTAATGTTTTTTTCTTAATTACAGTGTGCACTCATGTATAAAGTCTTAGATTTAAGTTGTTACAATAAATCTTCTCTTGAAAATGTTATGAAAGTACATGAATGTATTTTTTATTGACCCGTAATTCTTTAAAGCATTTCAGAGCACAGGTTGGATCATTTTTAAATATTCAAAGACACAGGAAAATTCTTCACCAGGTGGTCTACTTCATTTAAACATTACAGATAGCATATATTTTGTGTTTCTTATGTGTTTACGCAAATGTAGCGAACCTTTCCAGCTGCGAGTGCTTCTAAATTGACATGTCTAGAATGACCAAGCAACTAATCAATGAATGAATCATGTATACACACATCCGACATAAGATCCACATCAGGTGGTTGTGCGTGATTGTGTATGTACACGGCATGAGTCAAAACCTGTAGCTGTATGAATATGGAAGGGCTTCTGTGAAGGTCAGCGGCTCTCTGGAGTGTTTGAGGGTTGTTACCGATGCCTTTCCTTGCATTAACAAGGTCGTTAGGTGTGTGTTCATATTGTTACAGCATCACAGGAGGTCCTCAGTCAGGGATGAGACACCTGACAACAGCCCTGAGCTTTTAAATCTAAGAGTATCTTTACTGACTATGAATAAGTAAAGGTGTCTCCATGTATCTCTGCTCATTATGCTCTCAAGTGTTCACTATGATTGCCTCAGAAGGTGATGACTGTCTTCAGGTGGGAGTTGTTGTCTATCAGATAAATGGAAATGGTTGTTTTAACCTCTTGAACTCTGGCCACGCCCTAGGACCCACCGGTGGGTCCGCGGGGAGGTCATAATACTATTTTTTAAAAATCTATAAACTGTGAAGCACAAAACTAGTCATATATGGTATTTTTTGAAAGCGTAGAACCTCTGCTTTCTTGCAAGTCCCATGGTATTTGCATTAATTTTACATAAAAGAAAATAATAAGGTATAAATTCGTTCTTCCACAACCACCCCCCCTTGAGAAAATCAGATGAATAATGTTCATATTTCATATTTATAGCACACAAACTCACCAAACATGGACAAGTCACACATCAAATGAAAGCTCTCACTCTCAGGAATGTCACTGTGTACTTTATTTCACCGATCTTATACATTACAGTGACATAACAAATAATAATTTTCAAAAGAATCACGAAAACTGAAATTACTTATGTGAACAAGCAAACGTATGCGTCATATTTCTGCGCTGATAACTACATCTGTGCTCACATACTAGCCTAAAATCCTATATCAGCTTTTAGATTAGGTTGTTTTCTTCAAAATGAGAGCATTCTCGTGTGTCTGTGAGCATGCATGGCTAAACGGCACTATAATATGTCTCAGATGCGCAGATCAAAACATGCAATGCAGCGTAAAACATGACCAGTATTTGTATTGACTCTCTTTGATTCCTTTCGACTTGCAATGACGTCATCACGCAGTGCGTCCTATGTCATGAAAGCTGACAGCCTCCCCTCTCCATAGACACATCGATCAAGCTTCTAGACCATTCAGAGCCCGAGTTGTTCCTTTCCAAAGTTGAGGAGGTGGGACTAAAGAAAACAGTGCAAACGGGCGCAGATGATTATTGATGAGTTGATCGGAAGTTGGTTTGTGATTTTGGATAGCGTTTTAGCGAATTATTGCGTGCTTTTATTACTGTTAGAGTTATATGTCTCTGAAAAATGACTTCAAGAAAGTTTTTTGTTGGTGTGGAGGCGGCTTTGGAGGAGGCTTTGGAGGAGTTTGATCGGATGTCCGACACTGAAACTTGCAGCGATGCTAGCTAGCTTTGACTCGGTCAGAGAAGCTGCTTACAAACTGGGAGAAGACCCTGATTTTGAGTAAGTATACGTTGTTTGTATCAAGCATTTGTAAGTTGCATGCTAATATTATTATTGCATTAATTTATTCATCGATTGCATTCATAAGTGTATTGCCTTGTGCAGTTTATGTCTTTCTTGTATACGCGAATTGCATTCATCGGTTGCCTTCGTTAGTTGCATGCTAATTTGTTTTTGCATGAATTTATTTATCAATATTATATATACGTGTACTGCCTTGTGCATTTTTATATCTTATGTATATGTGCATTGCATTCATGTGTTCGTTACATATTTGAATTACACACACGCAACGAACACATGAATGCAATTCACATATACATAAGATATGCAAGGGTTGTTCTCATTTATTTATACATACTCATGGATTTGTGTATGTGTAATCATTATTTTCCTCTTTCTGTTACTTGCATATCTGGATTATTTTTGTGTATGTCATTTTAGCATGTATTTTGGGATTGCAGTGTAAATTTATACATTTTTGTTTTGTTTTGCAGTTGTAGCATCCAGTGGTGAAGAATGGGAGCCAGCAAGTCAGGATACTTATTTTGTGTGTGTGTGTGTGTAAAATAAAATGCAAGAACAGAACTTTGCCTTATTTTGCTTATTCCATGACATGAGTTTTTTGAGGAAACTTGGAGACATAAGACATTCTGTCTCTTCAGGTAAAGCTACAGAGCTTGGAGACTCCAACGCCTCCTTTTGGTTAAATCTAAATAACTTTTGCTTAGAAGATGTTATCAACAAAATTATTTTTTTATCTTTTTACTGTCACCTAGTGGAATCAAAAGAATCTTTCTGCAGGGAAATAGACCTAACAGGTCCTAAATAACAGACTCCTAAATAAAAACTTACTTTAAAAAATAATACAAATCTGACTTTGTTTCCGTGTTTATCACAATATAGTAAAAATACAAAAGACAAAATATGCAATATCTTGTGCTTGTGTTAAACTTCAGAGAGTTTTCTGTAAAATAAGACCATTTTTATAAATTTATTCCAAAGTATGTGGTTAGGGCTGTCTTTTAAGTTCAGCTATGCTGGATTCAGTAATCAAAAATGGTGACTGTACACTTGGAGAGTCTAACGCCTCCTTTCGATTAAAGCTAAATAACTTTTGCTTAGAAGATGTTATCAAAAAAATTCTTTTTTCTCCTGTTTAATGCCACCTTGTAGAATCAAAAGAGATTTTCTGAAGTGACATAGACCAAACAAGTCCTAAATTACAGACTCTTAAATAAAAACGTAATTAAAAAAATTATAAAAATCTGACTTTTTGTTAGTGTTTATCACAGTAATGTAAACATATAAAGTACAAAATATGCAATATTTTACCCATGTTTTAAAATTCAGAGAGTTTTCTGTAAAATGAAACCATTTTTATAAATTTATTCCAAAGTATGTGGTTAGGGCTGTCTTTTAAGTTCAGGTATGCTTGCTGGTTTCAGTAATCAAAAATGGTGACTGTAAAAGTACACTTGGAGAGCCTAACGCCTCCTTTCTATTAAAGCTAAATAACTTTTGCTTAGAAGATGTTATCAAAAAAATTCTTTTTTCTCCTGTTTAATGCCACCTAGTGGAATCAAAAGAGATTGTCTGAAGCGACATAGACCAAACAAGTCCTAAATTACAGACTCTTAAATAAAAACTTAATAAAAAATAATAATAAAAATATGACTTTTTGTCAGTGTTTATCACAGTATTGTAAACATATAAAATACAAAATATGCAATATTTTACCCATGTTTTAAAATTCAGAGAGTTTTCTGTCAAATGAGACCATTTGTATCAATTTATTCCAAAGTATGCGAGTAGGGCTCTCTTTTAAATTCTGGTATGCCTAATTCTGTAAAAAATTCAAAATATGCTGCAGAGCTGAAGAGGTTAAGAGGCAAAAACAAGTTAAATTGGGGCGATGTTTGCTGGTGTTGAAGCAGGCAGGATGGAATATGTGTGGTATTGTTCTGACTTTGAGAGAACGAGGTGGATATGACATATAGTCTCATTACAGGGGAGGTTGGCAGCGTTGCGAGCGGTGTCATCAATTATGAAGAACTTGGGTGGTGTGTAAGTGTGGTGCTTATGAATAAAGCAGGGTGTTTTTTGTTTATCCCACAGGATTAGATGTGCTGACTGAGGTCAGGCTCTCTCTGGGGCTGTGGGTCACCGGAGTATAAACATCAGAGAGAAAAGCAGCCAGACCACTGGGATACGATGCAATGGGGAGGGGTGATTTCCTCAGGACACACTGAACACTGTGTGTTTGTGTGCATGGAATGTTTTTGTATCCACACAATATATAGCCAAGCCTTACTGTACAATCCAGCTTAAATTGGTAGCTGTATTTTGGAACATTGTAGTTGATTTTGAGCTGGATTTTTAAGTGATCCAAGCTCGTCATAAGCTGATGAAAGCTGATCTTGGATCAGCAACAAACTGTCAGTTGGTCATACCACTGTAAAGTGTTTAAATGGATAGTTCACATACAAATTTAAATTCTGTCATAATTGACTTGCCCTCAAGTAGTCCCAATCCTGTGCAAGTTTCTTTCTTTTATTAAACATAAGTGCTTTACATAAAAGGAAGTAAAATAATCATAACAAATAATCACAACAATAAAACAAGGAAATTTAAAATGTTTTAAAAATTGATTTAAAATGAATTTAAAAATAGAAAGCAATTTTACATAAAATACAGTTTTGGAATAGAATAGCGTTTTGCACTCTCAGGGCCGATTAAAACCTTTAACCATATTCAAACAGAATTCCTCAGACCTTCATCCACAATCAGATTCAGCAAGATGTGCAAGATTCCATATGACCTAGCTTCCGTGACCCAGCTTCTCATGCCTTCTCATTCACATTTCTCATTCTATTTCTCTTTTTTCTTTCAAGTGTCACTTTGAGTTCATGGCTCATAAATTAATACAACCATGGCCTGAAATTTCTTGTTCCATGTGCCCTATTTACTATTGTTATCCTTCACACAAATGTCCTCTCGCTCATACTATTGCAAGAACACAAGCATGCATTTGGTTCCTAGCTTGCAACAGACCCCTAATCTATTGCATAGGCAAGATGAAGTCCCTCAGGCAGGGGCGCTATTCCCCGCTGTAGGTTTAATGAGCTCCAATCTGTCTGTTTGAGCCTCAGCAAGAGGTGTAGTTGCTCTGGGGCCCTGAGAGAGATGGGCTCTGTGATGTAGACTCTGCTAAGGGCTACACCATCCTAGTGCTTCTGTAATTGTCTGAAGTCGAGGGGTGAGGACTGGTGAGGGGAGCGGTCTAATCGTTTCACTGTTTAACTGACTGACTCCATCAATATCTATTAGGACTGTGGATTGCAGGTGCAGGGCTGCTTAATTTACTTCTGGTTGGGGTTTTATCTAGGCTGGTGTTATAACATTATCATTCAGCGGAGAGTGTTTTTTTGTTCTTTTTATTCTGCCACTGCTAACGCGTCCCCAGTGTCTTCACTCTGAGCTGCTTTTTAGTCTTTTTATCATTTCTCTCCATCCACAGTGATCGGAGTACACTCTCATGTTATGCTGGAATATATGACACCCTCAACTTTAACCGATGTCAGGAGTAGGGGTGCATCGATTCGATACCCTGGATCGGTAACGGCTCCGATATTGGTATTTTCTGCGGATCGGGTATCGGTAAGACGAGACCGATCCAAATCCGATATTGTGCGTATACTATTCTGTGTTACGGTTTAGCCTACAGTCAAAACGATGAAACTCTGTTCAAGAGCGCACAGTAACTGAGGTTTAAAACTGTTCAAAGAAAATGCTCATTAAACTAACGCACAGATTTAATACATTACGCATCAATATCTCTTCACTTTGTACTAGTGATGTCCGGCGAAAGAATAGTTCGATTTAACCGGTTCTTTTTAGTGAACCGGTTGAACAAGTTCACCAAATCGGACTGAATCGCAGCCTGCACACTGCGACTCCGTTTCGTTTCATGCTTATTATTCTGTGCACGGGATGTGTATTAGTGCTCTGTATTGGTGCCTTTAATATTATAATACTCTTCTGCGCAATCAAATATTTTTAATAGTCTTTCTTGTTCTGTCCTATCTATCACATGTTGCTGCCTTTATTACTGTGCTATACATTTGAAATCTTTTAGATTTCTATATAATTGTATATACTTGTTTTTTCATGAATGTAGTTTACAACAATACAAAGAGCAATGTGTAACATTTGAACAGATTTTAGACTTTTTCACTTTTTCACAGATTTTCTAAAATTATTGTGCACCTGTGATTTTTCTAGAATCTAGAGTATATTTTGCGGCTGAATTATCCACTAACTTAGTTTATAATAGTATTTTTGTCATAGATTATGATAACATATTTTTAATTTGTTATTTTTCATTAAAATGAAGTTGTGTATATGTAGTAGATTGTGATTAACACAAAAGAGTGATGATCAGGTCAACACAGATAAGTATAGAAATTCTACATGAATAAAACTGAGCAGGTATCGGATTGGATCGGTATCGGCAGATTGGTATCGGATCAGATTGGTTCTGAAGAAATGGTATGATTGCATCCGTAGTCAGGAGATGTAATCACACAATCAGTGTAGGCTTACAAGTTTGACTTAAATGATACATATTTAAAAATAAATGTTCCACCACGATTACACAGCCTTTTGGGATAATTTTTAATTTACAGATAAAACTTTATTCGTTTATTAGAAAATCATCTACGTACTGGTGCTCTATGAGAGAAAAAAGTGGGAGAAAAAAAATCTGTAATGTATATTTCACTTTGATCAGAGATTGTGAAGGCAAACATTGTATTTCTTTGGAATAATGTGTACTAATGCCCAATAAGAGTAGGAATGTGCACTAATAAACCTATAGTCTAGTATGATGTTTTAAATGATGTATAGTATGACATCAAAACTACAAATTGTGGGCTGAACTGAAGATTTGAGAAACTGTTCTGTCTTAATTTACTTTATTTTCTTCTAACACGTATGACTTACTTTATTCTGCAGAACACGAATGAAGATCTTTTGAAGAATTTTAGTAATCAAACAGTTTTGGTGACTATTGACTTTGAAAAAAAGAAAAGAAAAACAATATAAAAATATAATCTTTAATATTTTGCAGAAGAATAAATGTCATATAGGTCTGGAATGACGTGAAGGTGAGAACTGATGATTACAGAACTAAGATTTTTAGGTAAACTATCCATTTTAAAGGGTAAAAAAAAATGCTTGCGAATTATTCTGATTTCCCATGCCCCAGTTTGTATTGTTTAAGGTAAGCAGCTGTATATCTCCATTTATTTCCTTCATTGTGCCTGTAGGTGCTTTGAGGGCCGATTTGGGATTGGATTATCTCTTCAAAGAAGCAGAAATGAACATGGGTTGTCATAGCAATCAGCAAGTTCCAGTAGTCTCATGTTATTTCACACCTTGTTTATTTTGCCATTTTAATAGATTGGTCTTAATGGTGTTCCTCCTCAAACATAAGGAAGAGTGAGGAGCTTTATTAATTTACCTGCAGTGGGTATGGAGAGGCCCTGCAGATGGGGGGGTCACACTATGTCCACTCATCCACTCTTTGTGACTTATCAACTTTTAATATTCTTTATTTTTTCTTTCTTCCTTTCTTTATTAAGAGAGTTAAAATTGGATATTTGATCCCCTCTCTCTTTTGTATGATTTGAATCATCATTTAGCACTAATTTAAAGGGTTAATGAAGGAGAATGGCAAATATATAACCCTTTAAGAGCTCTCTTGAAGAGCACTTCCCCTTTAAAACCACATCAAAGTGAGTTGCTTTTATTTATTTTTATAATAAATTTTAATAATATTATTTGAAATATATTATTACTTTTATTCATTAGGGATCCAATCATTTTTATAATATATATATATATATATATATATATATATATATATATATATATATATATATATATATATATATATATATATATATATATATATATATATATATATATATATATATATATATATATATATATATATATATTTGTAATAATATTAACACTCCATACTCATTGGGAAGAAGGAGGCGGGAACCGGTGCACAATCAAAACATTTTAATATTCAAAAATAAACACAAAACAGCGCACCAGCCCCTCACGGACGACTGGTGCGCATAAATCAAAACCAAAAAATAAAATATGGTCCAGGCCTGGTCCTCTCTCTTCCTTCACTATAGTCGCTCCAGTTTTATATCCTTCCATCTCCTACGTGGGACTCGATACTGGCGGTGGGGCGCAGGTGTAGCTCATCTCCAATCACTACACCTGGCCTCACTCCTCGTTCCCACGCCTCTCGGCTCCGCCTCACTCACCACATTTATATATATATATATATATATATATATATATATATATATATATATATATATATATATATATATATATATATATATATATATATATATATATATATATATTATTAAATGCCATTATTTTAAACTTTGTTCATCCTGAAAAAAGTGTTGTAGTTTACAACAGCAATAATAATAATAATAATAATAATAATACATGTTTCTTGAGGAACAAATTGGCATAATGGAATTATTTTTGATGAATCATGTGACACTGGGGGAAAGAAATACTGATTTTTTTTAATTGATTACAAATAAACATATTAAGTAATATGTTAAATAAACTTTAGTTTTCTTGTAAAACATTATACAGTATTTACAACTTTCTTTTCCCCCATTGCACTCCATTTTATATTGAATTGTTCTTGTCTGATGTGAGAATTTATCTCTCAATCTGTTATTTTCAGAGCCTGAAAATAACTCATAGCCTCTTTCTAGGTAGCAGAAGGTAACTTGTGAGTTGTACTGACACCTCACCTGGCTGTCTAGGTAGAAATGCCCATTGTTTAGGTGAGAAAACAGAAGTTGATACAGTAGAGAACATTTCTGATTTCCCCCTACACTTTCTCTCTGCACTTTCCTTGTCCCTGATCATCTGGTTTTGGACCGCTCATCCCCTTCTTCTCCTGCTAAGATGACAAACCCCTGCAGCTGTCATGCTGTATTTGGGGAGAAGCTTTAAAAGCTTGGTGATCTAATAGAAGTGTTTATAAAGAGGCTTGCTGTATTTTATTATTTTTTATTATTATTTTACTCCTGACTATTCTCTTGTTGGTTATGGCGGGGAAATGTTTTAGAAAAAGCTCTTAGGCTGCTTTTTTATCTGCCACAGCCTGAGGTGCGAACGTGAGAGAGAGTGGGTGTCAGTGTCTTGACTGTGACTCACAAGATTTCTTTCATTCCCTATAGTTCGACTCTTCTGTGAGTGCCGTCAAGTACATTGGGTCAGGAAATGGATTGTAGATTGTAAATACAAGCATGACTAGTGGTGCAGCACTGATGGAGAATATCTACCTCATTTAGTCATGTGGCAGCGTCTTGTTTTTTTGCAAAGCATTAAGTGACACATGGACAGTGTCAGATTTGGGACTTGTCAGGTATTCTGCCATTGGCTGAAGGTTACCAGCAACATATTTTGGGTTGAAAATAAGCTAAGCCAAACTTAGACCTGTTAGTGGCTCCAGTCAAGCGTGAATATCATCACTCATTCCACGAGTGTAGTTCAGCTCTCTGTGCAACAAACGTCAGTTATGTGGCCTTTTACTGCAGGTTAAAACTCGGTATGATAATTTGCACAATGCCCCTAGAGTCACAGCATGTTTAAACCAGGAGTTGACTGACGAGGCAAAATTATCCAAATCAGCTTTTTTAATTAAACAGCGTCAAAAGGCTGTTTAACATCAGTTTTCCAGGGTTGAGGAGGGATATCGACAAACTCTCCATGAATGTCATACTTGTAGATGTGTTTTGATGTTCTATGAATTATGAATGTTTTCAGTTTAAAAAAAAAATATTCTTAGGAGGAGAGCATGAGCGAAAAAAGAAAAGAAAAAAAAATACGCATTAGCATACAGTAAACTGTGTCAATCTCTCATCCACTCTGTGGCCTGTATTTTAGTTACAGCCTGTGCAATGTGGCAGTTCTCACTCTCCATCAACCCAATTAGAGGAAGTGTGGGTTGTCTGACCCCTGGTGCTGCTGGGTTGTCGGCGAAGCAATGGAGACGCTTGCTTTGTATAGCTGCGAGCCAGCCTTGTTAGTATTGCACACATTAAAGACATTAAAGAGCCTACGCTAGCCAATCTTCAGTGCCACAGCTTTCACTGCCTTTGGGAACTGGCTCTTTGAATGCACATACACAACAGCGGAGAGGTTTTGATCGCTGTTTCTATAGGTAATGGACTGTGAGGTCTCTGGGTTGACGTGAGATCACAGACCGAATCCTTGGCTCTGTTTATGTCATGGTTAGTTTGATGCATGGGTCAGTATACACACATGGAATGACAAACAGAGGCCTACTAATGTATGAAGAATTTGGAAAAGGGGCGGGGGGTGCTAACATTTGCTCACCATTTGAATAAACCTGTCTCTGGTTTATTCAAATAGTCCTTCATTATTTTGACAACATGAAATCAAATTCGACCCCTTTGCTAACAATAATAAATGTCCCTGGTCTTGTCGAGCTCTATTCATCAGTGCACATTATTCTGAAGAGAAGAAAAAAAAGTTTGTTTTTGTCAGATGTGGCCTGATGGGTAATGCATATGCTCCCCACATCGCTTTGTGGTACTTATGTGTGGGCAACTGTATTTTGAACTTCTTAGCATTTCTATGTGGCTATGTTTATGTATATTCTATGTGGCTAAGACCTTGGAATTTAGCATTTTTAACTTTTGTTTTATTGTCCCAAAGTTAGTGGGTTTTTGTTAATGTCTGTGATAAAAAAAAAGCACAAGTTGTTTGCACATTTTATTCTTTGGCATAAAATACATTAGTAATACCCCACTTTTTGAAGCTTGAGACCAATAAAAGAACATGTATCATCAAGCCAGCATCACTTACTGCAGTGATTAGTGTTTTACCTCACACGGATAAGCATCATAATCATTCTACTACTTGTCCGCTTGATCCTATTCCATCTCATCTCATTCAAGCCATTTCTCCTGCCGTTGTACCTGCACTCGCTCACACCATCAACACATCCCTTCACACTGGTGTTTTTCCCTCAACATTTAAACAGGCTTATATAACCCCACTTCTTAAGAAACCCTCTGTAATCCAACTCCTTTAGAGAAGTTTTCCCTTCTACATTTCATTGCAAAACGTTCAAAGTGTTCAAGTCTCCTCCTTTCTCATACAGAAAAAAAACCTCCTGGACAGCAACCAATCTGGCTTCAGAAGTAGACATTTGACCAAGACTGCCTTGCTCTTAGTTGTTTAAGCCCTAAGACTGGCAAAAGCGACTTCCACATCTTCTATACTTGCTGGATCTGTCTGCTGCTTTTCATACGGTGAACTACCAGATTCTCCTGTCAACCCTATTGGAAAGTGGCATCTCAGGAACTGCACACCAGTGGTTTGAGTCTTACCTCTCAGACAGGTCCTTCAAGGTATCTTGGAGAGGTGAGGTGTCAAAGTCGCAACATCTAGCTACTGGGGTGCCTCAGGGCTCAGTTCTTGGACCACTTCTCTTCTCTGTCTACATGGCATCACTAGGTTCTGTCATTCAGATACATGGCTTTTCATATCCCTGCTATAATGATGATACTCAACTCTACCTCTCATACCATCCTGATGATCTCACGATAGCGGCTCACATCTCAGCATTTCTAACAGTAATTTCTTGTTGGATGACTGACCATCACCTTCAACTCAACCTGGCTAAGACAGAACTGCTTGTAGTTTCAACAAACATTTCACTTTAACATGCTCATTAACCATAAAACTTTCAAAAACAGCTAGAAACCTTGATGATCAGCTGGATTTCTCATTGATGACCAGCTGAATTTCTCAGTCCACATTGCAGGTCTTCCAGCCACTTCTATCAAACCTCTCCAATTAATCCAAAATGCAAGATTAATCTTTGAGCCGAAAATATTTCACGTCACACCTTTGTTCGTCAGCTTGCACTGGCTACCAGTAGCCGTTTTTGCATGAAATTCAAGGCATTAATATTTGCCTACAAAACCACCACTGGCTCTGTACCCCTTTACCTAAATTCATTACTTCAGAGTTATGTATGCATATATGCATTATCATAACATCTCAAAGAGGCACAAAATTACTTTCACTGACTTTTTCATTAACTGTTCTCTTATATAAACAATACCTTGCTATGTGTACTGCATTAGGCTATCAGAGACTTGTCGTGTGCACTTACATATTGTTGCTTTTTTGTTAGTTTTAATTGCTTCTAATGCCCTCATCTGTAAGGATAAAAGTGTCTGTAGAATGACTAAATGTTAATGGATAAGCAGCAAAGATGCTTCCATATAATATTTCCCTAATTTCTGGAATCCCTCTGTCTGTAGTGGAGGCTGCTGTTGATGTTTGTTTATTTGTGTGTGGAGGTTTCTAGTTGAGTGGTGTGACGGCGCAAACACTTGCGGCTTGCTCTCCAGGCATGCTGTCACTCAGAGGGAAACAGAACCCGTGACCCATAAAGCCCACAGGTTCTGAGAGGAGTGTAACTAATGGATACCTCTTAGAGAAAGGATCCCCGCGGAGCTGCACACACTGCCACCACAGGGCAGAGAACGAGACGGTGGAAAAGGATGAAGAATATTATCAACAGATGCTGTGAAATGGTAAGAGGGGTCAGGTATAGAAAAAAGGGAGTAGTAAACAGAAATTAAAGGCAAGTGGGGAGAAGTTAGATAAAGTCAGAGAGAAAGAGACAAAATGTAAGCTCTGAAAGGGAAATGGATTCCCAAAGGTGTTGGTTTTTGCCTGATTGGCTGTGTATTCCTCAGTCAGGGTTAAGTAATTTGTGAACAATGTTCTGTGCATGACTTTTTGGGGGCAGTTATGGCCTAATGGTTAGAGAGTTGGGACTTGTAACCTGAAGGTTGCAGGTTTGAGTCTCAGTGCCGGTAGCAGTTATAAGTGGGGGGTGAATGAACAGCACTCTCTTCCACCCTCAATACCCATGTCAAGAGCCCTTGAGCAAGGCACTGAACCCCCAATTGCTCCCCGGTTGCTGTAAAAAATAGCTGCCCACTGATCTGTGTGTGTGTGTTCATGGTGTGTGTTCCCTACTCACTGCTGTGTGTGTGCACTTTGATGGGTTAAATGCAGAGCATCAGTTCTGAGTATGGTTTAACATGCTTGGCAAATGTCACATCTTCCACTTTTACCAAAGAACTGAAACCGTGTAAGTTTAATAAGGGTATAAAATTGACTTTTTGTTTAGTTTTGAAATTTAGTTAAATTATGTTAAGTTTTGTTTTGTTTGTAATGCCACCTCTTACAGAAATAATAAAATGTTAAAATACCAAATATTCATCACAGTTTTCTTCATTTTATTTTTAAGTACGTATGTGCTGCTAATGAAGTTATGGCATTATATGATGATAAAAAAGCTTCCACCCTTTAGATAATGAGTGCCAATTGTTTTCTATAATAGGTTATAAAGAATTAGAAAAAGACAACAATAAAATAAGAAATGGGGAGTTTGGAGTGGTTGCGTTATAGGCATGTACTTTATGTGTTTTTAAGTATATATGTTAATGCTGGCTCTTTGTTGTATAAAGTGATTTAGAATTTTGTTTTCCTGTTATATCAGTATCACAAGATAAATATTCTCTCTCAGAAAATGCGTGTGTAGAATTGCCTTGGTTTTTGAGGATTTGTGTGAGTGTATTTTTGTCCAGGTTATTTACCGTAACTCTTTGTAATTGGAGCATCATTCCAGGAAGAAAGCCACATACAGATCTCTGTATTGGTGCATTTCAAGGACATTTCCATACACACCCTACTCTAGTCATTTTGGGAAATGCCACTGTCACGCATCTCTGAATTGACCCCTTTCCGCTTGTGGTTATTGCCCCCTTTGGTTGAATGGAAAATTGCAGTGCACATTCCCACCCATGTAATTTAGTGTAAATACATACACAATGAAACGACATGATGTCAAGTTAAATAACACCATTCCCGCGCCTCTTCTTCATAGACTGAGTTTGAGTGTTTGTGTCCGCGAGAGAGAATGATGTTCAATCACTGATTTCCCATGTTTTTCCTTTCCTAAGAGCCAGTTTGATCTGATCTATCAGCGCAGGCATATCTGTGGAAGTCTTTTGTTCTGCCGTGTACCGTGTTGTTGCTTCCTATTTCATTTAAGCTATTTATCATTCATCCAAAATCGTCAGGGACAAAAAAAAAAAGAAAAAAAAAAAAAAAAAAGAATGGAGTGAATAAAAGGATGGGGGAAGTGAGAGCTTCCAGTTGAGGATAACAGGGTATAATAGGCCCCAGAAACAAAGCAGCTCATTGATTGTGTAATGAGCTTTTATCTGCGGGTATAATTGCCCTGCTTGTGTTAGCTCATGTTCGCTCACTCCCTGATGAGCAGCTGCCCCGCCTCACGCCGGAGCGTCCTCAACTTTACTTAGAGTTCTTCCAAGTGTCACAAACTACATCTAGTTGTGCTTGATGGATGTCCTCAAGTTGAACGGAGTTCCTCTTGAGTATTGTGGTTAAAGGCCAAGCCTCTTTATTTTTGATAAAATGCACCCTATGAGCCCAAGGTCGCCCAATCCCACAAAACGAACAAGTGCGATCAGATATGTTCCCCAGGGTTTTATTTTTCATTTTGTTCAGCCCAAAAGGCATCAAAAACTAGATTTAAAAAACCTATTTAGAAACAAACAAACGTAAGACATTAGCATCCGGCCCAACCACACAACTCTCCAGTCCTGAGGCCCTTCATTTGCATGACAAAGTCTCCCTTCAATTATTTAGAAGGCCGTATTTGATCAACACCGGAGAGCCCAGTGTTCTTCTGCAGGGACAAGCTGGATATTTTCCCTTCATTATTCATGAGAAAAAAGAGAAGACAGCAGAGGAAGAGGAACGGATGGGAGAGAGAGCAGAATAGATTGGGCGCAACAACAATGTGGCCGGCTTCAGTTTCATGTCTATTAAAAGTTTTTTTTTTTTTTGGGCTTTGATTAATATTTTAGAGCAGGTGAAACTAAAATGGACCTTTCTTCCTTCCGGGACCCAAGTAGAGGCTAGGAGGTCATGCTATCGATGGTACTTAAGATGGGACTTTGACCCCTAATACTGTAGTCATATGGGTCAAGAGTTCAAAGTCTTTCATTTTAGAAGATTGTGAAGACAGCATGTAAAGATGTGAGGGTTAATGCTAATGTTACCTGAACTTTGCTGAAGTGTTCTGCAAGTCGACACTGTGAGTTGTGTGTGTGTGTTGCACTTCTCCCCCACTTCACCAGCATTTCGTCTTCTCAAGTAGATTCTGGTTAAGGTCAGGGCCTTGAACCCTGCAATATTTTGCTTGCTCCTTCTGCTTAGTCACTAATTAGATTCTGGTCAAAAGACACATCTTCAGTACATGCAGGTTTGCTGGCAGTCCCAGACCATTGACTATCGGATGCATGTTACGCACAAAAAATGTCAAGAGCTGACTAAAATCAGCAGACTTTATAAAACTTCCTATACACATAGGGTTATGTTTTATCAGTCTGCTTGAAAAAAACAAAGTGTTTAGATCCAAAGTAGGCATCTATTAATGAAAGCTTACTCTGGTGCCATCAAATCTTTGCATAGTATTCAGATTTCTGTTTGAGGCATTTGGTAACTAGTTAACTAGCAATCATCAGAACTGTATATTCAGTTTGTTTTCTGAGTTATGTCTGTGAAACAATAAGTTCTTGTTACCTTTGGACAGGCAGAAATTGTGATCACAGAGTCTATAAACTCTTCTGTGTTATCTGTACAGTTTGCCATTTTCTTCACACAGTTTATCACTGTGGCAAAATCAATTTGAAATACCTGCCTCGGAGCTGCTCAGTCTCGGGTGGATGTTCTGTGACAAATCCTTTTGATAAACTTTAAAAGCACATAATATTAGATTTTTTACAATTATCAATGAATACGTTTTTGGAAGTGTTTATACAAGATGATACTGTATATTATAGCTGTTAAATATGATAAATTCTGTTCATTCATTCATTTCTCTGAATTGTATTTATTTTTTATTTTAATTAGATTGTTTTGAATGTATACATTTTAGACTAGTAAGTTCACCATATAAACCGAATAGCACCAATCACCATAATTATCCACAGCCTCTGCCTCTCGAGTCTGTCCCTGCCTCAGGTGAGTGAGTAATCCCCCAAACCTACCATTCATTCCAACTACTGCACCAAGTCAGCTAGAGGCTTGAAACGTAAATAATGTGACTCATGACCTTCATATGTCAGCGCCTCAGTGGTGTTGCATTTGTACAGCAAGACAGTCAATACCAAGAACAGTGTCTTGGATTGGTTGAGCTTAAAGAGCACCCCTGACATATGAAAGCGATGAGTCACACTCTTCGTCACACTCTTCGCCTCACTCTTCGCCACTCTCTTTAGACAATTCATAAATTACTGGGGCAACACAAACTGCATTAAAGAAATATTTCACCCAAACATGACAATTATGTAGTTTTCTCACCCTCATGTTTTTGTTTGCAAGCAAGCAAGCGCAAGGTTGGGGGTTCGATTCCCTGGAAACACATGATAGGTAAAAATTGATAGCCTGAGTGCACTGTAAGTTGCTTTGGATAAAAGCGTCTGCTAAATGCATACATTTTAATTTTTAATTTAATTTTTAATATTTTGAAAAAATGTATTTTATGTTCTACAGAATAAAGTCATACGGTTTTGGAATGAAATGGGACTGCATGATGACAGATTTTTCATTTTCAATTACAAAATATTAGCTCATTATAGCAATAATACATTATCAGTATCCATTAACTATGATAAAATAGCCATCTGTATCATAACCCAGAAGTTCAGAATTCCATTTTCAAGCAGTCTCAGGTTTGCACAGAAAGCTTTAGTGTAAAAACACCCTTAGCATGTGCTTATTTTCATCAGCATCAGGTTTTGTAAGCCAGAGCTAGCGGCTAGCGTCGTATGAGCTCAACAGTTCTTTGTTCTTTCTGTCATTTACGCATGAGAGCGGCACCGGAAGTGAAGCCGTGAGCCGCAGGTCTGGAGAGAGCAAGAGGAGAGCAGCCCGGCCGTGTTCGCTGTGGCTGACTCTGTCACCTGTGGAGTGTCTGTCAGATCAGCCTGGAGTTTGGGCCATCCCTAATGTTCATCGCTGGGGAGTGTGGGTAATTGGAGCGAATCGATTCTGTCCTAGCACAGCCGTGCCTAGTCTTAGTTCAGAGCCAGACTGCAGGAAGCAACACTTTTCCCCTGCAGAAATCTTATGTTCTGAGATCACTCCAATTTGTCAAATCTGTGGCTCAGGCCTGAATGTGAATTCAGTCAGCTGAAATCTGCGTCACAAGGTGCATTCGTCCTTGAACTGTATTTCACTTTCTTTTTTCTTTTTTTTTTTTTTACAAAAATCACTTTATGGAGGAAATGTCTCCAAACTTCAATGGCGGAGATGAACCAAGAGTGCATTAAGATAAAGCATCTGAAAGCATTAACAAAATACCGGAGAAGACGTTAAGGTAGTATTCATGGTTGTGTATTATTGGCTATTTTTACACTGGAAAATTGGATCATGTCTTTTAGCTATAGCCTGTGTGGCTTTCTTTTTTCAAAACAAATGCTATGACATTTTTCTTAGTATTTTGTTTTCCACAAAAGAAAGTCATACAGGTTTGCTATGGCATGAGTGTGGCTAAATGATTATTATTATTTTTTTTTTTTAAGGTGAACCATCCTTTTAAAGCCAATATTATATAATTCCTACCCTTTCGCGTGATCATTTCACAGCAAATCTGCCAGATGATGTTCAAAGTTCAAATTATACACCATATGTTACAAATGATGGCACATTCGTTTTCTAATATGTTTTATTTGCTGCTATTATTTTTTTTTTTTCTCAGATATGAGATTGAATCCAAGTTTAGACCAGATGCCATCTGCTCAAAATGAATGTGTTCATGGCCAAAAGATTACTTGGAAATTACAGAGTGAATGTGTATTTGGAGTTAAATGTACAACTGAGCAATAAACACGTTGGATAGAGATAGACAGAAAAGAGACAGAATGAGGTCTCAAAGCTGATCTTGAGTCATCTAGCTCTCACCACACATTCCATTTCCCACAGTTCAGAAATAGACAGCTTTGTCAGCTTCTTTGGCACTGTCTTGTTTTCAGGTATGAATAACAGCCAGCTGATATCTTCTCCATTTCTGATATCTTTCTCTCCGAAACGCCCTCCTACCCCCCAACCGAGTCCTCGGCAGGGGAAGATGGGTATTATGAAACAGTCTGTTATTCATGCGTGAGAGGGCCTCATTGCGGATCAGCATTATCGTGCCTTTATTTAGTCAGAATGATAATGAGAAACAACAATGGATTCAGGTTATAGGGATCTAACTGTCCTTGTAATAGCTGTGGCTGTGTGTTGACATCCTCCTGAAAAGATCCATACGCCCAGTCAAAACATCGCTGCACATTTAGAACAGCACAGATGCATTCAAGTGTAAACAACAGCCTAGGTTGCCATTTGCGTAGTTAAAACAGAACAAAGCAAAATGTGTTCTTAGTGATTTTTTTGAATGGCTCAGCCAAGTCAATGAACGTCACTTTTTCAATTCTGATGTCACTGAGATTTTTCCTTTTGTTTTTTGTGCTAGATTCACATTTCAAGCTGGAAGATTCTTCACTCTCAAGGGCTGCTGTTTTCAACCATTGTTATATATTCGTAAACTCTTACCCAAGTGTTTTTTTTATTTTTATTTTTTTTTTTTGGAATGTGCTGAAATCGTCTGTATTAATTCTCCCTATGACACATTGTTATGCTGTTTTGTAGGAAAGACATGAGTTGTAAAATAACCATTGTCATGTACTGCCATGTACATCCAGCTAACGACTGGATTCCATGATATCTCCTATCAACTGCATCACTCTATATTTTTTCAAAGTGTCTTCACACATTATACTTTCGCCGCATGATACAGAGATGGCAGCGTGTAGTGTTCTCTTGTCAGAAAGCCATCAGACTCTCCAGAAGAATCTCCAGCATCTCCCACTTGCATATACCTGACGGAAATCATCCATAGGTGTCAAACACTCTTAGATAACTTCAACTCTGTTTCAAAACCTAATGAGCTGCCTCACTGCCAACATAAGCTGCATGGCACATTGATAGTGAATAATTTGGGAACACTGAATGTTTTGTGCTCTGTACAAATCTGCAATGGCTATGAATATAGTTTAACATTATAATGTTCATTAGAATTACATTAGAATGACATTAGAATGTTCATTCATACATTCACTTAACACCTTAGATTTTTCAAAAGTGACAGTATGTGCAATACGGCAATCTGTGCTGATTGGCTTGTGAGCAGCGTCTACATGTAGTGCCGTTGCGAATTTGGCGTCCTGAGTTTGAATCCCAGCTCATGGACCTTTCTTGATCCCGTCCCCTCTCTCTCACTCACTTTGTTTTCTGTCCACTTACTGTCCTATGGAAATAAAGGTATACAACGGCCAAAAAAATAATCTTTTGAAAATAGGACAGTAAAAACATTTATAATATTACAGAATTCATCAAAGAATTTAATATATATAAACATATATGCTGTTTGCTGACACTGTCCAATGTGAAAAAGTGCTGGCTTAGCATCACAGAGAAACTTGAAAGAGACTTTTAAGACCTGAATCTAGAGCAAGGTAAATCCTGGGGCCAGTGTTCTAATGTCACCGAACACAATGCATAATGTTCACTATAAGTGTCTAATGGGAGATCTATCTGTGTATTGCCTGTCCACCATCAGCCACCTGTGTTGATAAATATCTCCTTAATCTGACACATTGTGCATTAGTGTCTCAGACTGAGAACTAATGTCGTCCATTAGCTCGCTCTCTCCCACACCCACTAGCATCACAATGCCAGAAGCCGCTTAGCATCCACTTAGATGGGTGTTTGTAGTTGTTAGTGTGTTTCTGAAAGTGTCTCAACATCAAACAGTCAGATTTTCTGGTGTTACATGAGTTAAACTCCTTTTTACATGTCATGACATGGTAAACTGGGGGAAATTATAGTTTTGGATAATGTAGTTATACATTTATTTTTTGTCAAATGTATATTTCAAAGACTCCCTTGGAGGTTGCAATTAAAAATCTTGGCTCAAATGAAGCAAGCGGTATGAATCTTCTGTAGCATGTCACAGTTGCGTCATAGAAATGTGTTGTGATTTGGCATTGTTCTTTGCTGTTGTACAGCGTGTTTTTGAGGTGTTTATTCTGTCCAGTGCTAGTGTGGCACATACCAATGATGCACAATAATAACTACATCATCAGAAGCCGGTTATCTCTGTGTTCCTTCTGTCACTCGGCCGCCCTCATGTTTCTTTCACCTAGAGTCTGAAGAGATCTGCACTTCCATCACCCTGACACAGAGCTCATTTTCAGCTGTAATACTAATATTCTATATTCTATTCTATTCTATTCTATTCTATGTTTAACCACATGAATGGCTGTTTAAAATGGCAGCACCTAATACAGGTGTAAAAGATGTGCAAAATGCTTTGATCTGATCATGCAAACCACATACAATTGGTGTAGGCAAAAATGTAAATCAAAAACGCACATACGTTTTTGTTCTTGATCAACATGCAATAATGCACGTCATTGCATGCAGTTGATATTATGTAGTCACCATATTAGAGACCCTCCCCTTGAAATCACAAGTGGCAACATCACATGAATGCCTCTGAAACATGCTAGCAGTGATCAGGATGTCAGTATGACCTTCGAGTCTGTTCAGTCTGCAAATGGTTTTGATTTGTTTTCAAACACAATCTGACTGTACGTGCTGTTATTTGTGAGTGATCGAATTGCACTTGTGTGTTCAGGCAGTGTAGGCATTTTCTGGCATATCTACATTTGTTACTATAGTTTTTTTTTTTTTTTAGTCGTCAGCAGGATTCCAAGAGACTTTCTCCCATAACTACTGGGAGCAGCAAGTTGGCAGTATGGAGTGAGATGACAGATAGCTGGAAGTTTGTCCTTGGCTTATTTGCGTCATGGCATTTGGCTACAGTGCTAAATTCAAACCGTTGCATGTTTGAGACAGCGGGAGTGACAGAGGCGGGTATGTGCTGCTGTATTTCATCTTATGTATCATTGGCAGAACTGTGCATTGTGGTTTATAGAAGAGAAGGGGACTTTTATATATATATATACACAAAGTTTGGGATCAGTAAGCCATGCAATGTTTATAATACAAAATAAAAAATCATTCATCCTTGCTGAATGAAAGTTTAGTGAAAAAAAGAATAAGAAGAAATTTACTGACCCCAAACTTTTGAACTGTAGTGTATATTGTCAGGAAATATTTCTATTTTAAACAAATGCTCTTCTTTTTAACTTTGTATTCATCAAAGAATCCTGAAAATAAGTATCACAGGTGCCACAACAGTTTCCAGCAACCTTAATAAATCAGAATATTTTCTGATTTCTGAAGGATCATATGACATTGATGACTGGAGTAATGATGCTGAATTATTTTATTTTTTTTCATCACAGGAACACATTTTATTTTTAATGTATATTAAAATAGAAAAACCTTATTTTGCATCATAATAATAGTTCACAATATTATTTTTTCCCCCTGTATCTTTGTTCAAATAAATGTATCCTTGATGAGCATAATAAACTCATGTAAAGAAAAACATTAAAACTAATTTTAATCCCAAACTTTTGACCGGCAATGTGTATTTACTATTTATATATTTTGTGGCAGTTTTTACAAAAAATTCACAGAGATATCACCATGTATTACCATGTATTGCAGTTGTGTTAGTGTTCTTCCTGGTCTTTAATCTAGGGTTTTTTACATTACATTTAACCCATAGGCTAACGTCTTTTTAAGCATGCTTTTGCAGTGCTAGTCCCAAATTGCACTGTCCTTTAGATTTGTTTAGATACAGACATCCAATCATAAACTGCTTCAGCATCTACCTTATTAAATATTCATTTACATTGCACAGTCACAGAAATCTTCATGCTGTGAGAAACTGTGTAAAATGTTGTACAGAGACGACGTGTTAATGAGCAATGAAGAAACTATTATTTTTTTGCCATGTTTCAGTAGAGTGTATTTATGTGGTGACATTTCCACAGATGTACTAGCAGTTATTAAAACAGGTTGCATGCTGAATTTGTCTCATGAATTTTATAGACATTATATATATAAAATATGAATCTTAATATAGAGATAGTGATGTTAAGAATACATTTTCATAACCTACTTATCCAGGATAATCAGGATTATGCTTACCCAGAGCTATGTTGAGCTATGTTATAGTTTCAAGTGTGACAAGCCAATATGTGTATCTATATCTTAGGTAATTGTATGTCCTTGGAAATGTGTACTTTCAAGTTGCTGAAAGTGTTAATGGTGTTACACTTAGCTACACACCCCATACTTAGTCATCTAAAGTTGACATTCAATGCACAACATGGCCATTCTTTTAATAGCTTCAGAGCCATGTTTCACCTACTAATCTAGAACAGAATGAGGCTTTTGCAATGTGTTTGCAGCTGTGAGTGTTGCAGATGCGAACAGAACAAGGGCATGTGCAGTGCTTTGATGTGGGATGTTTTGCATTGGTGTTTGTGAAGATGAGAGCCAAATCAAGTGGAAATGGGGGAATGCTAGAGACCTGCTTTGTCCATAAGCACTTTTAGTCATTCAAATGGAGAGACAGACATGTTAGATCATGACAGCTGTAAATGTCAAGAGGATAAACATCTTGAATAGGCACTCAGTGTGGTTGCATGATTCCTTACTCATGCATTCAAGCTAATGTGTTTTCTGTTGTGTGTTGCTAAATACATTTTTGAGAACACTCATAAAGTGTCCCTTGTCCCAGATTCCCATACATTTTTACATTTTGGTTTGCTTTGCTTGTCTTTTTTTTTTTTTTTTTTTGGTTTCTTCCGCACTTCCATACATTTTAACATTTGGTTTTGCTTTGTGTTGGTTTTATCTTGATTTTTGTTTGGTTTGGTTTGTACAATATTTCCATACACTTATTTTGTTGTTTAATGTTGATGTTTTTCCTTATTTTGCTTTTTGTTTTGTTTGATTTGTCACTTATTATATTTAGTTTTGCCTTTTGTTTTATTTTATTCAATATTTCCATACTTTTTACATTTAGTTTTGCTTTGCTTGGTTGTTTTATCTTTTGTCCTCCGTTTTATTTTGTTCTATATTTCTATACATTTTTACTTTTTGTTTTGCCACAGTATATAAATAAAAATCACCAAACCTTGTAATAACTGATCATCTAAGTTATTTCTATTTAAATTATTCTAAGTATTTTTTTTTTGCTCTATTTTGTTTGATTGTTTTATATTTTCAGATTTGCTTTATTTGATCACTTACCAGATCAGCTGTAGTGCAGATCTCATTTGGTCAGGAGTAACTGCTGCATCAGGGTGAGAAAATGGCACACTTCTCTGTTAAAAACATAGAATATTTGCAAAAATGATTCAGGTCCATGTGGTGCAAGCATATTTGTATGACTCTACCCCTTTACTAACTAGTAGCAGGCATGTGCAAGAAGCGATCGCTGTTGAGGCTTACACATTGCCTGCTTTTGACAAATCTGCTCTAATTACACTCTGATTAGTATGTTTCTCAGAGTTGCTGAAGGTCACTTTCCGGAATGGGTGAGGATAATTACTGCAGGATGACATGTGCTGCCAGCCACGGGGACAGAGGAAGACTTTGCACAAAATGAAAGGAAGCACAAGGGGATGGAAAGTGATGCTGAGTGGATACAATTAGAGCAGAAACACGAGTTAGAACAATGTGTTTGTGTGTGTGTGTTTAATAACCCAAACATCCCTTGTTGGAGGTGAGAATATGAAGCAACGTTTTCTCAAACACTCTTTTGAGCCCACTCAGAATCTCTTCACTCTTTGGAGATTAATCAGTCTGCCGTAATCACCCTTCAAACTCTACCTTTGTTTAATTAGTCCATCCAGCATAGAATAAAGAGTCGAATAAAGAAAATTTCATTGCCACTGAGGGACTGAGAGACGAGACCAACGGAAGAGTGAAGATCATTTGTGCGGTATTACTTAAAACAGTGTAGCAGTGCATTTTAGGTTAGGAGAAAATGTTCTCATCAAACAAGCAATTCTTTTGTAGAGGGCATCTGCTCCCTTAGCGCTCTCACTGCAGAGGCCGCATCAGACACTTTCTCTGCTTTCACACTCTCTCATTTCCCTCTTCCACATTTATTTTTCTTTCAACAGGGCTACATAGATGTCATAGAAGTGTTTTGCACTCAGGAACTTTACAAGCCCTTACGAAAGGAAAATATATTTACCAATATATTTCTTAAAATATATTGTGATATATTGTAATATATTATTTTCCCTTTTTATTTTCTAATATGTTATATATTTGAATACATTTAATAATATATTGATGATACATATATTATATAATATATTGCAAAATATACAAATGATTGCCACTTTCAATATATTGAAATATATTGGAAAAAATAAATATATATATAAGAATATATGCCTAATATATTACATGATATTTTCCAGTATATCCATCCATCCATCCATCATCTTCCGCTTATCCGGGGCCGGGTCGCGGGGGCAACAGTCTAAGCAGAGACGCCCAGACTTCCCTCTCCCTAGCCACTTCCTCCAGCTCTTCCGGGGGGACCCCGAGGCGTTCCCAGGCCAGCCGGGAGACATAGTCCCTCCAGCGTGTCCTAGGTCTTCCCCGGGGCCTCCTCCCGGTGAGACGTGCCTGGAACACCTCCCTGGGAAGGCGTCCAGGAGGCATCCGAAATAGATGCCCGAGCCACCTCAGCTGGCTCCTCTCGATGTGGAGGAGCAACGGCTCTACTCTGAGCTCCTCCCGAGTGACCGAGCTTCTCACCCTATCTCTAAGGGAGCGCCCAGCCACCCGACGGAGAAAGCTCATTTCGGCCGCCTGTATCCGGGATCTTGTCCTTTCGGTCATGACCCACAGCTCATGACCATAGGTGAGAGTAGGAACGTAGATTGACCGGTAAATCGAGAGCTTTGCCTTACAGCTCAGCTCCTTCTTCACCACGACAGACCGGTACAGCGACCGCATTACTGCAGAAGCTGCACCGATCCGTCTGTCAATCTCACGTTCCATCCTTCCCTCACTCGTGAACAAGACTCCAAGATACCTGAACTCCTCCACTTGAGGCAGGAACTCTCCACCAACCTGAAGTGGGCAATCCACCCTTTTCCGACTGAGAACCATGGCCTCGGACTTGGAGGTGCTGATTCTCATCCCGGCCGATTCACACTCGGCTGCAAACCGTCCCAATGCACACTGAAGGTCCTGGTCTGAGGATGCCAACACGACAACATCATCCGCAAAAAGCAGCGACGAAATCGTATGGTCCCCAAACCGGACACTCTCCGGCCCTTGGCTGCGCCTAGAAATTCTGTCCATAAAAATTATGAACAGAACCGGTGACAAAGGGCAGCCCTGCCGGAGTCCAACATGCACCGGGAACAGGTCTGACTTATTGCCGGCAATGCGAACCAAGCTCTTGCTCCGGTCGTACAGGGACCGAACAGCCCTAAGTAGGGAGCCGCCGACCCCATACTCCCGGAGCACCCTCCACAGGATGCCGCGAGGAACACGGTCGAATGCCTTCTCCAAGTCCACAAAACGCATGTGGACTGGTTGGGCAAACTCCCATGAACCCTCCAGCACCCTGGAAAGGGTATAGAGCTGGTCCAGTGTTCCACGACCGGGACGAAAACCACACTGTTCCTCCTGGATCCGAGGTTCCACTATCGGCCGAATTCTCCTCTCCAGTACCCTGGCATAGACTTTCCCAGGGAGGCTGAGAAGTGTGATCCCCCTATAGTTGGAACACACTCTCCGGTCCCCCTTCTTGAAAAGAGGGACCACCACCCCGGTCTGCCAGTCCAGAGGTACTGTCCCCAACCGCCATGCGATGTTGCAGAGGCGTGCCAGCCAAGACAGCCCCACAACATCCAGAGACTTGAGGTACTCGGGGCGGATCTCGTCCACCCCCGGTGCCTTGCCACCGAGGAGCTTTTTAACTACCTCGATGACTTCAGCCCGGGTGATGGACGAGTGCTCCTCCGAGTCCCCAGCCACTGCTTCCTCAACGGAACACAAGTCGGTGGGATTGAGAAGATCCTCGAAGTATTCCTTCCACCGCCCGACGATATCCCCAGTTGAGGTCAACAGGTGCCCATCTCTACTGTAAACAGTGTTGGTAGGGCACTGCTTCCCCCTCCTGAGGCGTCGAACAGTTTGCCAGAATCTCTTCGAGGCCAACCGATAGTCCTTCTCCATGGCCTCACCGAACTCCTCCCAGGCCCGAGTTTTTGCCTCCACGACTACCCGGGCTGCAGTCCGCTTGGCCTGCCGGTACCTGTCAGCTGCCTCCGGAGTCCCACAAGCCATCCAGGCCCGATAGGACTCCTTCTTCAGCTTGACAGCATCCCTTACTTCCGGTGTCCACCACCGGGTTCGGGGATTGCCGCCTCGACAGGCACCGGAGACCTTACGGCCACAGCTCCGAGCAGCCGCAGCGACAATGGAGGTGGAGAACATGGTCCACTCGGACTCAATATCTCCAGACTCCCTCGGGATCCGGTCGAAGCTCTGCCGGAGGTGGGAGTTGAAGATCTCTCTGACAGGGGGCTCGGCCAAACGTTCCCAGTTTACTGCAATATATTTTTGTTTCATAAGGGAGGACGCCTGGTCTCTCTGAAAACAATTCACTTGAGATGCAAACGTAAACATAAGAATCCCAAAATGCCATTTATAATTCATATACTGATGAAGGGCACAGTTAATGAATAGGTTTCTGAGAAATAAGCTTTTGAGCAAGTCCCTTAAGACCTTTTTTCAAGTTAATGTCAAAAAGCTTTTGATTTCTATTGAAAAGGGGAAAGAGAGATAGAGACATTGCTGGAACAGGTGTAAATGAAGTCAAGAACATCAAGTGAAAATTTTGCAAGACTAGGGAAATTATAGACAACCGTGTAAATACTATGGAGTTAATCATTCAGTTCCATGTGTAATTTAATTGAATTTAGTTTAGTTAAGTTTTGTAACCCTTTACCATAAGTTTCCATTTAATATTAGTTAAATACATTAGTTAACATGAACTAACAATGAAAAATACTTTTAAAGCTTTTACGGATTTCATTTCATATTAATTTCAACATTTACACATACAATTTACACAAAATTAATTTTAACGAAGATTTATAAATACTGTAACAAATGTACTGTTCACTGTTAGTTAATATTAGCTAATGCACTGATCAGCGTTAACTGGACCTTGTTGCAAAGTGTTACTATTATCTCATCTCATCTTATTTCATTTTATCCTCCCTCGTGTCCTATGTTGGTCCTAGTTGAACACTTTGTTTAACTTTTATATATATATATATGTATGTGTCATTACTAAAGTTATAAGGCGATGCAAAATAAAAATGTATTTGCCTCATCACCTCAGATGCATCTTGACCTGATTTACATGACAAATGTCATGCTCCCATATTTCTATATACAGGCCTATTTATTAAGCAGTTAGAAACACAACAAAAAGACAGATGCTCTTTGTTTGCAGTGCGCTATACCTGGTCCCATGGTTCATCTCTCTCTTTTTTCTTTTTTTTTTGTGAGTAGAATCTTCACGGGAGATAATTTCTATGCAATCTTTTGCATTTTCAATTTACCTTCTCAGCATCTCCTTCTCTTTACCATTTGTCCCTCTGTGTCCCTGCCTATTTCTCTCTCTCTCTCTCTCCCTCACACTGGCGTATTGGAATTTCTGTCCATTTTAAATGGATTTAGCCATTGTGTTTTGTTGTAACGAGCTCTGTCTCGTTGCCTAAATGTAAGTACGCACAATTTACACCACTGAGGTGGCCATTTGTGAAATGCTTTAACATTGCAAACAAATAAAAAAACACTATTGCCTGTAGGCTCTCACTGGGAAGTAACACTGTGAGGATGTGCATTTAGCATAAAATCCAGAAGGACCCGTGGAGTGGAGGAAGAACACATTTCCCTTCTCATTTCCTACTACTCTCTATCCAATGTATGTGAGACTATACCTACACATGTTGTGGCTCATAGGTTGCTAAGTTTTGGGCTGACTTTTTGGAATATGCTCTAGTTTTGCTGATGTCCTTGGATTTCCAGTCTGGCCGCAGTGGCATAAATGGCTGTTATCAGTGGGGGATCCAGTGACACTGACCTGAAGAATTGTGTAGTTTCATTTTCAGCTGGGGGTCAGATCTCTTCACACCCACTGTCTTGCGCCTCCCTGGAGGTCCCACTCATGCTTAACCTTCCACTGTCACCCATGCTGTGTTCATGGTCATCAAGCCACCTTGGAGGTCATTTGGTTGTTGGAGATGAAGGGCCGACAGCTTCCTTACAGAAGTCTAAATTGAACTAGATTGTTCTGAGTGTTGTTTTGAATGTGAAATGCACCACCCTCATTTCATTCTGAAACTCTTCCTTCCAAAAGATGTCTCTCCTAATGACGTTAAATCTAGCATGCTTAATTGGACCAGTGAACTATGTTATTGGAGCTGGAACCGTGTTTCTATTGGCCCCAAAGGCAATTTCAGCCCTGTGACACCAGGGTGGGCGGTGGGGGAGGAAGTGCCGAAAGTGTTGGAATGGGTTGGTGGTCAACAGAGAGAGGAGGATAGACCGAGCCAGTGAATGTAAGGCACTTGTTTATGTAGCATGCTCTTCAGTGTCCATGACTGGGTTGTAGATAAAATAGGACATGGTGGGAGAATGATGCACATTATACACGTGGCACAGCTGGGGAAGATGAAGTGCCGTTGGGAAACAGTGCTGGGCCCTGAATTACCCACTGAGCGTCACTCCACATTTTCCTGTGTTCAATCTTTTCATTAATGGTTCTTCAGACAACAGCCTCTTGTGCACCTATCAGTGGATATGTGTCTACCTGCATGCTTAGTTTTGCAGCAAATTTAATCAAAACATGTTTTGCCCTCTATACATGCATCACACATTAGACCAAAAACTGCTTCATATATTATTTTATTCAAATAATTTTTCAGAACGTTATATATTTATTTTAGTAGCCAAGCAACTAGTGGCTGTGCTGGATATATAATAAAGCATGATGCATTTTCAGATAGTTTTCTTGCAATTTGCAGTGCATTTTTGAGTTTCTGTTATATCCAGAAAATTACATATTGGCTACAGATGTACAGTGACATACATGCTTTAATTCAGCTTGCTATTGTGAAAGTGAGTCATTTTTCAAAGATCTGCCAGTATGCATTATATGCATACTTCATATATGCATAAGCGTTACTGGCTTGTTTTCCACTCTGGTCCATCTTGAATTTTTCACTGTAAGATCTGGCGTCCATTGGCAATGGTTCTCTGAGCGTGCAGCATATTGCTTCCCACTGTCATTGAGCCCTCTGGGTTCGGCTGTCCCTTGGCCAGACCAGCTTTCAGTCATCTGTGACTCTTCATCTGATGGACATTAATTGCCTCTCTCTAGACTTTTTTTTGCTGTGGCTAGGGCCTGATTATGATGTCATGTGTGCAAGGTTGTGTGGTGACCCATGGCCCATAGGCATTCTGGGAAAACTAGCTTAACAATCTATTTTGGTGACCAGTCACTCTGCCTTATTCCGCTCATGAGACCAATTCATTACACAAAGACGTTTTGAATTGTCTCATTGACATGGGTTCTGATTCCAGGATTCTGATCAAAATAATCTGTTTGATCAAAAATCCTTTTTTATGTATATTTTATAATATAATTTATTCCTGTGATGCAAAGCTGAATTTTCAGCATCATTACTCCAGTCTTCAGTATCACATGATCCTTCAGAAATCATTCTAATTGATTTGCTGCCCAAGAAACATTCCTTAATATTATCAATATCTTTTTTTGTGTTCAACAGAAGAATGAAACTCATACTGATTTGTGAGCCAATCCTAGCTAGTCCTTGTATGTCCAGTATTTGTAATGTGGGGTTTTCAGTGGGTTTAAACTAGAGAATGAGGGCGTGAAGTGACTTTGGTGCTTTTATCACTGCCTTCTAAATTGAGCTGTGATGATGAGGAGGGGTGTCCTATTCACCTGATGAAGACCGCAGATAAGTCGGCCCACTCGCGGCTCTCCCGCTGACATTTCCCGCACAGGAAATGTCTCCACTGGCATTTATTCAAGGTGGAGAGGTTTCGGCTCCTGGCCGTGCGTGTCATTTACCCAGGAGGTGTTTAAACAGTGCTTCTGTGGCTTTCTAACATGTTTTGCCCTGCCCTTCTCGTGTCCTGTGATATGAAGATTAAAACCAACAATAAGGCAGAAGAAAAATGCAGCTTCACTCAGCCATAACGTGGCACCTCTGTCAGTTTGCTAATTACTCTGCATCACCACTCTCTACGGTGGCATTTATTGCAAATTTGAATAATGTGCCCAGCAGATGGTAAGAATGTCAAGCTGTGACACAGATTTACTAATCTTCCCTGAGATGACGGTATGGGGCTGTCGAGTGTATTGTTTTAATAATGCTGGGAGGTGCCGGCGGGTGACGTCTGACCGGCTCTGGCAGACCTGGCACAGGCCGTGGGTCACACGCTCACGTCTGCGCTCGGTGCTGTCTGTGTCAAAGTCCCAACGTCTCTTTAACCCTCATCAAGGTTGCGTGGAGAGGAGATGAGAGGTGCACCTGTGCTCCAGAACCACACTCTCACCTGGTGCTATTCATGTACCTCATCTGCTGTTGTTGCAGGCGTTAAACTTGTCAGCTTTTCTTAACTTCTGAACTTCTAGTCGGGCTCTCAGCATATGTTTGCACACCTTGCTGAAAGGAAGAAAGAAATGTTTACATGAGGAAGTGTGTATAGATATGCTGTTTTCCAGTGCTGGAAACACCCAGTGGAGCATCAGACCATCTTGGTTATTTCACCCTACGTGAGCTGTAGGTTAATGTACGTGTAATTCTGCTTGTGCGTGATACGGCGTGGGTTAAGAAGTAATCTCGCCAGAGCTGTAGAGAAAGTCATTACTCAAACTCCCAGCAGACCAGGCTGTGCGCTGTCTCTAACTGTTTCCCCTTGCAGCAGCTTCCCTCCATCGGTCTTTAATTACCACATGCGTTTGCACCTTCACTCTGGTGACTGCGTGGTTGTGACTGTTGGTGTTAGCAGCGACGTGTCAGCACAGCACCTCTGACTGCCTCAGATCACTTTGTTTAGTGGCAGATTAAGAAATTGAGAACATGCAAGGATGTCAGTCTAATAAACAGCCAGTCTTGTTGCTCTTTATTGTGAGTGTGTGAAATTAAGGACAATCAAGAGACATTTTTAATCTCAAAATCATGAGTGAGAGGATGTTAATGAGGATGGGAAGATATATTGTATAATATATTGTAATATATATTTGATATACAGTCAAAAGTTTTTGAACGGTAAGATTTGTAATGTTGTTTTTAAAGAATTCTCTTCTGCTGCTCATCATGCCTGTATTTATTTGATCCAAAAACAGGAACAGCAATAATATTATGAAATATTTGTATTTAAAATAACTGCATTCTATTTTAAAATGTAATTTTGTCATGTAATTTATTCCTGTGATTTCAAAACGGATTTTTTAGCATCATTACTTCAGTCTTCAGTGTCACATGATCCTTCAGAAATAATTGTAATATCCTGATTTGCTTAAAAACAAAATAATTTTTGTGTAGTACATATATTTCCATATATATTCAAGTCTTCGTTGTTGGCTGTTGTTTTTTTAGGCTGTATAATAACATTGCAGTGAACTGAGGTGAATTGCATCTCAACTTGTTTATGCAGGCTTGAATATTCTCACAGGTCAACTCATATTAAAGGTGATTGTTGTAATACATTTTAGAATAGAGAGCAGCTTGGGTTATTCGCAGCATAATAAGAATATCTCTTTTCCCACAGAAGGTGAGATATAGAAGAGGAGGGGTTTCCCTGGAGAGATGGGGGAGTACAGAAATACATATTGAGAGATAGTGCAGGAGAGTGAGATATTAAAAGGGACAAATTGAGCATAAGTTCATCACTAGAAATTGGTCATGTGTGCAACTAAAATGGTGGCCTGGTTCCAGCTGAAGACTGCCATGAACAGACTCTATCCTGTCGGTCATACCTCTATACAGGACATGATTAATGACCCCTGCCTGGGAGAGGATGCATTCATTAAAATCTTAATCAAAAGCCACACAGTTCTCTGTTTCACTTTTTTCTTGCCATCAAGGCTACGGCACAATTTCAGATCTGTTCCTTTCATCTGTCTGTGAAATAAAGGCACTAATGTCACATGTTAAAATTGAACAGCCGATAAAACACACCACTAAAATATCTATGCTTTACATGCTTAAGAGGACTCTCCCCTCTGACTTCCTCCTAAAATGAAACAAAAGAGATCATCCTATTACCGTATTTTCCGGACTATAAGTCGCACTTTTTTTCATAGTTTGGCTGGTCCTGCGACTTATAGTCAGGTGCGACTTATTTATCAAAATTAATTTGACATGGACCGAAAGAAATTAACTAACAGAAAACAGATTAACTAATTAACTAAGAGAAAACGTTACCGCCTACAGCCAAAAGAGGGCGCTCTATACTGCCAGAGATGCTGCTCGGTGCTCCTGTAGTCTACACTGAGCAGAATAGAGCGCCCTCTTTTGGCTGTAGACGGTAACGTTTTCTCTTGGTTCTTGGTTCCAAATAAATGCGACTTATAGTCCGGTGCGACTTATGTTTTTTTCCTTATGTTTTTATTCAAGACTTATTTTTGGACTGATGCGACTTATACTCAGGTGCGACTTATAGTCCGAAAGGTACAGTACCTGTCAAGTAAATTGTGCCCTGATGTGTATGTGTGTGTTTTATGCCAGTTTAATTCAGAGCATTGGGAAGGTAAAAGTCTTATCACATTTCTGAATTAATTGCCTTTGAAATACATTTTACGCATGTTGTGTGTAATAAATGAGCATACATTTGTATGAAAAAAAACAACAACCTTTGAATGAAGATAAAGTAATTTGATAAAATAAATAAAATAATGCCTATTTCTGACACTGATAAATTAATACACTCAGACAGTATTCATTCATTCATCCATGATATGTAACTGCTTTGTAGCTACAGCCTGGCCAGGAATAATGTAGATAAAAAGCTGTAATTTGCTGAATTACAGAAGCAGAGGTTACGTTATTGCTAATTCATGTAAGGCTTTGTATGTTGATTGATTCACTTAATGTCATTTAAATTCATTTCAAAGCAAGAACGATACATTTCATATAGTTTATAACTATAAGTGCTGCCGTCTCAGATAAAAATACCTTCTAATGTTTCAACTCGACAGTTTGTAGTTATTCTGCATTTTTTACATTATATGACTGGAGTAATAGCTGTATTTTTGGAAGCATTGTAGGCCACAGAGCATAAACAGAGAGGAGAATTCAGGGTCTTGTTTGTTAATGTTTATTGTCACTTTATTCTGGGTTTGATGTTGCTGCTGTAGACATTTAGACTAGAATGTGACCCTGCCATCTTAAACAGAACATTGTCATTATTTACATTGAAGCTTCAACTTTCGAATCTCTGAGATTAAGGGTTTGTTTGTCTTTGCCTTGAAAATAGTGCTCCCAGTGTTGCTCCCAGCTTAAATGCTTGGTGATTTCTCTCTAGCAGCCAGATTTTTCATTCTGAGCTGTTTCTACAGAGACCCATGTCGTTTTTAAGCTCTCGCCCATGAAAGTTAAATTTAGGCAGAAGGTCTTCGCCATGCCAAAATTTGGCCTCTATCGTTCTCCATTAAAGCCTACAGTTCAGCTGCAATTTCATGGTCTGCACTGCTGTTTATTTACATCCCCGGTTTGGTCATTCATCGCTTGCCTATGTCTCACATAGATTGTGACTGTGGCATTTTGTGTGTTGGAACAAGTTAGGCACAGATTCTTAACCTGAAATTCAATGTTCATTCATCTGTATATATGAATATCACTCAAGTACTTTTAACAAGCATCCATCCATACACACACACACACACACACACACACACACACACACACACACACACACACACACACACACACACACACACACACACACACACACACACAATGATAGATAGATAGATAGATAGATAGATAGATAGATAGATAGATAGATATCATTCTCTCTCTCTCTCTTTCTGGGGAGGATGGCTGTACTGTGAAGGAGGGAGTATCAGTGTGCTGAGCCTGAGAAAAGGGAGGCAGGATCTGCTCTGATCCCTGATGCCTCACTTCTCCTCCACTGCCTGTAATGAATGGAAAGACTGACCTGGTTGTGCTGCAGCCTGGGCTCATTTTGACCTGGTTCTCCTCCACACCATCATGCATCATCTCACCACTGTGGTGTTCGAGCAGCCCCAGGGCCCTCCTTTAACCAGCCCTTCCTCCATCCACACACCCACGCATGTGATGCTCTCGCAGAAACCCATGTCACTGCACCTTAAATCAGTTCTCTGAAAGGCCCCTGCAGCCCGACGGCTGACCAAATAACCCACTCCAGACATCACAACAAAGCTTTCCAGTTAAGGCCTGGTAGAGTGAAGAAAGGTCAGATGCAATGAATAGAAGACATTTTTGACTTGAAGTGGACTTTTTAATATTTGAACGAACATGTACGGTAATTGTGCATTCATTTGTAAGCAAAGACTTTTCCTGCGTTCCACATTCTGAAGCTCTGTCCATTTTATATTCACTGTAGTAAACACTCCCATTCTGAACTGTTAATGGTCTTTGTGATTGAATGTTTTATTTTAGCTTATAATGAGGCCTTTCTAAACATTAAAAATCTGCTTCTAATCAACAGACACTGGAGGCAATTCTTAGAATGACCTTATAGTCTCCTTTTATGAATCTGCATTAAGCCAGTGTCACACGCTTTGTCTCTCTCATTCTTTTCTGCGAGTGTTTTACAGTAAATAATTATCATGTTAGGTGACCTGATTATATTAAATTATTTTCAGTATGTGCGGGACAGCTAGTGGTCGTGTTATGTAATGATCTGTTGCCGTGCAGGAAAATCACCCCCTCCGCGCCGAATGCAGGACTGTCCCTTGGGAAGTGGACTTCTCTTCCAATCAAGCTAATGCAGGTCTAACAGCGTGGAGAGCGCTTGTTGAGGGGGACAGGAGCAGGCAGAGTTTGTACTGACCGCACTTAGTAAAACAGACAGGCTAAAGTTCCCCCTGACATTCTCTGTACTCAGACAGCTCAGGTATAATAACTGTGAGTGTTTGTGGAGGAAGGCTGCCTGTAGCCGGACTGGTGTGGGTGAATTTACTTTTAATTAGTGTCTAATTACTGTCAACTCTTTCATGCTAAAACCGTGGAATCAGGTCTAAAGTAAGAATGACATTTGTGTCAGAAACATGGCCTTTGTGGGTAGTGCACATGCTCTGAAGAGTTGCACAGTGACAGGTGAATTCTAAAAGATAAAAAATGAAAAACTGTGCTGAGAAAATAAACATATTTTGGAAAAAATTTTTGGGTTGTTTCAAGCCAACTTTGGGTTAAATATGGATTAACCCAAGTGCTGGGTTAAAAACTTAATTTAAAAAAATAAACCCAACTTTAGTTAGTTGGTTAGTCCATATTTGACCCAAAGTTAAAACGACAGTATTAATTCAGCATTCTTTGTGTGTGTGTTTTATGTCATTAAGATGCTCTCTCCAGGACTTTTGAAGCAACGCTTTCCTGTTATGACTCAATTTAAGAATTGTCCACACATGTCCTATGAGCATCTTATTATTAGTATTAGAATAAGTAGTATTTTATGTTGATTCTACATTTATTTAAGGGTTTAATTTTACGGATTAAAAAAAAAAAAATTCTCACCAAGGCTACATTTATTTAATTGAAAATACAATAAAACAGTAACATTTTGATTTAAAATAACAGTATTCTATTTGAATATATATTTTTAAATGAGTTTATTCCTCTGATTGCTGAATTCTTCAAGCACACGATCTTCCAGAAATCATTCTAATATGCTGATTTTGTGATCAAGAAATATTGAATCTTATCCTGTTTGATGTTGTGTGTGTGTGTATGTGTTATACAGTTTTCAGGATTCTTTGATGAATAGAAAAGTGTAAAGAAAAACATTTATTTGAAATATAAATCTTTTGTAACATAATAAATGTCATGTTGACTTGCAATACATTTTTAATGCATCAGTTCTCTCTAAACTATTGTGATAAATAAGTGTACTTATGGTAATGATTAAATTAGTCATAGCTGATTAATCAGTTAATCACATAACAAACTAATTGTTAATTAAAAAATAAAAATAACCAAATGTTTTAATTGTAGTGTTTTTATGATTAAATCACATTTAATCACATAATACTGTATGTTTAATTGAGTTATAATAATAATAATAATAATAATAACAACAAAAATAATAATTCACATTTTTATTAAAAACCCATAAAACAATGAAAGTAGAATAATTTGGCAACATATTTTAACATTTAAAGCACCTTTGAAAAAAAAAAAAAAAAAACTTCTGGTGGTACTGGGATATCAGTCATCTCAGTCAGTGTGCATAGGATTTAAAGTAGATTAGTGCTGGTGTTTTTGTGTGTGAGCGTGTGATATGATCGGGCCGGGCTGTGTTTGGCTCCCTGTTTTCCGCGGCACATCCAGGAATCCGTGATTATCCTCTCTCATCCACAGAGGGAGCTTTTCTCACTCTGTCTGTGATAATGAGGGAGAGACTCGCAATGCCCTCAAGTCATTTCCTTTCTCCTCCCTCTTCTCCTCGCTCTCACTCTATCACTCATTCTTCACCGGCATCATGACTTCACTCCTCCACTCATCTCAGTTCCTGCTCACATTTCATCTGTGATTATGGCTGTACTGACAGCTGCTTCTTTTTGTTTAGATGTCTCTCCACTGTTTTGTTTATGAATGCACCATGCAGTCAAAAGTTTTTAATGAAATTCACAGAAGGAATTTAGCCTTTTGACATATTAAGTAAATGGCATGCAATGTTTTCTTTTTAATATGCAGAATTTGACTACAGCAGCCCCTTTTCTGTTCTCATTTTTAAACAAAATCAGTGGTGAACTTTGGATTGGTAAAACACGGTCAAATGTGTTACATATTGCGGAGTACCACATTCTTTTTGGTGGTTGAAAGCATAATCAAATTGGCGAAAATGTTTTATAAACAAACACATCCAGAGCTTATAACCTGACTGAGTGTAAATCATTTATGTTGTAACTCTTTATAATTATGCAAAGCTATCTGATTCTGTTTGTGTCTATATTCTGGATGCTGTGGTTCTGTTGAAATGTCTTTAGTATGTTTTATTGATAAGATTTACTAAGTTGGCAATGGCTCTATTAGTCCTCTAGTTGGACCAGCACCAACCAGCTTAAACCGGCAATCCATGCTGGTCGTTTCTGCAGGGAATATATATTGTATTGTGTTTTCTATTGATTTTTGTTGTCTTCTATTACCAGGTGAAGGACTGTACAGCTGTTGAGACCTCCACCTTGCGGACTGATCTGATCATCAGGCTGCAGCAGCTGTCATGGATCTGAAGGAGCGCAGGCACCGTACACTGACCCACGGCCGCTGTGGGAAAGATTTCCAGTTCACCACCTCCTCCTTGGACAACGATGAATGTCGCGTACCCACCCAGAAATCCTACAGCTCCAGCGAGACCCTGAAGGCTTTCGATCACGAGTCACGTCTGCATTATGGGGGATGTGTGGCTGACCTGGTGCATCATGAAGCAGATGAGTTCACCAGACAAGGAGGTAAAAATACAAAAATATAACACAGAGTAAAGAGATGCTTATATATACAGCACATCTGCTGCACAGAATTGGCAAATATATAGGGATCAGCCCTTAATGATCATACAGTATATACACAGTATATGCAATATACTGTAATATATAATTTCTTCATTTCTTTTTTTTTTTGACAAAAATGAATAATTTTTATATTAAGGATGCATTCGATTGATATTTGACAATTGTTACAAAATATTTTTATTTGAAATAAATAAATGCTGCTCTTTGTAACTTTCTATTAGAGAATCCTGAAAAAAATATCTTTCTTTAATGGTTTTCAAAACTGATAATAAGCATAAAGGATTAAAAATAAGAGAATGATTTCTCAAGAATCATGTGACACTGAATGATGGCTTCTGAAAATATAAAATATAATAAATCATAAATGGAAAACAAATACTAAAATGCTAATATTATTGTTCTAATATTATATACTATTTTTTACTTTATTTTTGATAATAAAAAAAATAGAGCCTCGGCATGGTGATATTTTTTTAGAGCTTTTTTTTTGTAAATAAAGTAAAAACATTTTATTAAAAAAAATAATAATAATAATAATAAAAAAAAAAATATATATATATATATATATATATATATATATATATAATCTTACAGACCACAAACCTAATTTTAAACCTTAATTTTGTTTCAGGGCATATTTGTTCGGTGGCACTAATGTGTGCACTAGAAACAAAGTATGATGATATAAACTTTAGACATGAATATACTAAGTAGTCTGTTGAGTCTTGCATACTACAGTTAGAGAATACAAGAGTATACATGTATGAAACTCATAAAGGTGGAGATGTTGTGCAATGTTTCTAAAGAAGTGTTTAAAAAAATAAAGGAAAAACTAAATCAATTTGCTTCACTTTTTTATGACAATTCTGCCCTAAAAAGGCAACATACTGTAACTACAGTACACCACCACCAACAAAACCAAAATATGGTTCACCTTTTTGGAGTGTACATTTACTATGTTTTGCCTTTGCAAAGCAGAGTATGAAGTAATTTAGATGTATCAGGAATCATTCTGAAATTAGATGATGATTCACTTTGCATTCTCACACCTAGTTAGAGACTAATATGATTTAATTTTGCTCTTATTTTAGGGTAAGTGCAGAGAAAATGTAAAGGTGAATATATTTTGATTAGATGTTTTTGGACATGGATATCTCTGTGTGTTGTACAGTTAAGGTGTGAAACATTAAAGCAGGACAGTGTATTGTGTTGCAGGCCATGTCACCAGTAGCTAATCCTTCTGCTCTGTGTTTATGCATTCTGCTGGAGAGAATTGCAACCTGATCTTAGAGCGGTTACTTCAGTTACAGGAAGTACCTCCAATTCCACCCCCATGCTGCTTCAAATGTGTCACCAATTCCCAGCGGATGTTTCCCAGCCTGATGCCACTGATCCGCCGTCACCTGTTCAGTCTTAGCCATCTTATAACTTACGTCGGTCGACCCACTTCATGCCTCAGGCTGTAGACTTGTTGCTGACTCTGTGCAGGGATGCTCGACACAGTGCCAAACTGCAGATGCATGCTAAAATAGCAGGAGACCTTTGATCGGCGAGGATCTAAATTGAAGGTGACTGGCTTACTAGCTCAGACTTGACTCATTGGTTTAGATAATCTTGTCTTTTACATCCTTTTTGAATGTCTTTGATGATGCTAATAAGAGAAGCCAGCCACTTCAGCTGAGGCTGGCTAGAAAAGGAAGCAGTAACAGGAAGAGAGGGAGCGAGTTCTGAAATGCAGTGGCATCATAATGAGCAGGCTGCCGCAGATCCGGAGCGAAGCTGTGGATGGGTCATCTTTGAAAAAGGCAGTGTCAGGCCTGCGAGTCGTCCTCTGCGTGAGCCACTGCTGGTGCCGCATTGATTGCACCGAAATGGATTTCAACTCGATGTCATTGATCACAGTCAGACCGAGTGAAAGAGGAAGACAAACCCGCTGGAGAGATTGCAGCCTCTTTTTTTTCTCCCTCCATTCAACTGTTTCTTGCCACAGTACTTAGCCACTGACAACAGATCCCAGAGCTCTTGCAGCCCGGGGTGAAGTGGCCAGCGGTCCCTGGGGGATGTGCGGTGACAGTGAGCAGGAATTATGGGTAGGTGTAGAGAGCTGGATGGAGGGAGGACAGATAGACAGACTGACAGGCACAGCTGCTGTGGAGAAGCAGAGTTGGTGGCCGTCAGATTGATGCCGCTCGGTTACTTAAGGCGATAGTGGCTCACTGACTGCAGATGCATCCCTGGGAAATGTTGCCAAAGGAGACTAACAGTGTACAGGCGCCATATGTAACAGCACTTAAAGGGCACTGCCAAATTACGCTCCTCTCTCCCGCTCACTCACATAGTCATCACAGCCCAAATGGACAGTCCAACCTTTCACTCCAACTCCATTTGGTGTTTGTGGACTCTGCATGCTCGTAATCTCTTACTGAGAGCAGATTTGACTCTTAATGCTCCACACAAGTCTCTTTTGCTCTGTGGGATATGAGGACATGCTAACAGCACAGGAATGTCATTTAGACAGCATTAATACTGTACTTAAAGCCTTCTTATATATATATATATATATATATATATATATATATATATATATATATATATATATATATATATATATATATATATATTTTTTTTTTTTTTTTTTTTTTTTAGGGATAAATGGTACCATTGCTGATTTTTATTTATTTAATGATATTGGATTCTTAAATGTTTGTGTTAATAAAATGTAATGCACTTAGCAAATCTCTTTAATTTTGTACTACATGTTATAATTTTAATTTTTCATGTTTTATTTTTAACTTAGTGTTTTATCTATACAAAATAGTATAGAATTTTAATAACATAAATTGGTTAGTGGAAAATATGACACAGCATCATAAATAATTAAGAAAATGTTTTAAACAATAAGTAATTAGTATCAGCCAGAATTTCCATAGCAGCACATTTCCTAATAACTTTATGAAGCCAATTTTCAAGCTGTAATTTATGCAATTTATCAGATCTTAGAGTATTTATTAGATATTAATGGTTTTAATAAGATCACCCAGAAGACGAAGAAGACGACGAAGACAATGAAGACAACGACGATGAAGGAATGACAACATTATTAATAATCTGAAAAAGTACATTTAGCCAGAAATATTAATTTAACTTTAATGCTAAAATAATTGCCACACTCAAAAATATACAAACTGCATATGCACACATAAATTCTGTCCCCTTTTTAATTAAAGGATAACCCACCCAAAAATTGCAAATCTTGTTTTCTAACCCTCATATCAATCCAAACCTATATGGCTTTGTATTTATTTATTTTTTTTCTGTGGAACATAATAGAAGATAGTTTGAAGAATGTTGGTGACCAAACAATTTTAGTTCCCATTGATTCAGTGGAAGTCGATGGAAAACAAAACGGTTGATTACCAACAAAATATATATATTTTTCTGTTCCACAGATAAAAGAATGCATAGAGGTTTGGAATGACATGAGGATGAGTAAATAATGACAGAAATTAAATTTTTCCCTTTAAGTAATTTGCAGTTAGGTGTTAGGTGTGACATTTCAGTGGAAAATTGCACTTAATCGGTCAAATTGGTTGTAAATGACATAGTATTGAATTGATGAGGAGAGGAAGAGTCTTAGTATCCCGGGCTTTTATTATAATTGATCTGGCCACTTATTTCTATAAACATGATGTGTAAGACGTCTCAGTAATGGGCCCTCTTAGGTGAAAATTAAAAGTGAGCTGGGCTCTTTGGCTCACTGGTGGCTCTCAAGCGTATGGTCCAACTGCGAGCAGTAGCGCAGAAGATCGTATGTTCCACCACTCTTTGCCTCTCTATGTCTTCACACCCAATTGGCAGTCCTACCTGCCTACCTAACTGTATTAAATGTGCATCTGGGTTTTTATAGACTGTCATCACTTGTCACGCAACACAGAATGACAATTAGTTGCCAAACTAATGAGTTTCACATCAGGGGCTTTAGCGGTCCCTCGGGGTGTTTGTTTGTTTGGATCCAGATTGATCTTGGATTTGTGTGTTGGTTCTTGTTCCGTACGTCATAGGCTCTGTTGTGGATTCCAGAGGACCACGGCACCCTGCCTAACCCCTAATTCCTACTTTATGAGCTAACTAAACAAGCAGATAGCTTGCACTTGCTATTCAGAGAGAAGCGAGAAAGAGCTAGTCATATTCTGTTTAGGAGCCCCTCAGCAGTATGTATGTGACATTGTGCTCGACTTTTCCCTCTCCGTCCCTCCCTCATCACCCCACAGCTGTTGTTTTGATATGGAATTAGCTGTCAAGTCACACTTTTTGTTGATTGTTTTTATTTTGTTGATTCAGTGCTTTGTTGGTGTGTTGCAATAAATCTAGGCAGGAAAAGATCAAAGGGAGAACAAAAGAACCTGGCGGGTATTAAAAATAAAAGACTAAATTAAACGATTAAATGCAGTCTCTCCCTCTCCGTCTCTCTGTCTCTTGCTCTCCTCGTCACATTCAATTTCTCATTGCCCTGTAGCCTCGTCCACTCTCCCCAACACCCTGAAACTCTTTCACATCAACCTTGAGACAGCTGAGAGTTTTCTTGTTTGCTCGTTGATGGCTTGGGAATTTGTTTCAAGTGCCCCCGAAGCTTCAGATGCCGCCTCTGTCTGTAACTGCTTGTCAAGGCATTACAAGCAAAGCAGCTCATTTCAAGGCAATTATATTTATGCCTCATGTATTTAATTAACCCCCAAAACAGCAGAAATATGTTAAAACATGATCCTTTTACATGGAATGAAAGTTTAATCACATTATTTGACATTCGTTTTTTCAAACAACATTTTCATTTGCATGTTTTAAAAAGAATCAGACATTACATTTGAGACAGAGAGTGATTTAGCACATACAGTATGTATCATTTCTCTTTATTTTAATCCAAATATTTGCCTCACTTAGTTGATTTAGTTTTGTCATTTGTTTTGTCCCAGTACTAAAATTAGCACAATACATTTAACAGTGCTGCAGTATTTGGACAGTCTCCACTCACTGCCGATCTTAGGTTGCATGTATATGCCAGCAGGCTTACAATAATTGCATTAACAGGTCCCTTAATCTTTTAAGAATTTAATATGGCATATTCTTTCTGAAAGCCTTTAATCTGTTCTGGAATCTCTCAAGGCAAATGCACATCATGATCACAGCCAATATTGTTTTATAATGTTATCTTGATTCCCCTGAGGGCTGAATCATTTATTTTTATATTTACACATGGCCTCTGCAATTTAGGTCGAAGAAACCCCTACTAATAATTACTACTACTACTACTACTACTACTAATATCAACATTTTGTCAATGTGTCTAATTGGTTTCATTTATAGTGTGTGTGTGCTCTTGTTTTTGTGACACATCAGGACACAACTCTGTATAATGACATGGGTATGACACAGGTATTACAAGGAGAGGGTGACTTATGAGGACATAACCCATATCCCCATTTTTCAAAACGCTTATAAACCGTACCGAATGAGTTTTATTGCAAAAGTAAAAATGCACAAAGTTTCCTGTGAGGGTTAGGTGTAGGGTTGGTGTAGGGCCATTGAATATACAGTTTGTACAGTATAAAAACATTACGCCTATGGGATATCCCCACTTTTTACAAAAACAAACGTGTGTGTGTGAAGTGCCATACCCTTCACAAACAGCTATAGCTTACAACTAAATAAAAAAATAAAAATACAACTATTTTTAAAGATGCTCTAAAGTGAACGAAATGCAAAACAAGCTTTTGAGCTTTACATTAAAGCAAATACATTGCTTGGCAAGCACAAACAACTAAAAGAAAAAGATAGCTTACCAGCTATGTCCTTGTGGGTCTCAGTACCTTGTGTCTCAGTAAGCCGTACTTCAGAACACCCTTTGTGCATGGTAAATCACTGTAGCAGCAGTGGGTGGCTGAGATGTCTAATGAAGGAGCTTAACAGGGCATCATTTCCAAAAAGAAAAGACTCAGTGGGCAGTCTGAGCCCTGAAGGCCATCAGGGGGTCAGTTGGTACTTAATAGCACTCATGATACGCTGGTTAAACTCACAGTTTGGACAGCTGTGACACCTCTTCTGACACCAGCCTGCTAAGCTCTGCCTAATTGCCGATGGCATTGCCTGTATCTCTCAGGCTGTTGTTTTATCCCTCTGTAGGAATGATTCTTTAATTATTAAAAGTTTGGTACAGTATAGCGTGGCTAAGTGGCTGCAATTTGGGGTGTGTTTGCCCTTGGATTCAATTATGGCACTACAGGTGCACCTCACATTAGAATATCGTGGAAAAGTTAATTTATTTCAGTATTTGGTTCTTTTGTGAAGATTTTGGCTCACATTTAACAAAAACCTACCAAGAAAAAAAAAATGTAATTTATTGATGGCCTTCTGGAAAGTATGTTAATTTACTGTACATGTATGCAATACTTTGTAGTTTTTTTTTGTTTTTTTTTGCTTTAATTACTGCTTCAATTCAGCGTGGTGAGGTTTCTTTGACAGTGGCCTTCAGCTTTTCTGCATTTTTTGGTCTCTTGTTTCTTTTTTTCTCTTGACAATACCCCATAGATTCTCTCTGGGGTTCAGGTCTGGTGGGTTTGCTGGCCAGTCAAGCACACCAACACCATGGTCATTTAACCAACTTTTGGTGCTCTTGGCAGTGTGGGCAGGTGCCAAATCCTGCTGGAAAATGAAATCAGCATCTTTAAAAAGTTGGTCAGCAAAAGAAAGCATGAAGTGCAGTGCAGTGACTTTGGTTTTCAAAAAACACAATGGACCAACACCAGCAGATGACATTGCACCCCAAATCATCATGGACTGTGGAAACTTCAAGCATCTTGGGCTATGAGCTTCTCCACCCTTCCTCCAGACTCTAAATTAAATACAAAACTTGCTCTCATCTAAAAAGAGGACTTTGGACCACTGGGCAACAGCCCAGTTAGCCTAGGTAAGACGCCTCTGACGTTGTCTGTGGTTCAGCAAATTCCTTGACAAGTCTGTGTGTGGTGGCTCTTGATGCCTTGACCACAGCCTCAGTCCATTCCTTGTGAAGTTCACTCAAATTCTTGGATTGATTTTGCTTGACAATACTCATAAGGCTGTGGTTGTGTTGGTTGTGCATCTTTTTCTTCCACAATTTTCTTTCAACTCAACTTTCTGTTAACATGCTTGGATAAAGCACTCTGTGAACAGCCAGCTTCTTTGACAATGAATGTTTTGTGGCTTACCCTCCTTGTGAAGGGTGTCAATGATTGTCTTCTCAACTTTCTAGTGAACCAAACTGAGAGACTTTTGAAGGCTCAGGAAACCTTTGTAGGTGTTGAGTTGATTAGCTGATTGGCATGTCACCATGTTCTAATTTGTTGAGAATTGGTGGGTTTGTGTTAAATGAGAGCCAAAATCATCACAATTAAAAGAGCCAAAGACTTAAACTACTTAAAGCTGCAGTAGGGAACTTTTGACGCTCTAGCGGTTAATAAACAGAACTGCTTGCGTCTTGCGGAAGAACATCGTAGCCGGATCTACTTCTCTCTGTTTATGTCTATGAAGAATCACAAAGGTACTGGGTTACTCCGCCGCGGTACCCCGAAGCAATCTAAAATAGTCCGAATATAAACACTTATTATAGGTGCACCCTAGTGATTCAGGACAAGCTAAAAACACGGTTTGGAAAATGGATTCATGGTGTACTCGCTTTTTATGTTCATTTTTCTACATTTTGAACACAAACAAAGTTACGGACCGCAGCTCTGATTGGTTGTTTTTTACCGGGAGCGGATGACTTTCTGCAAATGGCAATAGGACCACTGGGAGGAGCCAGAGGAGCTTGATTTTTTTTCACAGATTATCTGTCTCATATTCTACTGTCAGGACATAATGACAGGTTTAACAAATATGTAAAAAATATATTTTTACAAAAGTTCCCTACTGCAGCTTTAAGTCTGTGTGCACTGAATTTATTTATTCCACAAGTTTCACAATTTGAGTTGAATAACTGAAATGAACTTTTCCCACGACATTCTAATTTATTGAGATGCACCTGTGTGCTGCTGAGCGCAGGGTATTCAATACTTTGTCAAATCTAGTCTTATAAAGCATATTGCTCAGTGACCTGAGACTCTCCATAAACCATTCAGACATGTTTCAAGGTTTTTTATTTTATTTTTTATTTTTTTTTCAGAGGTTAACATGACACTTTGTATAATGAGAAGCAAGTTTGTGGTGTAATGTGAAATACTGAAGGTCTCAAATTAGAGGTACATTTTTGTGCTCTCTTGTTTGATTAGGAAATACAACTCAAGCTATTATGCGAGTGTAATGGAGTGCTAAATGCAGACAGATGTTTTGATAAAGTTGTCACCACAAATGTAAAAACTGTTAACCAGATGCCGCCAATGGGACCCCAACTCAAATGCCAAAAAATAAACTCACTCTCTTTGGGCTCCCCTAGGCTTTAGATCTGCATCCTTCAGGTCTTCAAACATGTCAGGCTTTTGCAGTATTCCGTATGTGTTGGTGTTAATAGCATAGGCTTATGTCAGGTGGTTTATAAGAAACAAAATGGTTCCCAGTGGGGTCAGATCTATTTCTGCAGATTAATTAAAAGGTGTTGAGTGGCCGTGCGGCACGGGTGGCTCACATGGGGCAGGGCGTTTGACACTGAGGGCCCTGTTCTTACTTAGCTGTTAACTCTATGTCCCAACATTAATGGAGGCCCTAATGATGTGTTATGCATCTTGGGAACTAAGTATGCTGTGAAAACTCACCAGACACCCACTGCTGAGCGTAAACCCTCTCAATTAACAGCCTGCCCTTCTGAGACCACCGATGATAGCATACCACCTACAGTGCCAGCATGCCCCACGCAGGATTTGATGTCACAGGGACAGGTGGGAGGCTCTGAATCAGATGTGATCCTCACACGTTCTTATGAAGCGGTGGTTTTTGCTCTGTATCTGCAGTGTTGGGAGACATTATTTTTACAGTAAGGTTTTAAAGCATTGCGCAATTCCTTATAAAAATAACTAGTTGTGTCACATCTTGACATTTTATATTCAACACGCATCTATTTACTTTTTTGTTTCTTTTTGCAGCACTAGATGAGAAAGCACTTGTATGTTTCAAGATTCAGTTCTGTCAAAATAAGAGCCATTTAACTTAGTTAAATGGATTTTTTTTTTAATGGAAATGGAAAATGGGGAAAATAAAATGCATTAATAATAACTACCATAATAACAATACCATTCAACAGTTTGGAGTCCATGAGATGTCATCCACAACTGTTAGCCAATCATAGCAGTGGGCTTTTACACTTGGTTTGGTATTCTAACTCGCTGACAATTATTCATTTTAAAATGTGCTTCCTACATATTTTATGTAGGCGTGACAACTTAAAAATGGTGTACCCCATGTGTAACTCTTCCCCAAGTTTCTTTTAAAAGAGGTAAAGTTTCAATTTGTGGAGTGGCAGATTTAAATAAGATTCAGGCAGCACTCACTTATTCTCGAAGGTTCCCACAGAGTCATTTCCTCAGCGCATGCCTTCAGTAACAATAATAACCATCAGCCCACAGAACATGAACAAACATGCAGCACAAAGACGCTCCCTGGAGCAGGTCCATTACCCGCCATCATCAGTAGTGGGGTGTGGGGGTTTCTAGAGAGACCACAGAGAGGCATGCAGATCTAGACGAAGAAATCACATCCTTCTCCCTGCTCAAGCGGAGGTCTTTTTATATTACTCAAATGGGCAATCAGCCCCCTCTCTCAGAAAAGTCAAATGCTTCTTTCATGGGTCTGATGAAGTATAATGACCAGAGGACAATTTCCACTCTTGGGGCCTAAAATGGGATTTGTAAGGCCTGTGAATTACCTCAGTGTGCATTCGGGCACCGGTTTTAACCGGCTTTAATGCAAAAAGACATAGGCTGAAACACACCTCCAGCCTGGATACGAGCACTGGATGTTAAATTAGCATCTCTACAAAGACCCTTCTTTAAGACCCTACGCAACTCTCCTGCGGTCTTAAGAATCAATGAAATTAGTTCTGAACTTTTTCATAATTTGGCTCCTTAAAAATAATGGGAATTGAGATGAAGGATGTTGGTAAGGTTACAGAAAGTAATTTCTGAGATGTAATGGATGGATGAATAGATAGATATATAGATAGAGAGATCCATTACTTTAGATGAGTTGACAGGTCTTTAAATAACACCATCCACAACTGTGAACTCAGATCTGCACAGATGGCTTCTTACACACACAGACACACACACACAATTAATCACTGTGATAGAGTATCACTTTTTCCTCTTTCCAATGATCTGCCACTCACCTTCTCTACCAGTTTTTACTGTATTTATTTGCATTTATATTTACATTTATTCACTTTGCAGATTCACCAAAGTAGCTTAAAAATGTACATACTGTACATTGATGTAAAGCTAAAATAGCCAACATCTAAAAACGTATGGTTATGATAATCTGTTAACTTACTGTATATACATTAGAGATAAAAAGTAGAGTATTTTATGAATTATGTACATACTGTATGTATAAAGAATTTTAGCATTTTCAGTACTGATCTCAGAGTTGCTGAGTTGTACAGCTTGTGGTACTGTTTCCTAGCACAGCCTGAAAAAACATGCAAATTATAATATTGTTGACTGTTGACTGTTTGTAATATTTCTGTAAAATATGAGAGCTTATGAGAGACATAAATTCCAGATTCTCAGAGGGAATGAAAAGTGTGTAATTGAGTACATAACCTACAAGGAGTTGCCTCATGTTGTAAAAAGCACTGCATCCACCAGCAAGTGTGTAATTCTGAGCATCTGAAGTGTTCAAGAAGAGAGAATGAAATGCGCACACACACGAATGTTGTATTTTGAAGAACTTTAAAATTACATATTGAAGTTTTGAGACATCTTGATAATATTACAAGGTCTTGGGTTTGGGATGGTGGGTTTGTTTTTGCTGCCTCTCTATGTGAAAGACCACCTCCTCTGGGAGTCGTGATTTCGACAGGCTTTGAGTGTGTTTTTGGGATCGGTCCCCACTCCGGGAATGATTCCCAGTTTGAGAAAAAGATGCCCATTCTTTTGGTATACTATGGTATTTTTCCATCTGGCAGAACTAGAAATTTGTAAACATAAGAAGGGAGCAAGATGGTCTATTTCTTCACAGTCTGCAGATCTGAAACATTAGGCTTGTATGTGTCTCCATGGCTTCACTGCCTCTAAACTAACCCGAAATGCTTTGAAATTTCTTGTGATATCAGTGCTACATTGATTATTTGATATCAAATGGATTGCATGCATATATTTTAAATGTAACTTAAGTGTCCTTTTTGAGCCATTGTACATTAGGGAATATGAACAAAATATTTGTCATGTCTCAGTCTAATCTGCATACTCACAACTGTTACACAAACACGTACAAACCTTGGAATAAATTTTTGTTTGTTTGTGGTTTTGTTTTATACAAACCTGTTTTATTCTTTTTTGGGGCTTTTATGAAAAGCAATATCAAACACTGCACAGTGGGAAAACCTGTTTATGAGGTGTTTGAAGAAATGTTAGCAGTGCAGTACATGAAGCTGATTTCATTTAGAGGTGATAAATGTATCAGGTTAGAAGTTTGTTGAGTATTAAATGTGGTGTTTTGTGTTGTTGTTGCCCTCGCAGAGTACATGGATCTCTCCCCATTCCTGAGCTACTTCATGTCAGGTACAGTACGGTCTGGTTAGACTGATAGCAGTACTAGCTGTGTTTGTAGCATTAATTGTAGCATAGAACAATCTAGAGTTATTTTGTAGCTGTGTAGTTATATTAGCATTTGTAAATGTGGCCAGTTCTCACAGCATAAAACTTAAAGGGTTAGTTCACCCAAAAATGAAAATTATGTCATTAATGACTCACCCTCATGTCGTCCCAAACCCATTAGACCTCCGTTCATCTTTGATACACAGTTTAAGATATTTTAGATTTAGTCTGAGAGCTTTATGAGTGTGTTCATGATGCTGCTGACGTGTTTTCTGGTGCGCCCAATAACAAAGATAACACATCAGCAGAGTCGTATGTCAGCAGCGTCAATGCAGTGTCTGCTCACAACAGACCCGGAAGAGAAGACAATGCTGAATAAAGTCATAATTTTTGTTATTTTTGGACCAAAATTTATTTTCAATGTTTCAACAAATTCTAACGGACCCTCTGATGTCACATGGACTACTTTGATGATGTTTTTCTTACCTTTCTGGACATGGACAGTATACCGTACACATAGTTTCAATGGAGGGACTGTCAGACTAAATCTAAAATATCTTGGGGGGGGGGGGGGTGAAATGCTATTTCATGCATACTGAGTTTTTTTACACTGTTAAAGAGTTGGATTCCCATGCTAAACATGGACAAAGTTTCAAAAATTAAGTTGTACGTTTGAAGGAGTATTTCTGTTCCAAAAATACTCCTTCCGGTTTATCACAAGTTTCGGAAAGTTTTTTTCGAGTATGGCTCTGTGTGACGTTAGATGGAGCGGAATTTCCTCTTCTGCCGGAAGAGTGCGCGCTCCCGTATAGCAGAGCACTGAGAGCACAGACATTCACTGATCAGAGCTAGAGTGTCGCGAAATGTCACAAAAGGAGTGTGTTTTTGGTTGCCAGGGCAAGACAACCCTGCACAGATTACCAAAAAAAAAAAACAGCATTAAGGGACCAGTGGATGGAGTTTATTTTTACAGAGCATCAACGGAGTTGTGCAAGTGTTTTTGTTTGTTCCCTGCATTTCGAAGATGCTTGTTTTACAAACAAGGCCCAGTTTGACGCCGGATTTGCGTATCGTTTATTTCTTAAGGATAATGCAGTCACAATGAAAAAGGGTCACGATTGTGTGTTGGAACCGCATGCGGTGAGTAAAACTGCTTCAAATATCTCTGTTTTGTTAACTTATCTATCGGCGCATAAGCACATCAAGTAAACAACATGCGATGTTGTCATCAAACTGCACTTTCCACATGTACAGCTTAAAAAAAATAAAAAATAAAAAAAAAAAGACGACAAAGAGGAGCTTAGTCATTTTCCAACACCGCTAAGCAAATATATACAGTTTCAGTACATACCACATAGAGACGTTGTTGCTGATGCTGCTCTTGTTAAATTTCAGCCTCTGGATCTGATTCTGGATCATAAATAAACGGCTGAATCTGACTGTTAGCCATGGTTTGTTTTGGTTGGTTTTGTCCTCACGTAATGTCACAGCTTCCAAACGCTCTCAACGCAAAAGCCTACTGGCGCTCGTGATTCTTTAGCTCCACCCACACGTCACGCCTCCAGCCGGTCGTGTTTTTCCGGGAAAAATCGGTACAGACTATCTTTCTCTTATGAATATAATAAAAAGACTTTTTGGAGTTATGAAGGATGCAGTACTACTCTATAGGTACTCAAGATTAACAGGATATTGAGTGAAAACGAGCATTTCACCCCCCCCTTTAAACTGTGTTCAGAAGATGAACAGAGGTCTTAACGGGTTTGGGACAACATGAGAGTGAGTAATTAATGACATAATTTTCATTTTTGGGTGAACTATCCCTTTAAGTAATTTTAAAAAGAAGAATAATCTTCGAGCTACCATAATCAGAAGTGGTTTGTGTTTTATGTCCACTCACCACATAATCAGGAATAAAGCGACTATGAAGGTCTCTTGATTTTAACAATATCGATCTTAAAGAGTGTTAATGAATGAAATTGCTTCTTCGTTTACAGCTGATTGGAGGGCATGCATTGACTATTTTAATTACTGGAGAGAAGAAATTGGTTGGGCATGCCCTTTCCTCTAATTGTTATCCCACAGCCTGTCCTTAATTGGGACTCTGTTGTGTTTATCGATTCAGTTTGATGTGCTTTAATTTTGGATGATGTGCACTATATATATTGGTTAGTAGAGGGCTTCTGTCCAGCTCCCTGTGAATGCGGTAGTTGAGGTTTTGTGTGTGCATGAGCGCAGTCACATTCATCAAAGTAGGAGGTGTGATGCTGTGAGGGAAATTTCACAGCAGGTAAAGAGCTGCAGGATAAAATAGGCCCCTTAGCCCTGCACCACACATAACCTGACGTCTGAGCTGACGTCTACTGATTTGAGCTGTTAAACCTCAGGCTCCTGCTGCCGCCCTTTGCTTTGTGAGTCTCTGCCTTAATATAGTTTGAATGTTCAATTCAGTTCTATTCAATTTAGTGTTTTCCAGAGTACATACTGCATTGTTCCAAAGCAGCTTTACAAAGAATAGTTGCCTTAAAACCTCCAGAGAAAACATAGTGACAAGGAAAACTAACATTTATCTGAAGTGTGTGTGTACTAAGAGAGAGAGAGAGAAAGAGAGAGATGCAAAGGTTGTGAAAATAACATTTGTTTTGTACATGCCATCGGACTTTGTGTTAAAGACTTTGAGGCTGACAGTGCACTGTGAAACTAGTCCATTAGTTTAGTTGGTTAACTTCCTTGTTTAGTATAGCTGCAGTGTGTGTAAATTACTTTGTTTCTTCAAGGATGAATCAAAGCAGCATAATTGACTTCTCTCAGGCCATTTCCTCCGTACGCATCAACGACTGAGTGATTGTGTTTTTTTTGTTTTGTTTTGTTTTTTTACCACTTTAGGGAACTTTACTTTAGCTGAGCTGGGCATTTGTGAACCAGCACCGCATCAGAATGCATACTGCCCGGACATCGGCCTCTTACAGCGCGACTACTCTCTGAGCGCCGGCTCAGATGCAGACTCCGACCCAGAGGGCCCAATCTCTCCAGAGCGAGCTATCCAGCTGTGGGCCGGCCAAGACATCAAGTCCCGCCGCAGTTCTGGCCTCTCCAGTCGGGAGAACTCAGCTCTCACCCTCACCGACTCCGAGAACGAGAACAAGTCTGATGACGAATCAGGTGAGAGATAGTGTCAGAGAGCGAGAGCACGTGAGAATTAGCAGAGCAGAGAGCGAGTGTCGTGTTTACGAGAAACCAAGGGTGCGAGAAAAATCTTTAAGGTGTTTAGAGTGTAAGGTGTGTGAGAACAGATGCCAAAAATGTGCAACATGTGATAAAACATTCACTTTTATTTGTTTGACTCGTTTAGAGCTGAATGAATTTCATTTTGTGTTGCTCTTACCTGGGTGTCACTGTGCATCAGTAATAATTTCCCAAACCACATCTGCTTTTGTCAGTCGAACTGCAGTGCTTTAAAGAAGATGTGTATAAATAGACCGGATACAGCATGACATGTCACACTCAGTTAATATAAAAAGATCATATACCGAAAGAAGTGTCAAAGGACGCATGTTCGACAAGTGAAAACATTTTGGTTTGTCTCCCCCCACGCAATTCTCCACACATCTACCTGCATGGTTATTATTGTTGAAGACCGAATCCCTCTTGGTACCTTTCCTGGTAAGAATTCGGCAACACCTTCGTCGATTCCACACTTCTAGTTGATTTAGTGGCATCTTAAATCTTAGCATAGTTTGTAGAAAGTGTCAGAGTAGGCTAATGAAAAGACAAAAACTCCTCCTAATTAATTGAGATCTCAACGTATCAGACCTCAAACAGATCCGTCAGCTGTGAATTGTAGCATCGCACAAACATGCTCTGACAATTTATCAAACTATTCTACAGCTATTAAACACATAAAGAAACACCTTGGAAAGCAGTCGTTTTCATCTCGTCGGCTGATAATTGCTTCACAGATAATTGGCACGCTAATCTCCAGGCCGATGTTTCTTAGCGCCGTCTTCTGTTTTTGTGGCACAGAATTGCATGTGCACAGCATGTGCCAGTCACCATATCACATGGCTGTCTGCTCCGACAGCAGTGGACGCAAGCTGGACACCGTCTCTCAGTGCGGCACCTTAGCTCATTCCCATTGAAATCCCAATTAAATGACGCCCAGGCTGTGCCTGATAATCTGTGCAGGATGGGTGAATCACAGAGGAACCCTCTTTGGTAAATTAAACACTGTTTTTTAAAGCTTAAAGGGGTCATATGATGCTGCTTAAAAGAACGTTATTTGCTGTATTTGCTGCAATGAAATGTGTTTATGCAGTTTAAGGTAAAAAAAAAAAAAAAAAAAAAAAACATTATTTTCCACATACTGCACATTATTGTTTCTCCTCTATGCCCCACCTTTTGAAACGCGTTGATTTTTACAAGGCTCATCAGTCTGAAAAGCGATGTGTGCTCTGATTGTCCAGCTATCCAGTGTGTTGTGATTGGCCGAATACCTCAAGCATGTGACGGAAATGTAACGCTAATGTTAATAAGCTTAAACGAAAATAACGAAATAATTGTGTAGCGGAGTTTTTTTTGTACACAGTGCCGCGAACTGTCAATCACTCCTGTACGCGTGCATCACTGTCCTCCTCAGCTGCAGCAACTTGCGCTCTCTCTCTTCATCAAGCTTTAAAACAAAAAGGGGACAAAAAGATCATATTGTCTTTGTGCATAGGCTATAGATTAATTAGATAAATGAAGCGACACATGCGCTATTCACTTGTATAACTTAAGGGTGAATGGGTAATGTAGTTTCTGCTCTGGGTGGGATGAATTAGGAAGCTTGCATTGTGAAGGGCGCTCTGAAAATCGGCAGTGCAGGTAAAAGATTAAAACCTCTATTAAAACAGATGTCCAAATGAGCGTACCGGTACGCTACAAGCACGTTCTGGGCGCACGGAGAGGTGGCGGTACGCTCAAGAGCTATATTTGGAAGTGGCGGTACTGAGTACCGGTGCGTACCGGCCCACTTAAAGCACTGGCAATGACTATACTTTGGAATTTTTTTGCAGTCCACTTAGAATTCAACATGGAAATCATTTTTGTTTTTTATTGGGATTGATTGTTTTGAAATTCAAATGGTACTTACATGCCTGTGTTTTTATTTCTGTAATAAATATGGCTTTCAAGCCAACAGTTAATTTGGAGGATATTGATGGTTTATTGCAGGTATGTTGTTTACATGAGAAAATCTGTGTTACAAGTTAAACAAAAATTCCAATAAACAATCATATTTTGAATTTAAATAGTTTCTTTGTCTTGAGTTTACATTAATTATTTACATTTTACATTTACATATCCAAAAAGTTTCAGTCTTTTAATTGCGATTTTTAATTTTAAAAAATTGTGCGATTAATTTTTTTTAATCGATTGACAGCACTAATATATATATATATATATATATATATATATATATATATATATATATATATATATATATATATATATATATATATATATATATATATATATATAATATTATACCGGTATACCACCCTCACTGTTTGTACAAGATAACTATTTGAAGATGTGAATTCAGTAGGCAGCTGACATATTAGCATACTATTACTCTTTCTGCCATAAAAAAAAGATTAAGATCTGACTTCAATACGATATTACAAATAATATGCTTACTTTTATGAAGATGAATTAATTATCCTATTCAAATTTTTGTTTTTTTGTATAATATTTTTTCATATAAAGATTCAGTATACTGTTCTAAATAGCATGAACATGAATTTAGTGCAATACTCTCTCTGTTTCTGCCTTGTAAAGAAAACAATTCAGTATGTTTTTTCTGCTAACATACCTTCCTGTTTCTACTATATCAGACTACTCTGAATAGCATACTACTAGAAGAGTTAATATGATTTAAATATTTTCAGAAATGAATCCAGTATGAAATTGGCATACTAGCGTATTACAATTTCTGCCATATTTTTAATATGAAGTTAGTATGTTATTCTTAATAGAATACTATCATAATTCTTATAACACCTTTTCTGCCATATGAAAGTTAGAAAATACGAACTCTGGATACTATTATGAAAAGCATACTAGCATGCTACCAAAATAGTTTAAATGTTTTGGAAATATCTACATATTTTTTATTTAAATACTATATAAGTGTATAAACATTTGAAGAAATTAATTCAGTGGGTGATACCTATAGCAGCATACTTGCTTCTTACTTTTTACTGTTTCTGCCATATAAATAAAAAGTAAGAGTATTATACTATTATGAATTCAGCCCATCTTAACCATTTCATTGAGCGGATGGTTCATGCATCTTATTCATGGCAGGAGCTAACATATGCCTAAAATAAGGCTGCTAAAAGCCAATCAAAATTCAGATGCTTTTATTATTTTAAATTGTGATTGGGCAATCATCATAAACATCAGAATATAAGTACAGTGTTTCTACAAGGATGATTTTACCCAGTTTTCTGAAAATTGGCCTCATGCATCCATTAAATCTATTATGCTCTCCACACGTTCTCGGATTGTTGCTTGTGGCTATTTATATTTACCTTTTTTTATGATACATGAAAAACTAGATAGGGCATGATTGATACTTCTGTGAGTCTTTGCTTGAGAAAATCAAGCTTTCTTGCAGCTGAACTGAATTAGAAGCGGGATATTGCTTTCAGTGGATGTGTTCTCACAAGGAAGAAAGCGTTTGTTCAAAATAGAAGCAAGTAAATCTGTCATTTCTGTCTTTCCACTTCTAACACACTTTGAAGTCTCACCCCTATCTTTTTTCTTTCACATTTTTTGTGTATGCCAATGCACTTCAATATACTTCTCTATCTGATTTTCCTTTTTCGTCTCGTTATATGGATGTGTCAGAAGCACCAATCACTTGACAGATGTCACTCACAAAGGGAGAGCGAATGGGGTCAGAAGAAAATTTTCATCCATTATCACTCTCTGTCTGGCTCTTTCCAAATACTCTCCTAGACATAAAGGCAGCTTTCACAAGTCTACCACCCACTTTGACTAAAAACATCCATCTGTATTTTTGAGATGTTAGGTCTAGACATGAGCATACTAGTCAATATCTGATTGGGCACGGAGTCAGAAGAAGTTAAGATAAAAATAGCAGTCACTTTTCAAGGTTCTTCAGACAAGCAGCTTTTAGTGAAGACTGAGCAGCTATGAGCTTTATTTATTTGTTTAGTGTTATTTAATGTATGTTAAAATGAATACAAGTTATTACAATATGACACATACGGTTTATAGTGTAGAAATACAAAAAGCCTCTTTTTCAATTTAAATTAAAACCATTTGTAAACTATTCAGTTTATGATTTTGCAAGACATGTAGGAGGTTTTAAAATGCATGACATCAAATATATAATGCAGAATTCTATTCACTCTTCATCAGCTTTGAGAATTGTGCCTCATAGAAGTAAAAAATACCATTGATCATCCTTGCTGATTAAAATTATTTTTTATATCACACATGTATATGAAATATAAATGGTCCATACTGACACACTAAGGTGATGTCGGCGTAAATCAGTTGACATGTTTCAAGTATTCCCGCTGGTGTAATTTTTTTTATTTATTTTTTTTATACCTGCTGGTGTACCCTATTGTCATGTAGCAGATGCGACCGTTGTTTTTTTATCCACCAGTCTCTTGCCATCACCATGGCTTACAGGGAATCCAAAGTGCACCCAAACACCAGACCTGTTGGTTATTGGAGGATCTTCTATTTCTGGTCTGTTAAACGCATTGGCTATTTTGCAACGAGCCTTCAGCGCGTACTGAGTGAGCGAGTGCCTGACTAAGTAGCCTAACATAAACATATAAGTTGGTGTTTTTTTCTTCTTCGGAGGTGTCAGGGGCGTTGCCTGTTACGTCGTTTGGGTTATTGGGCCTCCTTGTTGAACGCATATCATTATATTTCACTTTTTTTTAAAATATATATATATAACTAATTAGTCCAACGAAGCGTTCGGTACATAATGCGTACCGCGTACCGAACCGAAAGTCTCGTACCGAACGGTTCAATACGAATACGCGTATCATTACTCACCTAATATATATATATACAGTATTGTTCAAAATAATAGCAGTACAATGTGACTAACCAGACTAATCAAGGTTTTTCGTATTTTTTTTTATTGCTACGTGGCAAACAAGTTACCAGTAGGTTCAGTAGATTCTCAGAAAACAAATGAGACCCAGCATTCATGATATGCACGCTCTTAAGGCTGTGCAATTGGGCAATTAGTTGAATTAGTTGAAAGGGGTGTGTTCAAAAAAATAGCAGTGTGGCATTCAATCACTGAGGTCATCAATTTTGTGAAGAAACAGGTGTGAATCAGGTGGCCCCTATTTAAGGATGAAGCCAACACTTGTTGAACATGCATTTGAAAGCTGAGGAAATGGGTCGTTCAAGACATTGTTCAGAAGAACAGCGTACTTTGATTAAAAAGTTGATTAGAGAGGGGAAAACCTATAAAGAGGTGCAAAAAATGATAGGCTGTTCAGCTAAAATGATCTCCAATGCCTTAAAATGGAGAGCAAAACCAGAGAGACGTGGAAGAAAACGGAAGACAACCATCAAAATGGATAGAAGAATAACCAGAATGGCAAAGGCTCAGCCAATGATCACCTCCAGGATGATCAAAGACAGTCTGGAGTTACCCGTAAGTACTGTGACAGTTAGAAGACGTCTGTGTGAAGCTAATCTATTTTCAAGAATCCCCCGCAAAGTCCCTCTGTTAAAAAAAAGGCATGTGCAGAAGAGGTTACAATTTGCCAAAGAACACATCAACTGGCCTAAAGAGAAATGGAGGAACATTTTGTGGACTGATGAGAGTAAAATTGTTCTTTTTGGGTCCAAGGGCCACAGGCAGTTTGTGAGACGACCCCCAAACTCTGAATTCAAGCCACAGTACACAGTGAAGACAGTGAAGCATGGAGGTGCAAGCATCATGATATGGGCATGTTTCTCCTACTATGGTGTTGGGCCTATTTATCGCATACCAGGGATCATGGATCAGTTTGCATATGTTAAAATACTTGAAGAGGTCATGTTGCCCTATGCTGAAGAGGACATGCCCTTGAAATGGTTGTTTCAACAAGACAATGACCCAAAACACACTAGTAAACGGGCAAAGTCTTGGTTCCAAACCAACAAAATTAATGTTATGGAGTGGCCAGCCCAATCTCCAGACCTTAATCCAATTGAGAACTTGTGGGGTGATATCAAAAATGCTGTTTCTGAAGCAAAACCAAGAAATGTGAATGAATTGTGGAATGTTGTTAAAGAATCATGGAGTGGAATAACAGCTGAGAGGTGCCACAAGTTGGTTGACTCCATGCCACACAGATGTCAAGCAGTTTTAAAAAACTGTGGTCGTACAACTAAATATTAGTTTAGTGATTCACAGGATTGCTAAATCCCAGAAAAAAAAATGTTTGTACAAAATAGTTTTGAGTTTGTACAGTCAAAGGTAGACACTGCTATTTTTTTGAACACACCCCTTTCAACTAATTGCCCAATTGCACAGCCTTAAGAGCGTGCATATCATGAATGCTGGGTCTTGTTTGTTTTCTGACAATCTACTGAACCTACTGGTAACTTGTTTGCCACGTAGCAATAAAAAATATACTAAAAACCTTGATTATTCTGGTTAGTCACATTGTACTGCTATTATTTTGAACAAAACTGTATATATATATATATATATATATATATATATATATACATATATATATATATATATATATATATATATATATATATGTATATATGTATGTATGTATATATATGTATGTATGTCTTTGATCCTTTAAGCTGTTTAATGGCACTCGGTGGGTGTTGCAGTGCATCAGTTCAAAAGAAGTTAAATAAAAAGTGCCAATCCTTTAAAAAAAACATTCTTACAGGGCTCTGGGGGTGAACTAAGGCCTCCTGTAGCGAATTGGTGCGTTTTGGTTAGAAAAATATCCATATTCAAAATGTAATAATCACTTTAATCTCATATTCATTCCCCCGGAACTGCTTCAGTGTACAACAGTGAGTGCAAGCTACATTAAAGTGAGAGTTATTTGCTACAGGAGTACATTGTTCAACAAACACACAAAGCACCTTTAGGTCATTTTTAGCTCAATTCTGAAGTAGTAAAAAATTAATCTAAAATATCTCTATTCTAAGGTTCTAGAAGAACCTGGAAGTGTCTTCACCAAGCATTTGTTTGTAAACAGTAATTGAGTATATCACATTGTTCACCATCATAAAATAGCTTCTTTCACTCTGTAACTTCATTCATAATTTGCACACTATAAGATAGTTTGGACTCAGCTCATTTAAAAGAGTCAATAGTAAATTAAAGAGTTTGATTCCCAAACAAAACAAACTCTTATTATATTCTTGCTGCTGATCGATGGTGTCTCTTCCATGTGATCCTCCTAGAATATTCTCATCACTACTTTTTGATGTTGGGTGAAGTGCACAGGGAGTTTGATAATGATGCCAGGTGATTGTCTTAAGCAGGCTGGATCACTGGAAGCCTCTTCAATTTGAGTGACTGATTAATGCCCACATGCTACGTCTCCCGGAGCAAAGAGTCAGTGATCTTTACGTGTCTGGGGCTCCATTACGCTGCATGGTTGCCATCATTTCCTGCTGCTGTCTCTGTAGTATTAAACTCCAGTATTTGAATTGAACATAGCTGTTTATGGAGGTTCAGATAAGGTTGGCTGTTATTTCTGCACTCTGCAGCATGTTTATTTGCATAAGTATTTGTACTCAAGCCACATAAGAAATTATCCCATCATTCGGTTGCAGTCCCATGTGAGTTGCGTTTGGAAGCGGTCCGGCGATCAGCGTTTCGCATCAGGTTAGGTAAACAAATCCACCATGGTGCTACGAGAAGAGCGAGAAACGCGAGGGGCTTTTGTTTGCTGGATTATTTGTATTCTCTCACACTGATCTGCATCACTAAGCATTTAAGAAGCTTTGTTGGGGATTCTGAAAAATTGTGTTTTCTTCTTGATTTCTTCATTTTCTGTTACAAGTGGGGAAAACATTTAAGATAATTAAGTTTGAAGCTTAAATGTTTCCCTGCTGTGTGTCTGTCTGTGTAGGAGGCCCATGACCATAGACATGCAGCACATAACAGAGAAGATTGTGGGACTGGCCATTACGTTTCATTATTACAATAACCGCAGTTGTTTTCCTTTTTTTATCAGTTCTACTTAATCTGAATGAATAAGCATGAATCATTCTTTGGTTAATGTGAATTCTGCAAGGGCAGAGGGGCGGACTCGCATTAAACCAACAAGATTGAACCCGAACAGATTGTGTCCCTTTTTGCAGATGCGTAGCATGAGTGAGATTTATGCCGAAAATTATGGTATGAATGAAGCTCACTGCAAATAACTGCAATCAGTCCCGTAATGGGAACATCAGGAGAGGTCTCGTTAATAAGGAAGAAAAGAGCATCAGTAGAAGAAGAGAGAAATCAAAGTTGCATGCTGTGATATTCAGAGCTTAGAGAGGAGACTGGAATTATTTGATACTCACTAAAATGAGCTGACTGCATGTGGGCTAAAGAAACACCGTACAGATGCATGAAGTGATTTGTGTGTTTGCAGGATGTTTAATGAATATTTCGCTATTCTGAATGTGCTGCTTAAAAAGGGTGCTGATTGGTAGGAGAGCTGCCAGAATATAATTCTTGAAATAATGTTTTAACTTTCCTCGAGGTGAACTCAAATTGAGAGTTTTATTGCACACCTAATGACCCTCAGTGAAATGTATCAGCTTTCACAATTATTTCTTACACACGTTTACACACTCTAAGTGAGGACCAGCTACTCAAGAACTATTGTCCTTTGCCATTTACTAATGTTTAGACACTTATCTAGCACTATCCAGAAAGTAGTAGTCAATAAACAGCATTCAGATTTTCATATGGCTGGTGGTTGACAGTGAAGTGGATAGAATCATTTGTGAAGAAGCCTCTCTTTCCTGTCAGAACTGTTGAGAACTGAGGTTGAGTAAAAGCTTTTTGTGAATTTCCACAAAGGTTGTATTTCCCTCTTCCACTAAAGTTGTAAAGGATGGGAATGTTATAGAGTAATTTGATGGAAGGTAAATAAACATTTGTGCTGGACTAAAAAAAAGTATGCTGCTAATCCAGTGTTACCACAATAGTAGTAGTTTGGAATACAGGGGTATTTTAAAACAACCAGTGTATAGTAAGAAATCGAAAATGAATACGAATACGAATATGAATCAATCAATCAGTCAGTCAATCAATCAATCCGTGCAGTTACAGAGAAAAGTATATCGAGCTAGTCATGTGATCTCAACATATCAGACCCCATGAGATTACTACTGTAAAATGACTATTAATTAATTACTATTAATTTAATATATAGTATATATATAGTATATATATATATATATATATATATATATATATATATATATATATATATATACTATAAAAAGAATTTTTTATTTTTTTATTAAAGGAATAATTGTTGGGTGTACTTTTAACACAAAAATGTAGTTTGGAGTAGGGCTGCATGATTAATCAAATGTGATTGTCATGCGCACCTTTTCAGTAAAGCCGGTTCTGTGATCAGTAATAAATCTCCATCACCTGCTTTTAGATGGAGCAGCATTTTCTACACAGAGCCATAGCTCTCTGACAAGCTGTGGCTCGGAGTCCATAACAGTGATCAACGTCACTTTCCTGTTGCCAACAGGGGGCGCTATGCAAAATAAAAAAAAATTAAAAAAATTATGACAGCTGTCTCAGTGAACAGCGGCTCTGTGTAGTAAATGCTGTTCTATCTGAAAGCTTATGAAAATATAACATTTAATCACATATTTTTACTCCAAACTCACTTCATAAGGTCAGTTGAGTGTTTGAAATAAATCCTTCTGTGAGATGATGTGGCTTCTTACAGAGAATAAGGCAAGCTACATATTTCAGTGTTCTAGGCAGTAATAAAGGCTGTGTCAGTTAGCATTGGATTATAGATATACTTTATAATGGAAATTATAATAATAATAACTCAGATAAACCATATATTGCCATAGTTGTGTGTTTATCATGTTGAATCAATGAAAGCAGTGAAATCTTCTGTTTATTCAGCAAACGCTATAGGCATTTCCTGGGTTTCTTCTGCAAGGCATATTTGGAGGTTCACTGTGAGAGTGCCCTCTGGACTTCGGATGGAGATTTACTGCTGATCACAGAACCGTGCGTCACTGAAAGATACGCATTACAATCGCAGCTTCTGTCTAATCGCAGTTTCATTTTGATTTATCGTGCAGCCCTGGTTTGAAGTGTGCAACTGTTTTTGTTGACCTCATCAACAACCGCTGAATAAACAAACAAACAAACTGGCTAGCTGCTTTGCTTTTTATTTCCCCAAACATTGAAGAAAATTTACAGTCAGCCAGCAGACATGCTCGTAAAACTCTCTATATTGTTGCCATTTGTAGGTGAAAGGAGAACAGTTGTAAATTTCTTTGGTAAAGTCCACGCCTCATATCCAAATTACATTGATCTCTGTGAAGAATGATTAAAACAGGGATTGATTAGATGATATAAGTGTCGTTGTGGACATCGATTCAAGCATAAAATATTCCTGCGTTTTATAACTCTCCCTTGAGAGGTCTCTTTCAGTCATCTTCCTGCTTCCCATAGAATATTGGAGTCAAGATTGCCATTGCTGGGTTCATTACATTGCAGCTTTAGTTAATGAAACAGACCCAGGCTGACGCAGGGGCCCTTTATGTGCGCCGATCAATCGGGCCCCAGTAAATCTAAGCTTAACTGTCCTCTCTTGTACCAGTGCTCTGTAGATTTTTCTGTAGCCCACTGGCCAACCATCAGACACAGCAATATATCATAAAGAGAAGTGTCTGTCACCCTAAAGTATTTGTGTTTGCTGTACTGATTGTTATATACTTTCGACAAAGCTGGTTCTAATGTCAACTCAGGGTGCTCTGCTAGTTGATACACACACACACACACACACACACACTGGCTAATAGTAACTTGAAAGCACAAAGACACATCAAATTTAGGGATCTTGCAATTTGAAAAGACCTTCCCACCTCCCTGTTCTTTATATTGAATATTCATGCCCAATCAACATTTTTTTTTTCTTTATAGACTTTAAACGGTGGTTCCCATCTTCATGCCTCTCACTATTTATTTTAAAAATAGAAAACGCACACATACACACACACATGCATGCACGCTTTTACCGCTCCTGCAGAGTTATTGTGTTGAAGGGAGCAAAACAATAGTAATTTTTTGCCACTTTTATCTGCATCAGGACCAGTTTACTCTTGCCGTCCCTAAAACCGACAATTTCCATCGCTAACTGAACAGTATGTGGCCTCTGCCGCAGCAACATCAATGCAGCCTTGAATGATTGTGAGTGCCACATTGTATAAAGACTTTTGTTGTTACAAATAATGCTGGGATTAAAAAAATAAGAAAAAGAACAAACAACTGTGCATGTTTTCTTCTAACACTTACCTTTTTTTTTCTTTTTCTTTTTTTTTGAAATACACAAAGTCTGTGTTAATTTGTCAGACATGATCACCCACTGAAGAAACAGAAGTTTGATTGTGGGAGTGCAGTTTTCAGCTGCTGGGCTGATTACTTTGTGCAACATTTGATGTCTACAATGTGCTCTAATATGCTGTTGTAATGGAAATCATCAGTGCTAATCCTCATCTTTGATTTTTTGACAAAAGATGGTGATTTAGCATTGCCCAGGGTTTCTCAGACACCTGATGTTCTCAGACTTGAAAGCGATTTTATTGTTATTATTTTTGAGAACACATTTATTATAGTATAATTTGTTACTGAATGAATCCACATTTTTGAACAAATCGACTGAGCTAATGATTCAGTGAGCCATTCATAAAGACAGTCACTTGCTTCTTTCTGAATCAATCAGTCATTTGATCAAATCAGTTGAATGAATGGCTGAACGACTCTAAATATCTTTTTTCACATGTGATGTTTCAGTACTTAATTAAAACCCACTAGCAACTATTTAAATCCTGTTCATCTTATAGCATTATTTATGCATGTCTAATTGTATTGTAAATGCACCTCTGAAAAGTGTATATACATTATGTATGTATGTTTTAGAAAGCAGCACCATAATTTTGTTCATTTGCGTATGGTTTTGAACAGTCTTTTTTGAGTATGCAGCACAAAGAATGCCAGATTTGCTTATGGTGCCATGACTGTGGCTCACTAGACTTTCGAACAGATCTTTGGTTAATACCAAATACCACATACCAAACCACTGGTTAGAAATTATTCATTTATTTTTAAGAAAAGCGTGCATTGATGAATAATTAAGCACATTATATTCACCGTATTACCCATTCTTCCCACAATTTTAGCCAGTGTTTTCAAACCAGAGTCAGTTAGTGTAAGAGAGTGGCATACAGAAGTGAAGGCAGGCCTCCAGGGGCCGGAGCCAATGCGATTCATGTTTGGGTCTAAATAAGTTGATTGAGTTTGCTGGTGACAATGTATAGTGCGAAGGACTTGGTAATGTTGTTAGAGCATTAGTGCCCCATGATGAATTGTGCGACAGAGCGGCTCTGACAGCCCCATGGTGGTTTACTCTTAGCTGTGTAGTTTATACTCATTTATACGCCGAGGACTTTTCACTTTTGTTTAAGGCATTTATTCCACCCCCCGCGTGACAGCCCAGCTGTTGAATGGTAAAAACCCCATTTGTGTTTTGACGAAACTTCACCGTTGCTCAAGCTAATCAGGTTGCAGAATTCTCCGCCTGCATGCTGGGTTTCTTAGCGTTGCATTTTTGGGATATTGAAGGGTCCTGTATTTCCACAGGGTTGCAGAGGCAGCCGGATTGGAGGAGAGCCAAATTCTCCTTGTCGGAGTCAGCGAGCGGCACTCCACTGAGCGCTCCCTATAACAGAGCAATAACAGCAGACAGGACAAATCCAGCAATGAATACAACTGCGTTTCTGACTCAATAAAGACACAGAAGAGACAGCGCTGGATTTGAGCCTGTAGGGCTGAAGATATTAAACACGCAGAGCACTTTTTAAAGTGTTGGCTTGAGCTGCCATCATTCAGTGAAGGGGATTATTGATCCTGGATGCCATTTCTTTCCTCAGTCACTTCATAAAGAATCGGATGACTGGGGAGGGACTGCTGGGTGTGGCATCCTCCTTCTCTTTTCTCCATTACTTTACCTCCTGATGCCATCGATCTCCAGGCTGGACTCCTCTCCAGAGATCTGCCAGAGCATCTTACTGGGCTAGGCTAGCTATTATTACAATCCTCTTCCTTTATAAATGTGAACTCTGAATATCTCTGAACTTTTTTTCACATTTCTGATTTAATAAAGACACAGAAGAGACAGCACTGGGTTTAAATCTATAGGGCTGAAGATATTAAACACGCAGAGCACTTATTAATGTGGTGGCTTGAGCTGCCATCATTCAGCATAAATGTGCAGTGACCAATTTGTACCAAGATCTAACCAAAGGAACACAAAAGAAGAAAAGAGATTATTGGTTATTTGATTGTTAGCTGAACAAACATAGTGATATTGATAATTGGTAGGAAGAACCTTCTTTGAAAGACAAAACATTTTCAGGTTCAGGTTTTTATATTAATTTTTTTCTCATGTGCACACAATGTTCCATATATGTTTTTCTTTTCTCTTATAGTGGAATGACAAACAGAACACGTCGTGCCTTTAAAACTAAGATGATGTTGTTTAATAGTTTAGAAGCAAAGTATTTATCTCGTCAACTAGGCTACAACTTTCATTTAAATGCAAAAATGTATCTCACTCTTTTTATTTTATTTTTTTTTATTATTTTTTATTTTTTGAAAATGCATTTCTTGAGGGATATTGACTTATGCAGTGGTTATTACTGAGGTGAGGAAAGTGTTCTCTGCTATGAAATCTGCTCTCAGTTATGGTGTAGTGCACAGTGAGAGCAAGACTCTCATTCGTCCATGTCCTTTACCGGAGCAATGGGCCGCACCCTCACCTTCATCCTTTCACCATCCTGTTTCTAATAAATGTGCAAATCGTGCTGGTTTGTGAACCCAAGAGCTTGTGCTCATCAAGGTCACTCCATAGCCATGTTGATTGCAGCTTGTGGGTGGAGTAAGGCAATAAAAAATACAACTTTTCTTCAGAGACAAAAGCAATGCATAGGTAACCTTGAAAATTATTTTAATTTATTATTATTATTATTATTATTATTATTATTATTATTATTATTATTATTATTATTATTATTATTATTATTACCAATAACTCTCGGTTCAGCTGTCTCTAACATTGGTTAAGTTATCAGTGGCAATTTTGGGAAACTATTTTGATGTATTTATTTTGATAAATGTATTATTACTCATAATACAGTATAGTTTGTCAGAACAAATGAAAAGTAACTGGCTGCACTACTAGCTAACAAAAAAAGTGATTTAAATGATGTACTATATGTTTAAATATATTGTATATCAGATTGATTTTTCATTCACTCATTCATTAATTCATTCATTCACATTTATTAGGAGCAAAAACAATGAGGAGCTTAATCTGGATTTTATCTATTCTTTATCTCGGTATTACATTGGATTAATGTAAACACTGATACATTTAAGCAAAAAAAAAAAAAAAAACCTAGAGAAACACTCAACAAAATTCTTGGAGAACTGCAGCATTTAACTGCGAATATACTCAGGGCCTCTGAATTTTAAAATGTTTTATACATGTCTGAAAGAACTGATTCATTATAATGAATCCAAACCCTGCACTTCTTAGAAATAGAGTGTTTGATTATTGTATCAACAAAGCCACAAAGCTGTTATCTAAAAAAAAAAAACCTTCTCCATAGCAATAGTTTCCTAAACTGGGGTTTGTGAACTGAAAGTGCTTTTGTGAGTTAATGGACAACTAAAATATCCTCAAAATCTAAATAAAACACTTAAATAGCATAATATTGCAATTAATGTGACCATTAACTTATGCCAGAGAACTGTAAACATGTAACGGTGTTAAATGATCGAAATTTTTACTTAATATCTCAGGAAGCACTTAAAGTAATTATTTTAGGTTAAGTGGGTTTGGCTTAAAAAATAATAATAAAAAAATAAATATAAAAAAAGGAAAAAGTAGCTTGTTGCTGTAAACTTTACGGTCTCAATTCTTTAAAAAATGTAGTTAATTCACTAGTATTGCTGCTGTTAGTTACTTCCAACTGCTGATCAGTGGCATGCAATATTAGTTCCTCTCTGTCGATGTTTCCTACGTTGACAACAACACTGGGTGAAAGGGACTCTATCCTCTAGGTAGCCACTGCACTCTTCATCTCCGCATATTCAACACCCATTACAGATTCCAATTATTACTCTCTAAGCCATACAGATCTTGAAAGCTTCTGCATCCTGTACCGTGATTTGCTCTGTGGCCTCTTATGGATGTCTTCATGGGAGCCATAAAAGTAGTAAAATATTACCCAACATTTTTTTTTCAAAACATGCTGACTAAAACAACATGCAGGTAATTGAGAACTTACTCGCCAATAATGACTTATCATACTCTGCTCAGCACAGTGCTGATGCAGGCAGGCTCATTTAGCAAGCCAGAGTTTACTATTTAATGAAGTCTGTAAATGTCAGATAGAGAGAGAGAGATAGGACAACGGGTTGCATATGGATTTCGCCACTGAAATCCTCTCACTGCAGTGCCCCTAGAGTCTTTATTGTTACAACCTTCATTTAGACATTTGGTTAATGGGCAGTTCAGCAAAATTATATAGTAGTGCTGTTTATTTGTTTTTGCCAGGTCAATAGGTTAATGTGTATCATAGCCATTCCCTGGTGATGAAAGAGGGAATGTAATGTATCACTCTCCTGCTATTTTCCTGCTAAAGCAGGAGTAGCAGGCCTGTTGTTGCTTTGCTCCGTCCTCCACTGTAACCTGTCAGTGAGCCTTACTGGATGATTTAATTTAATTTTCTTTCATAGGTCACTTTCGCCTAGACTGTTGTCTTTCTGTCCTCAAAATATATACTGTCTATCTTCAGTAGGTGGTGTTGAGGTTGACGTATTTATGTAATATTCTGTAACTGTTCTTCATGTATCTCTCTCACTGCATAAAACGATTTACACTTGGCCACATAAAGGCCAGATCAAAGATCTCAATATTACCTATGGTGTCCCACAGGGGTCAGTTCTTGGCAACTTTCTGTTCCTCAACTACATGCTCTCACTAATTGACAGAGGTGTCAAGTAACGAAGTACAAATACTTCGTTACTGTACTTAAGTAGAAATTTGGGGTATCTATACTTTACTTGAGTGATTATTTTTCAGCCGACTTTTTACTTCTACTCCTTACATTTTCAGGCAAGTATCTGTACTTTCTACTCCTTACATTTTAAAAATAGCTTCGTTACTGCTGTTTCATTTCGGCTTGTTTACATTCCGGCTTGTCATCATTAGTAAAAAATAAAAAAAAACCTATCCAGATAAATCGCGCCATCCGGATGGAGTGAATTTGATTGTGGTTGGATGAGAAGTATAAACATATACCATTCCTACACCCTATTGGTCTGTACGCGATCCATCGCACCTGCACGTGACACAAATCACATCACAGTCCAGCCAGGACATAGACAGTTTTGGGTTCGTTTATCAAAAAATATATTTCTTAAAAGTAGGGTTGGGTATGGAAACGGTATCCGATCGCCTCAGAGTCAGTCCGCTTAAATTTCACATGAAACCAGCGTCAGACCGTCTCCTCCCGTCTTTCAGCGCGCTCTTCAATCCGCAGAGGCGCAGACCGCGAACGGAGCAGCGCATGCGCACTTAAACAAACAGAGGACACAAGGTGTGTGTTTATCGCTAGATTGTTAGAATATCCATATCTGTGCAGTTCTTTGTCATAAATACAGTTTACAAAAGGTCACGAGGTAGCAGTCGGTTTCTCATCTGTAAAGTTTTCGCTCATCACACCACAGCCGTTTCCTCCAGCGAAAATCTAGCCCTTAACACATATGAACGAACACATACTTTAATTACACTTACTTAAATATACTTAATTTAATCATACGGACTTTATACATACACTACTGTGCAAAAGTCTTAGACACTTTAGTATTTTCACTTAAAAGAATGGTGTTCGGACAGTTATTTATATATTTTGCTGTAGTGTGTCAGTATAAAATATCAGTTTACATTTCCAAACATTAATTTTGCCGTTGTCAGACTGCTTGTGCATTCAAAATCGCACTAGATTATTATTAAAATTAATGGCAAACTGATATTTCCAACTGACACACTACAGCAAAAGATATAAATAACTGGCTTAAAACCCTTTTTGGGGAGAAAATACTCATTTTTCCATAAGACTTTTGCACAGTACTGTATTTTAAAAACGACATTGTTGCTACTTTATAAAGAATGACCATACAGTAATTCACAGAACTGATTTAAGACAGTGACAGACAGCACTCATCTTAACTAAATATCAGAGTGAGTGACAGAGATACAGTAGAAACATTATGTGTGGTTTTGTATTAAATAATGACCCAGATTGTGAAATACATTTATTAGGCTTAGATTAAGGGAAGCACAACTTGCACAACAAGCTATGGATTTATTTAAAATATTTGTAATGTTCTTTAAAGTTATCCATAGTTTTTTTGTGGTTCTTTTTTTTAAAGTATCGGTTCAGGCACCGTTTAGGAGCCGGTACCATTTTAAAAGTATTGAAAAGGCACTGGACCCTACTTAAAAGTTATTATTTCTCACTGGCTCATTTACCAAATGAGTGCTTTTTCTTCGTCCTCCACAAATTAAGCTACTGTAGGTAGTTTGGTAGCGAGACGTTTGAATAATTTAGCGTTTTCGATTGACGATGCGATTGACAAAGTTGTGATAAGTAGGCTATACCAACTTTGTAACTCGTTACCCCCCCGAACACTGGACATAGCAGACGTATGTACCAAATACAAGAAGCTATCAATCAAGAAAGTATCAGGATTATGATTTCTTTTTCAGTTTGTTTTTGATTAATCACTTGGATTAATCATTCATTTTGACAGCACTATAATGTTTACTGTAAATAGACAACCATACAAGTGTAATTGTTATTAAGCCTGCACCAATGTTCTTGTCCATCGCCCTCGCAGATTCCTGCAGCTAATCATGGATGTACATAAACATTCCATTAAAAGTTATTGATGACAAGCCTCTGAAGTTTGACTTTTTGCACCATAACAATACTTATTGGCAACTAGTCATCATATCTCTAGTCCTTTAATGTATTTGCATTGTACTAAAGTGCGTTCATTTTAAATGGGCATATATGCGGCTGAGGAAGACCTGAAGGTCGAAACGTTGCTTGATTAAATTCCTCTGGAGCAGTAGTTTTCAGTGTTCAGACTTCACTTCTTTATTTGTCTATATCATTTAGTTGTCTTGCACCTGTGTCCTAATTGGATGTTTGGGATGTGCACACCATTTTTGTATTTTCATATATGCGGCTGAAACAGGAAGCCTAGTGCATCCCAAATTTTTCAACATGAACATTTTAATATAACATTATAGTCATAATGGCATATGGCCTTTAGAAAAATGTTTTTTGAGGAGGTGGGGTAGTACACAATAGGCCCCTGTGGTGCGGCCTAAGCTTTTGTTCTTAATGGCATTTTTTTCCCCTTACATTAATTTTACTTTTATACTTTAAGTAGTTTTTTAAACCAGTACTTTTACACTTTTACTTGAGTAAAAAGCTTGAGTTGATACTTCAACTTCTACAAAAGTCTTTTTAAACCCTAGTATCTATACTTCTACTTGAGTAATGAATGCCAGTACTTTTGACACCACTGCTAATTGAGATCATAAACAAAAGAAGCATAATGTTCACAGCTATGCTGATGATAAACAGCTTTATTTTAAAAGTATCCCCTGCTCCCACAGCACTATAAGAACATTGCCTTTATAGAATCAGCCTGTTTGCAGTCGAAATCATAATGCTTTAACCTATTTTAAGTACTCTTATCTACTTCTCTTTTCTGAGATAATTCAATGAAAATAGCTATACTAATTGAAATGATTATTAGTGATGAGGTAATAGTGAAGATATGATTGCTATATGCATTGAGTTGGGCCTGTATATGCTAGATATGTATTAAGCTCTATGTATGTTTTCAGTCCTTTCTTTGCCTACTGTACAGTGATGGTAGCTATTGTTCCGTTGGGATGACATAGATGAATGGAGGTAGGGGTGCTCTAATTGTTTCTTGTGAGGAGGCCTGTCTGGATGGGCTGTCTAGTCCCACTTAGTGGGAACATCCACTTTTCTTTTCTCTGTGCACAACTAACCAATAGCTGTTTGCTCACTCACACAGCCAACCCGTCTTCCCTTTTCATCTAATGCATTAAAACGGGCATCCTCACTTTCATTTCTACCCATCCAGACCTCTCTTCCATATTCAACTTATAAACTTATTTACATATTTGTCGGCTGAACTGGTTGTATTATTTGTGATTGGTATATCTTATTGCAGCACTCTGTGTGTGATTTCATTAATTCATTCATGCATTCATTCATTCATGCATTCATTCATTCATTCATTTTTTTGTTTTTGTGTTTATTTCTTCTGAAATTGGTAACAATTTCAAAGTAGATTCTCTGTCACTGCTGGGTTGCATCATGAGCCGAGTGATGACATTGGCTGCAACAGATAGAGAGGTTGATCCAAGAATGGTTTTGGTTTAGTTATTAGCTTTGTTCAGTCTGGGGTTTGCCACAGTCAGAGTCCAGGCCACGTCAAACGCTCAACTCCATTAACAATACAGCTTCAGCAGGGTCTTAGCCCCCATTGCCTGCATAACAAGATGTGCCTTGAGTAATGTTCTCATCTGCTCTAAATAACACAACTCATTGTGAGATGCAACAAGGCCCTGCCACTTCTATTATCAATATGTGGCAGGAAACGAGAGAGGCTCCACGACAGATGCAAATTATAAAGGGAGAGAAACTTGTCAGACTCTGTAACTTGTCAGTGCTGCTGAAATCATTCTAATATTTTTAAAGAGTTGAGACCACAGGAGAGCTCAACAACATGCAGGCCTGTGGCATATACTGTAGTCACATCCTGTATGTTTGTGGGAAATTAACCTGTTTAAAACGTGATGCAGCTATAGAAAACCACTTACCTGGGTAGTGCTCTACGCCTTGGTGCTTTATTGTATTGTCTGTCTGTGCATTCTTTTTTCTATGTACAATTTTTGTTTTCTTTTACATTTATCTTGTTGTTTTCTCCATTGTTTTCCCTTTTTCCCTTGATGCCTCTGAAGCATACCTTGATGATGATTTTGATGAATTTGATGACCCCTTTGGAGATATCCCATTCAGTAAGTTGCCACTGAACCTCAACCCCTGTGAATATGTCCAAATTGTATTAAATTTCCTGGTCCTCAAGCAATATATTTTGTCATGTTTTATGTATTTGTGTGTTTCAGTCCGTGTGCTTGTAAAATAGACGGTCATTTCCTGTGTAGCCTGTATTAACCTGATCCACCTGCTCCTGTTTATTGTGCACAAGTTAACTGCCCACCTATCAGAGGCTTCCGGCCATCATATGAGACAATGTCCTCTGTTATTTGTTCATCATTGGCCTTGCCACTAGCAATATTGAATTTTCTAACCATTTTATTTAATATTTCTCATCTTGCTTTCCACGGATGCAACAAAAAAGGGATCAGGGCACTCTTTCCTGGACTTCAGAAAGGTACATGCTAGTGTTGTTTTTGGTGGCCTGTTCTAATTGTAGTTTTAGTTTAGAGTCATTTTAGTTTTTTTTTTTGTTTTATTCACTTTCATACTCTTTTTAGTCTAGTCAAGTTATAGTCATCTAAAAGTCTTAGCCTTGTAGTCTTATTTTAGTCTGAATTATCCATGACTATTTTTGTCTAGTTTTAGTTGACAAAAACTGATGACATTTAGGCTAGATGTATTTTTGTCTCTTTTTAGTAAAGCGATTCTATTTAACCAATTCAATATAGTATAAGTACCTAGTAGAATAGACAAAACCAAACCTTTCTTTTAGCCAAACCCATTTCAAACAAGGTTATCTTAAGTTATTGTTACCTTATTAACTCAAGAATACATCCATTCCAGACACGGAAGATGCTCTGATTTGAATTTACAACGTTTATTTTACCAAACAAACAAGTAAACAGATCGGTCCCTTTTCTCTGTGTCAGAATTAACTTTGTTTGATGGTTTATTTGATCGGTTCTCAATTCCAGACCTCGCGACCCCCCACTCTGCACATTTTGTGTGTTTCTCTTATCACTTCAGATTTTTGTTCTATTCGACTGTAAGTGCCCTTCGAAGTGGGCATCACAGGATATTCCGCCATGATTCCAGTTCGAAGCAAGCATATATGTTCTATTTTACAGTCATTATTGTGTTGCAAAATTGCAATTTTGAAATAAGAGATTATCTCCATTCCAAATAAAGTGCATTACAGTAGTACAAATGGGAGATCTCAAGATCAGCATCAGACAAAAAGGAACTGAGAGAAGCAACTTTTTACACATTTAATCTGATGATCAAACGTTAGAGCAGAGTCAAAAATTATTATTTGGGACTGCACATGTACCTAACACATCGTTTATGTCACAGTCAACCTTATTTCGCCCAAAAATGATTACTTCAGATTTACTCTCATTTAGCTGTAGGCGATTTTGCTCTAACCAGCACTCCTCAAGACATAATAACAAAGATGAATGCGAAGTTGATACTCCAGATCTAATAAATCAGAATATCATCAGCATAAAGATAAGAAATACTGTTTTTTTTTCTTTCTGTTTTTTAATAAGGCCTAAAGGCAACAGAAATAGTGAAAACATAATAAGTTCCAAAATGGATCCCTGAGGTACTCCAAAGTCAATAGAGACTGAAGAGGAAGAAAATTCCCCAACCCTCACTCTCAGACCCGCATAATGCTCTAAACGTTTAATAAGGTTCGTCAGCCTCTGTTCAACCTGTGGCATCATGCCATAGCCGTTGTCCCAAGACAAGCTGAATATAGCCTTTCCCATGATCTAGACACCTCAGTGTGAAGATCAGGGAAGAAGGGAAGGCTCCGGCATGGAGGAGGTGACTTGGAGTCAGGAAACGCTCAGACTGAGGTTACGAGACCTCAGTTTAACTTTGTTCCTTGCTTGCCACATCATCATCCTCCTCAGAGTAAATCAGAGGAGAGTCGAAGCATAGTGCCTTCCTACCAGCTATCCTATCAGAGGCATACAGTGCAGGCTTTCGAACCCAGAGAGGGAGCAGATGATCTAACTGGAGAAGGCAGAGAAAAGGCATGCCCATCTCCAACCCTTTTGCCAGATTCATTTGCGATTCTTAGGTGACTTAGCAAAAGCGGGACTTTGACGTAGTTTTCACTGGATGTGCCTTTATACTTTCTGGTCTCTATGTCACCTGCCTGTGACATTTTGCCATTCTGTTGGATTGATTTCTCACTTGCTTCTGTATGTGGTCACACAGAGGTGTTCCCATAGCATTTCCAATGCAACTTGATTTCCTAAAGGGGAACTGACATTCTCCTATGGATACTGGATCAACCCCTTCTTCAAACTTGACCTCTAAATTCAAATGCAGACATTGAATGATAAGGAAAATAAAAGAGCCATCAGACAGTGCCATGCGGATTCATATAAGAAATAGGTGAGATTCCATCAGTCACAAACAATCATTGTGCCTCCAAAAAGGGAAGTTCAGTGGTGACCTTGTAAATACAAAACTCATTGGCTGCCATGTGGAGTTGCAAACCAGAGGATTTGAAATAGCATCAGTGGCAAACATTATTATTTCTAATATGCATTTCCTCTCTATCTGTTGGTGGTGTTGGTGGTAAAAAAAAAAAAAGAGAGAGAGAAATTGACATGTACCACACACACACACTGAGATCCACTCGTAATGCCCCTGATGGTCGATCAGGACTTAGAAGAACAGAAGACAAGACCCCACGCAATCAGTGCTACTCACTGGGTCTGATTGATTTGCTTATTTCGGTGTTGTCAATCTTTTCCTCCATTGTGGCAGATTGTGTCTCCTGGAAAATGTAGGACTTTCATTCGCCCTCATCCCCCCACCACCCCATCACAAGCCTACACAACATGAACTCTATTAATCATTACTCTTTAACAGACTCTGTAACCAATTAGTTTCAATGTTTGGCAAAAAAAAAGGATTTTCAGTCCATTTATCATGAGCTTTGTATAATTATTAAAACAATTACCTTCTCGGCAGAATGCGCCATTGGTGTTTTCCATCAGGGGATGTGAAGGGTCCACATCTCCCATTCCTCCATTCTAAATGGTTTTGCAGTGACAGCTTAATTTGTGTATTACATTTGGATTGTAAGGTTTGCAAATGACAATAGTGAGTACTTGTTTATCCTTTTGCCCTTTTAATGCATTTGAGTTATTTACTCCTGTTAACTTTTTTTAACTTTCTTGAGGTAGGGGATGGTAAATAATATAGCTATTGCAAGTGGAGACTGATGGAACAATGAAATAGTGATCTATGGTTGACGTAGTTAAAAGTCTTGGTGGTGATGGGACACTGGGCTTGCAAATTATGGTAAACAACACAAATATTCTTTAAAATCTTATAAAGATTTGATGCCATGAACCTTAACCAAATAAATGTAATATATTATCTGGCCATTAATGAGGTGATTTATTCTAAGTATTTTAATATTTCCTTTTTGAATCTACTGCAGAATATTTGTATTTGGAATATTTATGATTGAAAGTTTTTAGGTAAGTTGAGACTTAAGCAACTTACAATTCATGAATGTTTGTAAATGTTGTAACCAGTGCTCTTATCAAATTATAATTTTTTTTTAATTACTATTTATTTATTTTACACAAACCATTTCACCCTCTCCAACACAACTTGGTGGACAGATAAAATCTGCATACCCCAACTCCCAACAGTTGAGTATCAGCCAGTAAGATCTGAATAGGTGATTTAAGTCAGCTCTCGCCATTTTGACCATGAATGGTCCGTGGGTAGTGTTTTCTGAGGCCAAGTCTGGTTTCTGATGTCCTTCTACACCCTGAAGGATTGCTCAGCAGTCACAGTGCTAATAAATTACAGCGGCAAAGCCATCTGGCTATCAGTAATCCCAGGTAACAGCTTCAGACAGCTTTCAGCTGTCATTACATCGTTAGGGGTTATGCTGTATCATGCCTAACACTGAGACATAATGTTTTAACGCTGCACCATATAGCTGATTTGACTTGTGGTAGTATGATTTTATTCTTGGCTTTGGTATTTCATGTTGCCATTTCTTTCACACCTACTCTCAGCATTCTCCCATACCTTGAATATCCCTCCATCACATGCATTTTCAGATTCTTGCAGTGAAGCCGATGGCCATATTGTGTTTGTTTTGCCAAAATCCTTGGGTTAGTTAATTAACTAGAGTATCAGGGTGTAATGGTCATAGTGCTCCGGTCTGGTCATTTTGACAACACTGCAGGAGATAAGAGTGATAGAAAGAAAGAATAAGAGATGTGGACTTGGAGAGAGCAAGACAGCATAAAAGGTTAAGAAAATAGGCCTTGTGCAAATTTCACAAAGTATATCTCTAGTTGTGTTGATAGACGGTATAAATTAACATTGCTTTATTTTTTTCTCAGCTGAGTTGTTTTTTCTTGCATGTGGTCTTATAGGTTGGTACTGATTCCGGAATTGTTTCCAGCATGTCTATGTAATGCATCACATCATATTTATCTAAACCTGCAGGAATAATCTGATCAGTTTGCCAGATCAGGCCCTGAAACTTTTGTTTCCAGAAGCTCTCAGAAGTTAAATGGCTCAATTATTATTCAGTCCTCATCTGCTTAAAGATCTTCCTCCCAGCCCAGAGGTATGATGGGACGCCCACCCTGGTGTGCTGCAGGCTAGCCTCCGTCAGCTCAGTGTGGCCCCCTGCAGGGCTTGGCAGGTGGGCATAACTGCATCAGTGTGATGTTCAGACTTACTGGCAGGCTAGCAGATGTGCCTATTAGTAGGGTGAGCAGGAGTCTCCATCCAGCAGAGCATCTCTTAACATTCATCATCTTTAGTGGTTTATCAGAGCCCCAGCAGTGTGTCTGAAATCTCCCAGATAGCTGCCAGCCTCCCCCTTCTTCCTCTCAAGGTGACCAAACTTATGAACAGCCTGTCGTTTTCCAGGAAAGTGTTGGGGTTGGATGTCTGAGATCTTTAGCCTCTTAAAGTCCTGCTTAAAACTCTCTTCATCCATTCCTCATACTTTACAATCGTACGTGTAATAATTAAGTGTTGTAATTTAAATGGTAAATGGATGTGTGAATAAATATCACAGTATATCATATATATATTTAGCTCGAAGCTCTAAAACAAGAATGAAACAACATTTATACATGAAAGGTTTTTGAAAATAAAATAATAGGGTTGGGCGATGTCTACAAATTTGCCATCGGACGATGTCTACAGTGAAGCATCACAATGGAGAATGACATTGGTGGGGGGTTAGGGGGTATCCTTATAAGGGAAAACAACTAGTGACTCCTAACACCTTGGCTACACCAGATGCGAGCGGCGTGGTGCGCAGAAAAACTATAGAACCACTACAGTAGAGATGCATTATATAGATAAGTCAATAGAATCAAAATCATTATAATCAGTGATTCTGTCTACACTGGATGTAGCGTGGTGCAGCGTGCCACAAATCCCTGAAAGTCAACAGCTGCCACTTTCTGGTTATGATATGCTGACAGAAATTTCAAATGATTTTCAACATTCGCTTTGTCGCGTGATGTGTAGAAGTCTTCAGCTAATATGGCGCGGCGCCACACAACAACTGTCACGCCCGGTGAAGACACTGTGTAATGAGGGATGATTGATAGGACAATGGTGAATGATTTGCAGATCCTCAGTACCACTGACAAACATATAATCTTATAAAATGTGTGGCGGGGGAGATCACGATTGCGGCGCAACAATGTGGTGTCTGTCAACCAACTGGCGATGGACAATGGCATCGTCTATCTGCCCAACCCCATCACATTAATTAAAGTATGATAAATGATTCAATCAATGTGATACCAGGGCAATCTGACACATAGCAGAAAACTGAGGCATATTCTCTAACTTATCATTTTAGACAATGTGCCACAGTATAATTTCCCATATGATTTTCCTTTTTACTTCGCATCCCTACATTTCAGAAAATAAAAATCCTTTCAGTTTTTGAGTATTTATGATTATGTAATACACAAGACATTTTAAATTATTATTATTATTATTATTATTATTATTATTATTATTATTATTATTATTATTATTATTATTATTATTATATTGATATAGTGTTATTCATGCCGTTATTGTGATTACTCTGATTTTGGACATGTGGCCCACCTGTTTGTCTTACAGATTGATTTGCTAGTTGTAAGCTTAAGATTTCATCCTTTTTTAAAACCCTATACCATGTCTGCTTTGCTTTCAAATCCTATCAATATTCATCCAAGCTCCCATGGTTCCATCTTACACCCAGCATTCTCCCTGAGGGCACTCCTCTGTGAGCCCCTGCTGGCCGTATACTCTCACTGCAGGATGGGGAGGGGGCTTCCTGGCGCCTCCCTCCAGTGTTCTAATCCAGATTGATCTGCACGGCATGCAACCTCATCGATCGTACTTCTCCAGAGTCCCTGCAGTTTGAGTCTGTGTTGCTTCCTGTTGGCAAGCCTATGCGTGTGTGCCTGTTTGCATGTCATTATATGTGTCAAAGCATCCTCAAATTTGTCATCTTCCATTCATTAGCGATCTCTGCAGTAAGACATGGCATAGATTCACCTGTGATTCACAACAGGTGGGAGAGCTGTTTTTGCTTGTGGCGTCCCATCTCTCCCATGGTCTAGCTTTGGTTCATCTAAACCCACCATGACAAGTCAATAAACTAATCGTTACCTAATTGGATTTAGCGATCTTTGTGACTTAGCGAGTGTATGAAAAGGATTGTTTCTCTTTGATTAAGGGTGCTAATGTGTGTTTGGCAGCACTGATAATTTTATACCACTAACAAGATTGGCAGGATTTGCAAATGCATGGACCAATCACAGGTAACCTTTTCTCAAATGCTTCTGCAGTTCCCATGGCAATAGGGTGCCTGTTGCAATCCCTCAGTCTTTACATGACACGTTCCCTTGGTGATACCTGTACAGTATCTTTGGGTTTAAAAAACCCCGGTGATGCATCAATGCATTAGTAATTGTCATCTGTTGAATTGAGAGCAAAAGGCCTAAAGTTAAAAAGGTGAAAAAGAAGAAAAAAATAAAAAAAAACAACGAGGAAAGAAAAAGCTGTTAATCAACTGAGCACCCTCAGAGCTGATCTCACACCAACATCTGACATTCAAAATATTGAGTGGACAAATGAAGCATGATTTTGCTCGTTCTACAGCAGGTTGCAGCCCAGGCATCAACCTGATTTAATTCTCCTGCTGTCTGGTTTTCCAAAAAAGCTGTTTTCTGTCACTTACTTACCGTGTCAACTGACATGAAACTGTGGGTCCATGAATCCATTTTAATTCTCACCTTTCGAAGTGGATCTAGTCTTATCCCTTGAGAAGATGTGGATTTACAGCAGGAACAACAGGCGATCCAATATGCTTCATTTGCACACTGAGACAGATGCAAGTCAATTTATTGACATCAAATGAGAACGCGCCATTAATCGAAAGCACATTGTTCGGCAGAATAGGTTTGTTGAGAATGTCAATATTCTCATTTAAATAGGTCTTATCTCAATCGTTAGACCCTCAAATATGCATGCTTTGTGTTACAAAAAGTCACATAATGACAGAATACAAATATAAAAACCTGCATTAACACCTTTGTTGTTCAATTTACAAGAAGCCGTGTTTCGGTGAGGGTGCTAAACACAACAGAAATACAACAGATGATGGGTCTTAATAAGTGGGCATGAAAACTGTGCAGCGAACAGAAAGATACAGAGAAACAGATGTCTGCAACAAGTGTGTTTGATTAACGCTCAAGAACCGTTTTTCAAATAGGGCACACATCTCAATTTAACCTCAACCTGCCAGAATGTTCTCTCATAGGATCTGCTTGGTTTAGCAGATCAGGTAAGGTCAGTCAGACAGTTATAGACGATACAGAAAAACAGATGCCTCAGTGCACAACAAATGTTCTCCAAATAGGCCGTTTCGTGTCCACAACCGGCTTTATGATATGCAGACACACTATTCTTGAATATGCAGTTGTCTCAATTGCCTTTCTACTTTTTTGTTTCCTTCTGTCATATACGTCTGCTCTGCTGGGAGCCAGAGCTCTAATATTTTTTTTTATGTTTTTAAACCAACTTTTTTATGGGTCTAATGCCAAATGCACAATACAAGCTTAAAGACTGCCATTTCCAAACAGTTTCTGATGTTCTGACTGGATGTGTAAAGATTGATTTCCTCCCCTACTGTAGCTTCAATCCTCAAAAATTTGTTCACACACTAACTTAGGATGAACAAAGCAAAGCAATGCAAAAAAAATAAAAATAATAATAATTATCCTAGACAGCTTGTTAAAAAAACAACAGAAGAATGAGCTTGTGATTTGTTTTTTCACTGATTTGCACAAAAATGTGGGGGGAAAAACGATAAGGAGCTGAAAAAATATGGATGAGACATGGGGAGTTGGCTAACACTTCCAAATCCGTCACCCTCCTCTGGTGTTTTTTGCTTGTTTGGCATGTGCACACACCTGAAGAATAATCAGCCAGATCTCAAACTAGTTTCACAAGTGTTGCATGCTAGAATAGCATTGGTAACTTTGGCATGAATTGGCTAAAATCTGAAATTGCAAATGTAAAATATTGTGACGCGGCAAGATTGTGTCTTCTGTAGTGCACTTGTCTTAAACACCACACATCTGATCCTTTGTGTTAACCTTCTTTCCTCCAATTTCAAGGATTGAAGTGTGGCATGAAAGAGCTACAAAATGAAGTTAGTTTCGGTTTTCTAGTTTTCTGTGGCTTGGCCAGAAGAGATGGCAACTCTATAATTGAGCGAAGTCTTCTTGCACTTTGTGTTTTGGACTCATAAGATTTTGTTTCTCTGTCTTCCTCTTCTACTTCTCTCATTTTCTATCTGTCAATAAGTGTGACTTAAACTATTGTTCTGGCAACCACAATTCAATCAATTCCAATTCAGGATCAATTGCACACTCCACAGCTCCATCCTGGCAATCCATGAGGCTCGCCATCCCGTTGGCTCCTTCCTCTCTGTTCACGATCAATAGGTCACTCCTCTCAGCCCTATCACAATTTAACGGTATAGGCTGTTCACCTATGCGCTGCTTCAGCTTTGCTGAGCTCACACTTTTCAAAAAGCATGCAACTTGTTGCTTTCTTTAAATATGTTAGGCTTTCACACTGAGCTACTGAGTTATTTGTCTCTATTCAGTTTGTTCAATTCAATTCCACTATTAATTAAGATTGTGAAGTGGTTCTTTGGTTTAAAAAAAAAAAAAAAATCTCACAGACTCTAGGAACACAGTGCAGTGTATTTTCTGAATGGTAGCTTTACTGCTACTTGCTTACAAGCCAGCGGCCTTGGCTTTGATACCGTAACTCATGGTCACTATTCACAGAGTTGAATGACATCTGTCTTCTCTTATAACAGTATTTGCAAGACAGCTGTGTTGATATTTCCAGTCCATTCTGATCTGAAGATCTGTTTTAAACATGTAACACCAAATTATTAAACTTGTATTATCAATTCAGCCTGAACTACTTAAAGACTCCAATCAGTTTTATTTCTCCAATAGTCTTTGTTTTATTTATAACAATTATAAATAGCTATAGAATTTCTAATGTTATATTTAATATTTTAACATTTCATTTATTCAGGTGATGGCAAAGCTGAATTTTCAGCATCATTACTCCACTCTTCAGTATCACATATATTATTATTCTGAAATGCTAATTTGCTGCTCAAGAACCATTTCTTTTTAATATCAATGGTGAAACAGTTTTTGCTTAATTATAAGAAATAGATGCTTTAGACTGATGTTCTGACATTTTTTATCAATTTAATGTGACCTTGATAAATAAATGTATTAATTTCTATATATCCAGAACTCTTGAACTGATTTATTTATTATTATTATTATTATTTATTTATTTATTTATTTTTTATGTGCAATTGACTGTTAGAATGTTCAGCATTCAAAATAATTGTAATATTGCATGCTGAATTCCTATTTGTTATATTTCTTAAATCTGTTTGCGAATTAGACCTTGTGAATGTGTTTTTGGCAAATATTGAAATATTCATAGCCAGCTTTACATTGCACAGTGACTGTAAATTGAGTCTACAACCTAAACGTACCTCAGCACAGTTTATTTGCAGCCTTTCAAGCACTGGTATTTCCTTCAGGATTAGGAGATCTAAGTTTCTTTTGGATTTCTGCAGTTTGTTTATCTGCAAAACTGTACATACGTCTTTATTCACAGTCAATGAGGTGTTTCAGTGACCCTTATCCTAGATGATTTGGTCATTATAACCCACCGACCAATAATGAATGGTTAACTCTAAAGCCCTAGGCTCTGGTTGACCACCTTCACCTCAGTCCCAATCAATGAATTAGTCCGTTTACCATCCCTCTAAATCAATGAGTTATTTACTTCACCATTAAAGATGAATAGCCACTGCTGCAACATCCTTTGAACACTCAAGACCTAGATGCACAGTTAATGAAACACTCTGGTGAACCTACAGTAGCTCTTCCTATATTCGCTTCCACTGATACAGCTTCCTACACATAAGGGTGACAGGCCTTTTCTCTGACGCAAGCCATGGTCTTGAAGCTTCCAGATGTTGAAAAGTAAAAAAAAAAAAAAAAAAAAAAGTGGAAAATTCATTGTGAACACTGTCAAAGCCGACCAAATTGGATCTGTGTAGAATATGTGAGAAATGTATGTGTTTCTAAGGTGACAATAGAGACTTGGTTGTTTTTTCATATAGCTAGGATGATGTGTCTCGGAATTTGTTGGCGGGAATCTTGTGTACCTCTGTCTCACGCAATCTCACACTTATGGGTGCATACATATAGAAATTTATGCGAGTATGGATTATTGTCCTGCGAGAGCCCAGGGTACAAGACTCTTTTGTCAGCCCACATACAGTTTTTGCCAGAGAGGACATTATAGTATCTTGTAACTAACTTTTGTACAGTTGCAACTAGTTGCTACTTTACATTCTGTTTTACTGACTTAAAAACAGATTTTTATATAACAGATTATATTTATTTGTTTTTATTCTATGTATTTATTTCTTTATTTCTAAAAATTATCCCTGAAAACCAAGACTTAATACTTTAGCCCCCATAAGTCCAACTTTTTAGATAGATAGATGGATAGATAGATAGATAGATAGATAGATAGATAGATAGATAGATAGATAGATAGATAGATAGATAGATAGATTGTAATAGAGAAATAGTCACAGTTACTAGAATGAACACACCCTGTATTCAACACAAAGGTGACAACAATGTGTATTCCTGTATTTCACATTGTGCCAGCAGTCATTGGCATTCATTCAAATGCTGATTGCCTGTATCAATTTTACACTAGCAGTGACTGATTTCTGGGTGCCAGGTCACCGTGGGGCTTTCAGCTCGAGGCCCCTGGCAGTCAGAGGTCCCAGGACACTGGTCCCATTAGCCCGAGCTATAATCTATTATTCCACTCAAGCATGGAAATTAATGCTAGTCTAATTAGCAAGAAAATATATGCAAGTATCAGTATTGTTATTGGTAATGAAACTATTAAAAATAATATTCTGTAATTGAAATCAAAATAAAAAAATAAAAAAAAGATGAAAAACCTAAATGGAAAATATAAATTATAGACCCTTTTTTTTTTTCACAAGATTGGCTATAAACTAAGAGCAAAAATGTTGTACACCAGCCTGTATACCGCAAGTTAAAAAGATGGACACATGCACATATACCCATACCCATAAAATCTCCTATAATAATTGTGATTATTTGAGTATTTTGAATACTATCACCCACTCTTCTCTCTTATAGACCCTTTTAGACTTTCATCAAGCCAGAACCAACACTGACGTTCTTTAGATGACAGCATAAAGGTCATCATGTTCACAAAGTGTGCATGCGTGTGCATATTCATGTGTGCTGAAGGCACCCTGCGAGCTGTGTGAGAGGCAGCACAGTGTTTAGAGGAGAGCTGCACAATATGGACTCTGCCCTGATGGAGAGGGGAGAGGAGGGGACTGATGTGATGAGTGTAGGACCAAAAGGGTTGTACAAGCTTTAGGGTCAATTTGCTGTAGGGATGTTGAACAGCTGTTCCCATACACAACCCAGCTGAAAACAGGTTGAAATATTCTTCACCTCTGGGTAACTGTGGAGTCTGTGAGAGGAGGGACATACAGCTGCTGGTCATATAATTAGAATATCATCACAAAATTAATTTATTTCACTAATTCCATTCAAAAAGTGAAACATGTATATTATATTCATTTATTACACACAGACCGATACATTTCAAATGTTTATTTCTTTTAATTTTGATGTTTGAAACTGAAAATTATGGAAAATCCCAAATTCAGTATGTCCAAAAATTTGAATATTGTGAAAAGGTTCAATATTGAAGACACCTGGTGCCACACTCTGATCAGCTAATTAACTCAAAACACCTGCAAAGCCTTTAAATGATCTCTCAGTCTAGTTCTGTAGGCTACACAGTCATGAGGAAGTCTGCTGACTTGACAGTTGTCCAAAAGGAGAGCAAGACACAAAAGGTCATTGCAAAAGAGGATGGCTGTTCACAGAGCTCTGTGTACAAGCACATTATTAGAGAGGCGAAGGGAAGGAAAAGATGTGGTAGAAAAAAGTGTGCAATCAATAGGGAAAACCTCACCCTGTAGAGGATTGTGAATCAAAACCCATTCAAAATTGTGGGGTAGATTCACAAAGAGTGGACTGCAGCTGGAGTCAGTGCTTCAAGAATCACTGTGCACAGACGTATGCAAGACATGGGTTTCAGCTGTCGCATTCCTTGTCAAGCCACTCTTGAACAACAGGCAGCGTCAGAAGCGTCTAAAGACAAAAAGGACTGGACTGCTGTTGAGTGGTCCAAAGTTATGTTCTCTGATGAAAGTCATTTTTGCGTTTCCTTTGGAAATCAGGATCCCAGAGTCTGGATGAAGAGAGGAGAGGCACACAATCCACGTTGCTTGAGGTCCAGTGTAAATTTTCCACAGTCAGTGATGGTTTGTGTTGCCATGTCATCTGCTGGTGTTGGTCCACTGTGTTTTCTGAGGTCCAAGGTCAACGCAGCCATATACCAGGACGTTTTAGAGCATTTCATGCTTCCTGCTTCTGACCAACTTTATGGAGATGCAGATTTCATTTTCCAACAGGACTTGGCACCTGCACACAGTGCCAAAGCTACCAGTACCTGGTTTAAGGACCATGGTTCCCTGTTCTTAATTTGCCAGCAAACTCGCCTGACCTTAACCCCATAGAAAATCTATGGTGTATTGTGAAGAGGAAGATGTGATATGCCAGACCCAAGAATGCAGAAGAGCTGAAGGCCACTATCAGAGCAACCTGGGCTCTCATAACACCTGAGCAGTGCAACAGACTGATCGACTCCATGCCACACTGCATTGCTGCAGTAATTCAGGCAAAAGGAGCCCCAACTAAGTATTGAGTGCTGTACATGCTCATACTTTTCATGTTCATACTTTTTAGTTGGGCAAGATTTCTAAAAACCCTTTCTTTGTATTGGTCTTAAAGGGGGGGTGAAATGCTCGTTTTCACTCAATATCCTGTTAATCTTGAGTACCTATAGAGTAGTACTGCATCCTTCATAACTCCAAAAAGTCTTTATTTTTATTATATTCATAAGAGAAAGATAGTCTGTACAGATTTTTCCCGGAAAAACACGAGCGCCTAGAGGCGTGACGTGTGGGCGGAGCTAAAGAATCACGAACGCGAGTAGGCTTTTGTGTTGAGCGAGTCTGGAAGCTGTGACACAGATCCAGAGGCTGAAATTTAACAAGAGCAGCATCAGCAAAGGCTTCTCTATGTGGTATGTACTGAAACTGTATATATTTGCTTAGCGGTTTTGGAAAATGACTAAGTTCCACTTTGTCGTCTTTTTTTTTTTTTTTTTTTTTTAAGCTGTACATGTGGAAAGTGCAGTTTGATAACAACATCGCATGTTGTTTACTTGATGTTTATTTATTTCTAAAAATTATCCCTGAAAACCAAGACTTAATACTTTAGCCCCCATAAGTCCAACTTTTTAGATAGATAGATAGATAGATAGATAGATAGATAGATAGATAGATAGATAGATAGATAGATTGTAATAGAGAAATAGTCACAGTTACTAGAATGAACACACCCTGTATTCAACACAAAGGTGACAACAATGTGTATTCCTGTATTTCACATTGTGCCAGCAGTCATTGGCTTTCATTCAAATGCTGATTGCCTGTATCAATTTTACACTAGCAGTGACTGATTTCTGGGTGCCAGGTCACCGTGGGGCTTTCAGCTCGAGGCCCCTGGCAGTCAGAGGTCCCAGGACACTGGTCCCATTAGCCCGAGCTATAATCCATTATTCCACTCAAGCATGGAAATTCATGCTAGTCTAATTAGCAAGAAAATATATGCAAGTATCAGTATTGTTATTGGTAATGAAACTATTAAATAATATTCTGTAATTGAAATCAAAATAAAAAAATAAAAAAAAGATGAAAAACCTAAATGGAAAATATAAATTATAGACCCTTTTTTTTTTCACAAGATTGGCTATAAACTAAGAGCAAAAATGTTGTACACCAGCCTGTATACCGCAAGTTAAAAAGATGGACACATGCACATATACCCATACCCATAAAATCTCCTATAATAATTGTGATTATTTGAGTATTTTGAATACTATCACCCACTCTTCTCTCTTATAGACCCTTTTAGACTTTCATCAAGCCAGAACCAACACTGACGTTCTTTAGATGACAGCATAAAGGAGTTAGTCATCATCGCATGTTGTTTACTTGATGTGCTTACGCGCTGATAGCTAAGTAAACAACACAGAGATATTTGAAGCAGTTTTACTCGTGCAGTTTGATGACAACATCGCATGTTGTTTACTTGATGTGCTTACACGCCAATAGCTAAGTTAACAACACAGAGATATTTGAAGCAGTTTTACTCACCGCCTGCGGTTCCAACACACGATCGTGACCCTTTTTCGTTGGGATTGCATTATCCTTAAGAAATAAACGATGTGCAAATCCAGCGTCAACCTTGGCCTTGTTTGTAAAACAAGCATCTTCGAAATGCAGGGGAACAAACACAAACACTTGCACAACTCCGTTGATGCTCTGTAAAAATAAACTCCATCCACTGGTCCCTTAATGCTGTTTCTCTTTTGGTAATCTGTGCAGGGTTGTCTTGCCCTGGCAACCAAAAACACACTCCTTTTGTGACATTTCGCGACGCTCTTGCTGTGATGAGTGATTGTCTGTGCACAGCCTCTCTCTGCTCTGCTATACAGGAGTGCGCGCTCTTCCGGCAGACGCGCCCTTAGCACCCATATAAGGAAATTCCGCTCCATCTAACGTCACACAGAGCCATACTCGAAAAAAACTTTCCGAAACTTGTGACAAACCGGAAGTAGTATTTTTGGAACAGAAATACTCCTTCAAACGTACAACTTAATTTTTGAAACTTTGTCCATGTTTAGCATGGGAATCCAACTCTTTAACAGTGTAAAAAACTCAGTATGTATGAAATAGCATTTCACCCCCCCTTTAAGTAATATTCTAATTTTCTGAGACAGTGAATTTGGGATTTTCCTTAGTTGTCAGTTATAATCATCAAAAAAAATTAAAATATATAAACATTTGAAATATATCAGTCTGTGTGTAATGAATGAATATAATATACAAGTTTCACTTTTTGAATGTAATTAGTGAAAAAAATCAACTTTTTGATGCTATTCTAATTATATGACCAGCACCTGTAATTCCATTTGATATGAGCTAAAAATGCATTTAAATATATATATATATATATATATAATATTTATTTTTTATTTGTCCTTTTCCTTGAGTAATAAGAGTACTAAAACATCTCAATGGAAGAAAACAAATCTATTTTGAATGACATTAGGGTGAGTTAATGTATATGTATTTTAATTTGTAAATGTATAATTCATACAAAATGTAAAAACTGCAGTTTAATGATCTTGTTCAGACAGAGAGCAGTGAGTAAGCAGGCGTGTTTGTGTGAGAAACACAGTCGTATTTTCATTTTATGCGAGTTTAGATGTCAGAAGATATACAGGCAGTTTTGGACCAAAGCAATCAACCACCTCTATCAGAGGGACACTTCTGGCAGTCATAAAGCTTTTGGGGAGGACTACTCCACCCTCACACTTATATTGCAATGTTTTGTTTTTGTTGTTGTTATATATAGTTTTTCATACTTCAACGTTGAGTTCAGCCCACCCACCTTCACTGAAACAGCACCGTCAAAGCTTGCAGAGACCTTTATGAGAGCACAGAAAGAGCCTGGTTTGTCACTTATTCTCTTTGTCCTTTTGTTCCCTTTGCTGGGAAGAGATGAGAGGGAGCAGAAATGATAGAGGAGCTTGATTTGGTTCTCTCTAAGTGTGTGTGTGTGTGTGTGTTAGAGAAGAATGGATTTGGCATGGACACCCCACACAAAGACCCTTAACACTCGCTGACTTTTAACACACACTGACTCTTATCTCACACTGACCGCTTCCATAGAGAGAGTCTTATCAAGCAAAGACCCCTGCTTCTCCCTGTCACAGGGCTCAACCTCAGAACACAGTTGAGGAATCGAAATGCCTGAAATATCAGAACTATGATGTGTAGTTCAGGTGAGCGCATACAGATGTGTACTTGTATTAAATCATATACAAGCTTGCGTATAACCATACTAGCTTTGTTAATGTCCCTGGTCTTATTATGGATGATTTGTAAGTGCACATTTTTCTAAAGAAAATAAATGTCGTCATCTTCTATCAAAATGGACTAACGTTTTTCATCACTGAAATGTTTTTTTCTTTTCTGCTGGCATAATCACGGGTCAGGAAAAATAAATATTTAATTAATCCCATGAAGTTCAGGTTCAAGTTCAAGTTGAGCTTTATTGTCGTTCCGCTACATGTGTGGACATACAGTGTAATGGAATGTCAGGCCTTACAAGACCACAGTGCTACATAAATACAGACATACAACAATTTAATAAAACAGTATAAACTTATACACAACTAACCTACTGACAGATTTTGACTATAAATATACTATATATAAATGTTTACCTATACATAAGCTAAAAAAATACAGACTATATGAATGCTTCACATAATATTATACCTATTCCCAATTAACCTACTGACAGATCTTGAATACAATATTGTGACGGTTGGGTTTGGGAAAAACACAAGAAGAGGGTAGGATCCAATTGCAAGTATGGGTTTATTTAACAGAAGGGTAAAATACAAAATAAACAGTCTTGAGAGACAAACAAAACCAAAAAGGGAACCGGATGAAAACGGGAACTCGGATGAAACGAGAAGGTAGAAGGAGACGAGCACAATTGACACATAGAGTAAGGACTCCATACAGATGACAGAGAAAGACAGCTATACATAGGGAGACTAATGACAGAGGATTGTCAGCACCTGTGCGATTCTAATTGGAGTGCAATTACTGTGAAGACACAACCAGACTAGAGGAATTAAGGTGCCTATGGTGAAGTGCCTAAGGAGAAGTGAGCTCACTAGGGAACACCCAGGAAAACAGAGACTGAGAGCGTGACATTACCCCCTCCCCTACGGAGCAGCTCCCAGATGCTCCACCTGAAACCCCGGAAAACCCAACAGAAAGAGGTAGGAGGGAGGTGAAGCGGCGGCGGACTAGGGGGAGGGACGGAGGGTCAGAAAACAGGGACAGGAGAACCAGATAGAGTGGACAGAGACAAACAACCAGGTGGAATGGAGAGACAAAAGACAGGACAACCAGGTAAAAATGGAAAAAACAGAGACTGAACAACCAGATGGGATGGAAAGGCAGAGACAGGAAGGTGTAACACAAAACAAGGAGTCCAGGAGGGTGGTGGACCGGCGGAGGGAAAAAGGGGAGGGACGGAGGGCCAGGTCCAAAGGAGGAAATAGACAAACAAATGCAAACAAAAACATGGGTAAAAGGAGGACATTAGGTGATGCCCACCCGGGCGGAACAGAGGGCCATCACATTCATGTGGTCAAGGCAGAAGCCCCCCCAGGGCGGAGCGGAAGACCACCACATCCTCGCAGTCAAGGCCGGAGTCCCCCAGGGCGGAGCGGAAGACCACCACGTCCTCGCGGTCGAGGCCGGAGTTCCCCAGGGCGGAGCGGAAGACCACCACATTCTTGTGGCCGACCCCATGGGAGGATGAAGATCACCGGTGACTTGACTCAGTCCTCGAAGATCACCGGTGACTAACCCTGTCTCTGGAAGGTCGACGGTGACTAACCCTGACTCTGGAGGGTCTACCAACACCTGACTCGACTCAAGACTGCCTGTGGAGACGTGAGAGACCTCTACTTCGGGCACTGCCTCTGGAACGGCCTCGAGCACCGCCTCGGCCTCCCGAACAGCAGCGGGCACCGCCTCTGCCTCTGGAACAGCATCGAGCACCTCCTCGAGAACAGCCTCGGGAACATCATCGGGCACCGCCTCGGGCACCGCCTCGGAAACTACATCGGGCACCGCATCGGGATCCGCCTCGGGCACCGCCTCGGAAACTGTATCGGGCACCGCCTCGGGAACTGCATCGGGCACCGCCTCGGCCTCGGGAACTGCATCGGGCGCCGCCTCGGCCTCGGGAACTGCATCGGGCGCCGCCTCGGGAACAGCATCGGGCGCCGCCTCGGGAACAGCATCGGGCGCCGCCTCGGGAACAGCATCGGGCGCCGCCTCGACCTCGGGAACAGCATCGGGCATCGCCTCGGGAACAGCATCGGGCACCGCCTCGGCCTCGGGAACTGCATCGGGCACCGCCTCGGGAACTGCATCGGGCACCGCCTCGGGAACTGCATCGGGCACCGCCTCGGGAACAGCATCGGGCACCGCCTCGGGAACTGCATCGGGCACCGCCTCGGGAACTGCATCGGGCACCGCCTCGACCTCGGGAACAGCATCGGGCATTGCCTCAGGAACAGCATCGGGCATCGCCTCGGGAACAGCATCGGGCACCGCCTCGGGAACAGCATCGGGCACCGCCTCGGGAACAGCATCGGGCACCGCCTCGGGAACAGCAACGGGCACCGCCTCGGCCTCGGGAACAGCATCGGGCACCGCCTCGGGAACAGCATCGGGCATCGCCTCGGGAACAGCATCGGGCACCGCCTCCGCCTCGGGAACAGCATCGGGCACCGCCTCGGGAACAGCATCGGGCACCGCCTCGGGAACAGCATCGGGCACCGCCTCGGGAACAGCATCGGGCACCGCCTCGGGAACTGCATCGGGCACCGCCTCGGGAACAGCATCGGGCATCGCCTCGGGAACAGCATCGGGCACCGCCTCGGCCTCGGGAACTGCATCGGGCATCGCCTCGGGAACAGCATCGGGCACCGCCTCGGGAACAGCATCGGGCACCGCCTCGGCCTCGGGAACTGCATCGGGCACCGCCTCGGGAACAGCATCGGGCACCGCCTCGGGAACAGCATCGGGCACCGCCTCGGGAACAGCATCGGGCACCGCCTCGGCCTCGGGAACTGCATCGGGCATCGCCTCGGGAACAGCATCGCGCACCGCCTCGGGAACAGCATCGGGCACCGCCTCGGGAACAGCATCGGGCACCGCCTCGGGAACAGCATCGGGCACCGCCTCGGGAACAGCATCGGGCACCGCCTCGGGAACGTCCTCCTGGACGGCAGCGGCCCGCTCGGGAACGTCCTGCTGACCTTGAGTAACGGCAGACGCCTGTCTCCTCCTCCGTCCTTTATGATGGCGAGTCGGTGGCACCTTATCAGGAGACTCAGGTGTTGAATCGGCCAGCTTGTGCTGTGGTGCTAGGCTGGCGGCCATCATGGGTTGTGGCGCTGGACTGGCGACCATCTTATACTGTGGCGCTGGACTGGCGGCCATCTTGTGCTGTGGCGCTGGGTTGGCGGCCATCTTGTGCTGTGGCGCTGGGTTGGCGGCCATCTTGTGCTGTGGCGCTGGGTTGGCGGCCATCTTGTGCTGTGGCGCTGGGTTAGCGGCCATCTTGTGCTGTGGCGCTGGGTTAGCGGCCATCTTGTGCTGTGGCGCTGGGTTAGCGGCCATCTTGTGCTGTGGCGCTGGGTTAGCGGCCATCTTGTGCTGTGGCGCTGGGTTAGCGGCCATCTTGTGATGTGGCGCTGGGTTAGCGACCATCTTGTGCTGTGGCTCTGAGCGGGCGGTCATCTTGTGCTGTGACACTGGGTCGGCGGCCCTTTTGTGCAGCAGCACAGGACTGACGGCCATCTTGTACTGTGGCGCTGGACTGGCGGCCATCTTGTACTGTGGCGCTGGACTGGCGGCCATCTTGTACTGTGGCGCTGGACTGGCGGCCATCCGGTTCCACGGCGCTGGTTCGGCCGATCTGCGTTTCCCCCCTCCTCTCGGGACATACTGGGGAACTGGCAGCCCCCAACCGAATCCCGGGTCGACAGGCGCCCACAGTGGAGATCGCTGCCGGACCTCCTCCCGGCTGTTTGTTCCGGAGCGACCTCCCCTGGTTCCCCGGAACACCACTAGGCGAGAGCCCTCGAAGCAACCTTTCTCCCGCTTGCTGGCTGGGGAGAACATGGCAGCAGACATACCGCTGGATCCTTGTTGGATGGAGTCCTTCTGTGACGGTTGGGTTTGGGAAAAACACAAGAAGAGGGTAGGATCCAATTGCAAGTATGGGTTTATTTAACAGAAGGGTAAAATACAAAATAAACAGTCTTGAGAGACAAACAAAACCAAAAAGGGAACCGGATGAAAACGGGAACTCGGATGAAACAAGAAGGTAGAAGGAGACGAGCACAATTGACACATAGGGTAAGGACTCCATACAGATGACAGAGAAAGACAGCTATACATAGGGAGACTAATGACAGAGGATTGTCAGCACCTGTGCGATTCTAATTGGAGTGCAATTACTGTGAAGACACAACCAGACTAGAGGAATTAAGGTGCCTATGGTGAAGTGCCTAAGGAGAAGTGAGCTCACTAGGGAACACCCAGGAAAACAGAGACTGAGAGCGTGACAGATATACTCTATTTAAATGTTTATCTATACGTAGACTGAAAAAGAAAAAAATATAGACTATATGAATGCTTCACATAGTACTGTATATGTGCAAAGAGAAACATTGTAAATCAAGCAGTGGAACAGTGGAAGTTGATTTGTAGTGCATGAGCATGTAAACACATATTACTGAGTTTCATATAGCAGTGTGTGTGAATAATGTCTAGCGCGAAAAAAAAATGTGGGAAGGTTGGGGGGTGTTTAGAGGGTAGAGGAGGTGAGATGGTTCTTGTTTCAGGAGGTAGGGGGTTTGTTCTCTATGGCGGAGAAAGTGTAGGCGCCGTTGTGCCTTCTTGTGTTGAATGCTGAGCTGAAGTCGATGAACAGCATTCTAACACAGGATTCTTTATTCTCTAGGTGGGTAAGAGCCAGGTGGAGGGTGAAGGAAATTGCATTGTCTGTAGAGCGGTTTGGACGGTATGCAAACTGGAGAAGATCAAGTGTGTTGGGGAGGCTGGTTTTGATGTCATGCATGAGTGACCTTTCAAAGCACTTCATCATGATTGTAGTCAGTGCTATGGGAGGGTAGTCATTTAGAAAGGACACAGGTGATTTTATTTTTTGGTACCGGTAAGATGATTGTGGATTTGAGACATGTGGGGATGATGGCCTGGTTCAGCAAGGTGTTGAAGATATCTGTTAGGATATCTGTCTCTCAAATTTGAAAATCAAATTTAGGGATGAAGCCATATAGTAGAATACTCCTAAAAGCTGACCTTTAGCAGATATACACATTATCGTAAATCTGTTTTACAATAAACAGTATTTTTCTCTGAGTAAATATATTAATGATTCATCTTGCTGTCTGGGGTCTCTAGAATAACCCACCTCTGATTGCATTATCAAATATTATATTTTGCTTTATGGCTGTGATGGAAACCTGGTATGAAATACAATTAATAAATATAAATTGTACAATTTAAATTTTGAAAACATTTTCAAAAATCATTTATTCCTGTAATATCAAAGAGGAATTTTCAACATGATCCTTCAAAAATCATTCTTATATGTTGATTTGATGCTCAAGAACATGTCTTGCTATTATCAGTGATGAAAACTATTGTGCTGCCTTTTTTCAGGACCGTCTTTGATAAAAAAAAGCATTTATTTGCAATATAAGTATTTTGAAACATTTATTTGAATGCACTCTTGCTTTAATGCATCATTTAAATGAATGGTATTTATTATCTAAATATTTTCATGTAGGTTCTTTTTTTTTCCCATCTATGGATAATTTCTCTGTGCAAATCATGTCCATTAAATGTGTTGTAAATTCAATTCCCTGTTATTTACTTGTTTAGAGTTGTTTTCTTCATCTTCTCTGCTACTCCATAAAAAATATTTCTTCTTTACACCTGCTCATAGAGAGTAATACCTATATTCCATTGGCAACTTACAGCACTACACCAACACATCTGCCTTATTAGAAAGGTTAAGAATGGACATAAACACATGCAAGCCATTTGATAGTTACAGACAACAAGAGTTTCATCCTCTTGTTGTGAATGAATGTCTTGCTAGCTTGTGTATAATGACAGCAGGGTGGCAATCATTTACCTCTGATGAGCTTAACCCAAAACACTGACCATTTCAAGATAATGATGCCGTTGACGTATTTGGATCTGTTCAATCGGAACATATGCCCCTGCTACATAGAAAAGTACTAACAAGTACTTATAGTGTACTTACATAGTATTTTCTAAAAAAACAAAAGTTCTGATAACACAAGGTTACTACATGGGGTAGGGTTAGGTTTAGAGGTAGGTTCAGGGTTAGTACCCTGTTATTACATAGTTATTGTAATTACTAGAAGTACATAGTATGTACATGAGGAACAGGACTGTAAAATAAAGTGCTACCATAATAGCAGCACGTACATTCTTAGAGTTAAACACATGACCTTAGCATTGTTGCCTTGGCATTGCGTTGTGCTGGACCCCAAACCAGAGGATGGGCCTCTTGCTCAATTAGATCTACAGTAGTCAATATTACCTGGGTTCCCATCCAAAGTTGCAAATTTATCTTATGCACAAAATTGGAATATCACATAAAACATTTGCAAATAAGCACCATTTCCATCCAATGAGTCAAAGAGTAAAAAATCCTAATTTCTTGATAAACTGGAACTAAATATCACTCAGAAAAGTAGAAGCTGTATAATCATTTTTATATATAATACATGACTTGTGCCTCAGAGCGAGCAGACAAACTCTAATAAATGCGGTCATTGCTTTTGGATGTGGATGCCTGCTGTTTGGGAACACAGTGGTGTAAGTCAGTTCTGGGCGGCAATTATACAGAAATACTTTGAGCACAGACTTTGCTGAGGCATTTAAAAATGACCATAACAACATTTCCATGCTGTGAAACGAGATCGGTCCGCTGGTTAGTCTTGAACTTTTTGATTCACATGGAGGAATTTATTCACAAAATGCACTTCCATCTCCCATTATTCCCGATTTCGAACAAGATCCTTTTCATGGCACCGTGAATGTTAAGCGCTGCTCTTTGTTTGCATTTCATTAATACACGTTTTCTTTGTATAATTAATTAAATTGGTTTGTGCAGATGACATGCCATTCTGTAAGAGAAAAAGAGGAATGAAAAACTCTAGATATCCACACACGCACAAAGAGAAGTAATTGCTAATAAGCGTGCTTGACTCTTTGAGTTAAGCACTTGTGGAGTGGCTGTCTGTGTGTAGGCTACGACTGCATCGCGCCGTTCGAGAGCGAGCGTACTTATGCGCAACATCCCACTCCGGCCTCTGCCGTGCACACGGATTGCGAGTGTAATAAGAGAGAGAAGCCCCTATCAATCATGCCATATTAGTCTATGGAAAAGATCTGCGTGCTGATTGGTCAGGAAGCTCTCCTAATTGGCCTCTGCATTGCATTAGTGCTGCTGCAGGGGGGCCGTGTTTTGCTTCGCTGATGACTGATAGCACAGGCGCGCGTGTGTGTGTTTGTGAGAGAGAGGAGAAGGCAGGCCGTAAGAAGGGTGTAATGGTGGGTTGAAGGTACAGATTAGGAAATGGGGGGTTTAATGATTCCGTCTGCAGTGCCGTCTCTGAGCCAGCTGCATGTCTGCGAGATCTAAAAGAGACGTTTCCCTGAGGGAGTCTCCTTAGATGAGCACTCGAGCACACCGCCGATGCCGCTGTCGTGCCAGTTTCGGCTCAGGATAGGTTGGCACGTGACTTGACTGTTTTAAAGGAATGCTGCGTTGATGTGTGCGTGTGACTTTGCAGTTTCCATAACATCCTCACTGACAGATACATGGAGATGGAGCATAACTCTTTTCAGGGTTGGAATTGGGTTGGATTTCATTCCAGAATGCTTCTCGGCATGCAAACCTATTAGGCTAAAGACCTGCCGTCAGATCAGTGCAGCAGAGACTGACTGCCCTGATCGAGGTGCTTAACCTGATATTTAAAGCTACTACTACTTCAGAACAACTGTGATCAGGAGATGAGTTGCAAACAGGGTAAGGAGTGCATGTGTGTGGTATGGAGGAGGCCGTGGCAGTTAACTGAACCTGAAGCTCTGCTGTGTTTTCTCCACAGCTAAACCTGCAAAGCTACTCTACTTTTAAGCCTCTAAAGTCATCTTTATATTGCAAAGTTGGCACAGAAGGATATAAATCCACAAAAAAAAGAGCATTTACAGAGTTTTTAATGTGGCACACAGGCAGTATATATTTACATGAATTGACACAGGAATCACAATCTAAAAAAAGTGTTTTTTTTTTTTTTTTTTTACAAAATGTTACCTTCTGAGTGGATTTGTATGCATAGCTGACAGAAAACAAGGCAGCAGCAAAGTTTAAGGTAACTTTAATGCAGTGTTTCATTTACACAGACGTTAACGACATCAAGCTTCCTCTGACACGTGGAAATTTAGGCTAATGTCTTCCACCAATTACTGTAGGTCCAGATGGTTATTCTCATTTTCTGTGGCATCTTGCCTTTTTTCTTTGTCTTCTGTAAATCATGGTAAAAATGCATGATAGTCTCTGAATACACACAAAGAAAGACAATGTCTGGCATATTTACAACCAGATTCATTAGATTACATTAAAAGACTCTATTTAAGAATCACTTTTGATTTTATATATTCTAATAAGTACAGGGCAGAATATATTGATGTTATACATATATCAGTTACTTTGAATGATGGTGAACATTATTTAACCCTTATTTTTACATTTTATTTCCGCAAAAGTTATTTGAAATTTTAATGTAGACACAATGTAATGTTCTTTTATATGTATATGCAATCACTTTTGTTTTGTATATGTATTGTAATTTAATTATCCCTATTTAAAATAATAACACAGTTACAAATTATAGTCATGCTAATAAAATCAATTAAAAATTAAAAAAAAAAACTAGTCTTATAAAAATAGTAATAAGAAATAGTTAGAATTAGATTAAATAAATACCATAAGTACATTAATATATGGCTAATAAAAAAAAAAAATCAAATGAAATGGAATAAAATGTTTTACAAGAAATTAATGAATATTAGTACTGTAACAGATGTAAACAGGCTCTTCTTGTATCGTTCCACCCACATACACATATGTAGAAAAATATAAGGTGTGTAAGTGTTGTGCCGTCAGAGCTTTACAGTCAATCAGGTCACACACACAAACAGATGAATTAACTCACCAATACTGCATTTATTTCCAAGCCTTTTCGGCCGATTGGCAGTGTGCTGGGCTGTTGATAGAGCACTGGCAGCCGTTCAGCAGACTGCTCAACCTCGCATCAAACACACACACACACACCCGCCCAACTCGCTTTCATGCCTCTCCGTGAAAACTCTGTTTGATCTGCCTGACACAACACACACGCTCACACACGTGTAGTGATAAAAGCAATTTACAGAGAGAAGTATGTGTTTGCACTGTGACGTTCTCTGTACCAACATCATGAACATGTGTTAGGGCTGCATGAACAGTGCCTCATTTTTGTTTTTTATAATCGCGCTAAGCTATATTGTGATAATTTTATTTCAAAGTGTTTTACAGTATGTGGTGTGGAGCAGGTTCAGAGGTTAGTGTCACTACCAATGCATGCCAAGCGTTCATTTCTCTACAGCCTATCTGTCAGGAATGATACACTCGTCCTTATAAATGAATCAGATGGAATTATTTATTCATTTAAGTGGTTGGTTGATTAAAAAAATCTGCAGAAACGGTGGTTTAGGGAGGTGGGTTGGGACTGAATGGCACTCGTTCATTCTTCTCTCTGTAGCTGCTGCTGTTGGTGGTCACTTTGCTCACTGAGTGTGGGCTGAGACACCATCTGTTAGTCTGGTCTACCGCTGTGACCCTCAAAAGAGCATTTCAGCGGACAGGCAGAACCCTCAGAGCATTAGTGATGGTCACAAATTGTATTATGGACTATTGTCCAGCAGCACAACTGCTGTTTCCATAAATCTATGTGAATGTCTAATGTGTGTGTGTGTGCATGTGCCTGTGTGTTGGACATGATTGGCTCAGTGTACAGGTAGGCTCTTTGGGGGTCACTGGTGTAACAGACTGTCTCCTAAACCCCCTGGCTCTCCAATCCACCTGTCTCTGTGAAGTGATGAGGGTGAGATCCTGCTCGCTGCACCTGAGAACCTCCTGCACATGCACAAAAAGATGCACACATAGGCTTTGCTCCAAAACCCAGTGAGATGTCTGCTGTCCTCAAAGCCAGATACCTTTTAAGGCAGCAACTTACTGAAATGGGAGCTCAAAAAGCAAGGTCGCAAATTATTATAATTTTTTTTCCCCCAGCCTGGAAATTTCATTATTTTTTTGTTCGTACATTGCATTGTCCAAAATGTTTTTTTTTTTTTCTACACAAACATAATATTATTTTGTTCATACTATATATATATTATTGTTTTTTTGTGGCTTAATATGATGAATATTTATATAAAAATTTGTTTAAAGGTCCAACAACTATAAGGTTTAGATAGAATTTAAAAGTATTCATTTGAACCTATTTTTACTACTCACAATTATAGTAGTGTTAAATCTAGAAGACACCTGAAGCTAAAATATCTGTTAATAGAATTAAACAATTGTGATACCCAAATAAGCTTTTGAAAGGATAATGAAGCAATAATAATGCCAAATGCAATGTAAATTTTTATTATATTATTGTAGTATTTTATTTTATTTATTTATTTATTTATTTTTTTTAATTGCATGTTTTTAGACATGCATCACTTGGTTCCAGACAAGTGTTAATTTTTTTTTACTAATTTTTTATCTGATAAATAAAAACTGTAACACCAAATACTGGGTGAAGTGGTGTGTTTTAATTAAATTGAGCTATTTTCAATATAAACTTTTCACCAATTAATAAAATATGAATTATCATTTGCTCTTGACTTATTGCAGCGCTTTCTGGTATTGCCATGTTCGTGAAGGATATGCACAGGCTGTATAATTTTGCTTTGAGAATATACTTTACCTCTGGGCACACCTGTGATGCATAAAAAGGCTTCAGAACAGAGCTGTACATATATGTACTGAAGAATATACTGTACTATAGCTAATAGCTGGTAACTTGGCCTTCTTCACTGAGCAGATAGAGGATGTGCTCCATGTTCTCGTTGAATTGTTGTCATTGTATCTTGTAGTGGGAGAGAGATAAAAAGAACTCGTGTCCTGTTTTGCCCTCATTTCCACGGTCCTTCATTGTAAATGGCTGTGGAGTGCCCTGGATTCTCATACTCCTTTATGAGTATTGATAGCGCTTTTTCCTTCTGTATCTCTATGCATCTGTAGTGAGGTTACATATGAGACATTCATATATCAATTTTGTGACAATATTGCATTACTTTAGGTCCTCATTTTGATGTTTGATGAAACCGTCGTGATATGTTTTATATCTTAAAGCTATGCAGTTTCTGTGTGAATGATTTTTACATGCAGTATATGAATGTCTGAAGGGAAAAGATTCACAAAACGTCATCATCACAAAATATAACCGTATTTATGCCCAGTGCCCGATTGCATGAACGTCCTTAAGCCAAGAAATCTCTTAGTTATAATGTTAAGTATACCCTTAGTGAAACTTGGGTTGCAAGAAAAAGCTAAGGGTCAAAAAACCTAAAGGAACCTTAAGACTGTTTTTAAGCATCCCCCCTTAATTATTCTCCCCTGGAAACAATTAATGATACGTAATTATTTAAAGAGTATTGGTTTGACAGTTTATTATTATTTTTTTTCTGTGATCTTGGTGTTCTCCATAGTGCAAATATATTAATATAACTGGTGTAGCAAAGGTTAGGTTTGTGGTTTGTTGTGTTCTGTATACTGTGAGATGCTTCCATTGCCCGTATGTTGCCAGAAACTACCCCGAAACAAAGGTGACGGTTAGGAAGTTTGTTGCAACGCTCTTAAAGAAATCTCTTGCCTCAGTAAACATGTCCAATATTATGTGCACACACAAAGCATATTGCGTAGAGTGATTGAATACTATATATTAAGTCTCAACTGCTTGATTGCTTTTTTCACCGTCAAATGTAAACCATATTTTTTTGCCCAACTTTAATCTTCTGAATGTGACTAAAAAGTATGAAGATATTATAAACAATTAACATTATTGATTTTCCGTGAAGCTGCTTTAAAACAACGTGTATTATGAAAAGTGCTATAAATTTGACCTGACACACTGTATGTTTCACATGTATTCATTTAGCACAATATTCTTCCTAGTCTTGAATTTATTTCAATTAAAAACTAAACCGTTAAAAAACTGAAAAAATAAAGATGCACGACATTGTACTGACATCATATTTTTAAGATTGCTTTTATAGGAACAGATACCAGAGGTACATGTCAGCTTAAATCTGAAGGCCTTTGAATACTGTCATGGACAAAGAGAGACATTGGAGTCAAGAACAACTGATTAAGCAGATGCTTTTATTAGCAAGTCCACATTGGTTCAGGTAGTACTTAAGTTTATAAAGTTTATAAGTTGATAAACCGTGATGATAAAATAGTAGGGACTTGTTTAACTCTACTCCAAACTGAACTGAATAGCTATTCACCATAACCTGCCCTGACCACTATAGCCTGGCCTTGTCTTTTTGGGAAAAGCACAGAACCAAAGCCATATCTGAGCATATACTGAGTATGAGCTCGTCAGATCCAGCAATTTTAGTGTAGATTTTATTAATCACTCATCTTTATACAATATTTGGAAGTGTACAGAACACTCTTAATTCTGCACATTAAGGATTCTTATTTTCACCCATTCATGCCTTGTCATTCTCCATCCCTCTCGCTCTCTCTGTCCTGTGCCATTCTGTTCTATTCTGTTCTGTTTTCACCTTGTCAGAGGACTGGGCTGAGATCTGATCTGTGCATATGCATTATTGATTCACAACTCTTCTCTCACACTGACCAGAGCTCACAGTGTCCTTTATCGCCCTCTCTCTCTCTCTCTCTCTCTGCATATTTACTCACTCACTAACTAATTTTTTATTTCTGATCCAGACGTTCAGTCATCGCTGCAAACAAGCTTCTGAGTGGAGACTTTGTTATCTTAAATGAAATGTCAGCGATCTTGAAATGAAACCAATGCATTAAGATTTAATTAGATTAATATAGAGACTCAAAACAGATACTGACAATATCAAAGCTCATCTAATCACTATATAAGGTGAGCTTCAATACTTTTTGTTCTCATATAAATAATATGGCTGTAATTTGTATTTATTTTTTTAATAATAATAAAAATAATTGTTTGTTTATGGTAGACCGAAAATGTATATCCAGTCTACCAGAAAAATGATGATATAATAAATAATAATTATTATTTCTTTCTTGACAGAGGCACTTCTGATTAATTAGTGTTCCTGTAGCTCAATTGGTAGAGCACTGCACTATCAAGCGCAATGTTGGGGGTTCGATTCCATGGAAACACATAATGTGTAAAAATTAATAGCCTGAATGCACTGTAAGTCGCTTTGGATAAAAGCATCTGCTAAATGCATACATTTTAATTTAATTTAATTTTACATAAAGAAAGGCTTAAATCTCCAAAGCTGTTTTTCAATGGTATGCCAGTTTTGATCAGAAATAACATCTAAGAATAACGGCAACATAAAATGACCTTCTTCAGCTCAAATCCGATTTTTCAGCCTGGTCAAGCAAATTTACATTCACGTGTTTAATAAAAAAAAAAAGTTTGTCTCTTTTAGGTGAAAGGTGGGACTTTCATTGCTACAGCCAGCATATTGAGTTTTTTTATATACATATTTCTACAAATCTTCCATCTTATAAGGTCCCTGATGTAATGCCACACTGGTGTATTATTGACTATTTTATACCTGTCCATCAAAAAGTCATCAGTCGCCACCCGATCAGATGAAGCACATGACACAAAGTTCAGTGAAATCCATATTCCTTCCATCTCATAAAGGAGCTCATATACCCATTGCCCCAGGCACCACTCTCAGCCCTTCTTCTTGCTGTCGCAACGTTCAATTTCTCTTCTATCTTCTATCACACTCTTTACCAGTTCCCACTTCTGTCCTCCCACAAGCCCTGCTGTTCTTCTGTCTTAGACACCTGCGCAGGGGTGAAAGCTCTCCCACACATACACCCCCCGCCCCATACATCCCGGCCTGTCCTCGCCGACCCAGAACTTGCTTTTCCTCTTCCCAGTTCACACACTCGCTCTGGAGGTATGAGTGTGGTGTTTGCACGCCAAGTGATGCTCGTGTAACCAAAAGAGAATGAAAGATTAGGAAAGTTAAAGAGGAGGAGGGCAGAGGTGAGACAGAGGAGAGGATAAAAGAGGGATGGGGATGAGAGAGGGAGATGAGAGGGTTCGAGAGCGGAGTGGGGAAGAAGAGGAAGAGTGGGCTGCTATTTTTACAGCTCTCTACAGAGAGCCCCTGTGGCGTACCGCTATCCATCTTAACACACTGAGACACAGAGAGCGCAGATACTCTATTTGTGTTTGCTTGTTCTCTCTCTCTTCTCACCCTCTTTACTGTGTCCTGATCCCTGCACACCACGCATGCCACAGGGTTAAAACTGTTACACTCTGCTGCGCTCTTATCTCTTTGCCGATCCATTTTTATTTTCTCTTTTTTGACTGTATTCACAGCTTTCTTTGCTGTTGCATGTGTGCATTCTTTTCATCCCAATTGTTTAGTTATAAATAAATACATTCATCTTTATGTGATTAAAGGAACAATCTGACGATCAAATTCATGGTTATGACCAACCATGAGCCAAGACAGAGCTTTGAATTGAGAATTAACAAAGGCACCCTCCGTACCCGCTGTATGTGTTTGCCGTCTGCACAAACATCGGTGCTTGCTTTTTCCTGTCACAAGCAATTAATCTGCCCATTGCTTACATTTATTGATCTGGCTGAGATAAGCAATGTAATCTATTCAGTTTTCCAAAGAGGCAGATTTATTGAATGATTTCAACTCATGTTTTCAGGCATGTGGGAGGCATGGGGAAATCAATCGCCATGTTAATGTGCTGCCCTGTTCCGGGAAGAATCCCGGGGCTGGTGCCAGCCTGCACTTGGACAAATGGTGAGCATTCCGTCAGTGCTGGAATGAGGATCAGCGTTCTTATTGGGACATGCAGAGGATGTTAGGAACACTAGAGGCCAGTCCCAACTGCTGGATCGATCATTTTTAGAAGCAATATTGGATTTCTACAAGATTCAGGATATAAGAAATTAAATGATTGAATAAAAGCATTATATTTTGTAAAATCATTGTTGAAATAATTTGTTAAAACATTCTGAAAAAAGTTTAATTGATTATTGTAAAATATTGAATTTATAAAAAGCCATTTAAAGCTATGATTAATATTTTATTAAAGCAATGCTAGATTTCTACCAGATTGTTTTCAAATTATTAAACTTACTAAAAGCTTTGTTATATATATATATTAGGGCCGGGACTTAATTAGAGGCTTTGTAATTAATTAATAGAAATTAATCACATTTTAATCGCATATAAATATTTGACCTGAGAACAGTGAGAAGAAATTTTTTTTCACATTGATTTATAGTATAGCATTGAATAATGACTGAATACATAAGCTTAAGCAACAAAATATTGTTTATTTTTGTTCAACCAAGTCTAGCAGACCAGTGCAATTTTTGCCATTAAGTGTAGCAATAGCATATTTAGAAATAATTTAGAAATAGTACATTTCAGAATTTCTGGAAGCTTATAGGTGCTGGAACCTTCTGTAAAGTGTTTTTTAAGTAAAACACACTACTGTCAATTACATTCAGAACATTGGAAACACTGACTATTAGAAAACATCTATCTGTTGCTTCAGAGGCCATAACATACTAAGTCCAACTCTCAATAACCTTGGCCAAAACAATAAAGAGTTCAACATAAACTGTTGCACCAACAAAATAATACATAGTTCAACATAAAGTGTAAAGTCCACGCTAGCTGCTTTATGTTTTGCATTGAGGTGATCCTTGAGGCTCGACGTGCTGCAGTGATATGCGAACGCTAGTTGGTGCTCCAGTATAATCGGTCCACCGAAACTCATCCAGTGAGAAACTGGTGCAAAAATAAGTTATTAAAAATGCGGGAATTTTTTTTTCTGTAATTAATTCATCCTAATTAACGCGTTATTTTTTGTGTAATTAATCTCAATTAACGCGTTAAAGTCCCGGCCCTAATATATATATATACTCCTAACAATGCAGATAATACAGTGAATGCAAACATAATGTTTTTGATTACTTTTTAAAGGAGACAATATGTGGAGTACCTACTTTTGTGCATGTGTTTGTGTTATGATAAAGAGCCGCTGATATTTCTGATTAGTGGATTTGCTCATACTTCAGATGTCATTATCACCCACCACTGACTGATCAACACAGCACTCATCACTCAGTGTTTTTCACATGCTGCTGTGCTGGCACATAGGTGTAAATATTCTGGCAATAATAGACCTGTCTTCATAGAGATATGATACACTCCAGCAACCATGATGACACACGCAAACCCACAGAAGGCAGTTGTCACTGTAGACTGGCTTTATATAATTCACTTCATCTTTGTGTGTGTGTGTGCATGCTTGTGCTTCTGTGCGTACCTGCCATTTCCTTAAGTAGATCTGATGTGACTTTCAGCAGAGGTGCGTGTGACTAATAGTACAATTTTCACCTTACCCTTAATTATGTTATTTTAGTCACTCAGATGAATTCACATGTTAAAGGACATTATCTTAAAGATGACACTTATAATCTTGCATTTTCTGTGAAGAATTACTCAATTGTGTCTTTAATTTTAGCAAATCTAAAATTGATTGGATTAGTCACATTTGAAGCGGATTGACACACACACACACACACACACACACACACACACACACACACACACACACACACACACACACAGACACACACCTGTGGCCAGCATCAGTTTAAAGTTGCATGTATGTCTTTATAACTTCATTATCACCTGCATTTATGCCAAAGCAATATTTGGCATAGCGGAAAAATGTTTAATGTGATTATTATAGTGAAAAGATTTATTTAAAAAGTGTCTTTTATCATATTATTGCTGCCATTTCATACATGAAACAAACCACTTAAGTTCTTCCAGTTTAAGAGGATTTCTGCTTCACCTTCACATCTCCTCTTATGGTCTATTGCTTTGTTATACTGATGTGGTCTTACACGTCATATTCCTGTTGCAGTATTTGTATGCTATCTTTGTTTTTCTAGTTTTTTTCTCCGTTTTCTGAACACATTCAGGTCAAATTAATAAGGAGCATAAGAATTTGCTTTTCTTTTCAAAGCTTTGCTGTGACCTCTTTCAGGAAGCAGAATAAATGGAAACACTTGGCACCCAAACCTTTTCTGTGGAATTAACATGTGAGGCCCCAAAGAGCTGGAATCTTTGCGTTGAAAGTAAAACTTCACAGCACTCTTCATAGCTCACAAGCTCTCAGATTTGAGATGAAAAGATAATTGTTGTCAGGGATGCATGTACGTATGAATTGGGCTATGAAATTTGTAATCTAAAAGAGTACATTTTTATTTTTGCACTCCTGCAGAAGATTGTGTGTGATGTGTGCATGTATGGAGGAAGTGCAAGCAAAATTTTTATGCCTGAAAATGTTTCAATTTTTTTTTCAAACTGTATTATAAAATACTGTTGTTGCAATTTTTTGAAATTCTTGAAACCGCTTATGGCTTGTGTATTAGAATTCTTGTGATTCAAATTTTTTTATATTTGGCTTTTTTTTTTGTTGTTGTTGTATTTCATTAATTATGAACTTTTTTATTATTATTTAAATAAAAATAAAACAATAAAATATGAATGATTAAAAATAATTTAATTAGTAACTATAAATAATAAATAATTTTTAACAGGATTAAATAAAAATAAATATTTTAATAAAAAAAATATAAATGAATAAGAGTATAACAATAATGTAGAAGGCTAAAAATAAATGCCATTTTAAGTAAACTAAATAAACTTATATTGCTTTTAATTAGTTGTCTTTATTATTACTTTAATTAGGGCCCGAGCACCGAGGTGCGAGGACCCTCTTGTATCTGCTTTGTTTTTTATTAGGGCCCGAGCACCGATGGTGTGAGGACCCTCTTGGAATTGCTCCGTTTATTATTATTATTATTATTATTATTATTATTATTCTTCTTCTCTAAGATGAATCGCATTTTTGAGGGCCTAAACATGCTCGAAAAGTCATGAAAGTTTGCACACACCTCAGAACTGGCGAAAATTTACGTCTGATATGGGTTTCAGAAGTGGGTGTGGCAAAATGGCTCAACAGCGCCACCTATACACGTTCAACGGTGTGCGCCTCGAGCTACGTTTCATGTACATGTATGAAAATCGGTATACACATGTAACTCTCCAATACCTACAAAAAAGTCTCTTGGAGAAAAATCCGAAACCCAACAGGAAGTCGGTTATTTATAATATTATGAGCAAATTTTGTGTCATTTTTGTCAATTCCATGCGTTGTATTTTAACGAACTCCTCCTAGAGATTAATTCAGATCAACACCAAATTTGGTATGCCTAATCTAAAGGCCTTTGCGATGTTAAATTGCGAAGCTTTTGAGTTTTCGTTGAAGGGCCTGTGTGTGGTGGCCTGGCGAATTTCGATGATTCGCCATGAAACAGGAAGTTGCTATAACTCAGACATACAATGACCAATCTGCCCCAAACTTCACATGTTTGATGAGACTCCTGTCCTGAACGGTTTGACATGACCATATTCAGTTATAGTCATAGCGCCACCTATTGGCAACAGGAAGTGACATATTTTACGCTGCGACAAACTACTCCTAGAAATTTTTGACATCAATGTCTTTTTTGTCGTCAGTCTAATCTAAAGGCCTGTACGATGTTAAATTGAGAAGATCTTGAGTTTTCGTTAAAGGGCGTGTCCATGGCGCCATGTCAAAGTTCGATGTCTCGCCATGGGAGTAGAAGTTGTTGTAACTCAGTCATAAAATATCAGATCTTGCCCAAACTTCAAATGTTTGATAAGAGTACTGACCTGAACACATCTGGAGGCTAATATTCCATTGGGTGTGGCAAAATGGCTCGATAGCGCCACCTATACATTTTCAATGGAGTGCGCCTCGAGCTACATGTCATATACATGTACGAAAATCGGTAAACATATGTAACACACTAATAGCTACAAAAAAGTCTCTTGGTACGAAACCCGAATCCCAACAGGAAGTCGGTTATTTTTAATTTTCCCTGCAAAATTGGTGTTGTTTTTGTCATTTTCAGGGGTTGTATTTTAACGAACTCCTCCTAGAGATTTATTCAGATCAACACCAAACTTGGTCAGTGTAATCTAAAGCCCTTTGCCATGTTAAATTGCGAAGGAATTGAGGTTTCGTTAAAGGGCGTGTCCATGGCGGCCTGACAAATTTCGATGATTCGCCATGAAAAATGATGGTGCTATAACTCACACATACAATGTCCAATCCGCCCCAAACTTCACATTTTTGATAAGACTCTACACCTGAACAGATCTACATGCCAATATTCAGTTATAGTCATAGCGCCACCTATTGGCAACTGGAAGTGACATATTTTACACTGTGACAAACTACTCCTAGAAATTTTATGACATCAATGTCTTTTTTGTGGTCAGTCTAATCTAAAGACCTGTGTGATGTTTAGTTGTGAAGATCTTGAGTTTTTGTTAAAAGGCATGTCCATGTCGCCATGACGAAGTTCGATGTCTCGCCATGGGAATAAAAGATGTTATAACTCAGGCATAAAATGTCCGATCTTGCCCAAACTTCACATGTGTGATAAGGGTCCTGGCTTGAACACATCTGAAGGCCAATATTCCATTATAACGATAGCGCCACCTGCTGGCAAAAGGAAGATTGGCACACATATGGAATAAACTTTGATATATTGCACTTATATTTATGAGTTTAAATGCATATTTCTCAACGTTCACCTTTTTACTAAAGCCACACGATGGCGGTGAGCCCGGGTGCGAGGGCCCGTTCATCGCTGCTTGCAGCTTTAATTATTATTATTCTTCTTCTTCTTCTTCTTCTTCTCCCGAATGAATCACATTTTTGAGGGCTTTAACATGCTCAAAAAGTCATGAAACTTTGCACACGCGTCAAACCTGGTGAAAATTTTCGTCTGATATAGGATTCAGAAGAGGGTGTGGCAAAATGGCTCGACAGCGCCACCTATACCAAGAAAATCAACAGCCTTCCAGCTATGTTTCACGTACATGCACGAAAATTGGCACACATATGTAACACACCAATACCTACAAAAAAGACTCTTGGAGCGAAATTCTAAACCCAACAGGAAGTCGGTTATTTTTAATATTATGAGCATATTTTGTGTAATTTTGGTCATTTCCATGTGTTGTACTTTAACGAACTCCTCCTAGAGAGTTCTTCAAATCAACACCAAATTTGGTATGCCTAATCTAAAGGCCTTTGCGATGTTAAATTGCGAAGATCTTGAGTTTTCGTTGAAGGGCGTGTCCGTGGCGGCCTGGCGAATTTCGATGATTCGCCATGAAAAATGAAGTTGCTATAACTCACACATACAATGTCCAATCTGCCCCAAACTTCACATGTTTGATGAGACTCTGAACCTGAACAGATTGACATGCCCATATTCAGTTATAGTCATAGCGCCACCTATTGGCAACAGGAAGTGACATATTTTACGCTGCGACGAACTACTTCTAGAAATTTTATTACATCAATGTCTTTTTTGTGGTCAGTCTAATCTAAAGGCCTGTGCGATGTTCAGTTGTGAAGATCTTGAGTTTTCGTGAAAAGGCTTGTTCATGGCGCCGCGACGAAGTTCGATGTCTCGCCATGGGAATAAAAGATGTTATAACTCAGGCATAAAATGTCCGATCTTCCCCAAACATCACATGTGTGATAAGAGTCCTGGCCTGAACAGATCTGCAGGCCAATATTCCACTGGGTGTGGCAGAATTGCTCTATAGCGCCACCTATACACATTCAACGGAGTGCGCCTCGAGCTATGTTTCACGTACATGTACAAAAATTGGTACACACATGTAACACTCCAATACCTACAAAAAAGTCTCTTGGTACGAAATCCGCATCCCAACAGGAAGTCGGTTATTTTGAATTTTCCCTTCAAAATTGGTGTTGTTTTTGCCATTTTCAGGGGTTGTACTTTAACGAACTCCTCCTAGAGATTTATTCAGATCAACACCAAACTTGGTCAGTGTAATCTAAAGCCCTTTGCGATGATAAATTGCGAAGGACTTGAGGTTTCGTTAAAGGGCGGGTCCATGGCGGCATGACAAATTTCGATGTTTCGCCATGAAAAAGGAAGTTGCTGTAACTCAGACATACAATGTCCAATCTGCCCCAAACTTCACATGTTGGATAAGACTCTTGACCTGAACAGATCTACATGCCAATATTCAGTTATAGTCATAGCGCCACCTATTGGCAACAGGAAGTTACATATTTTACACTGCGACAAACTACTCCTAGAAATTTTATGACATCAATGTCTTTTTTGTGGTCAGTCTAATCTAAAGACCTGTGTGATGTTTAGTTGTGAAGATCTTGAGTTTTTGTTAAAAGGTGTGTCCATGGCGCCGTGATGAAGTTCGATGTCTCGCCATGGGAATACAAGATGTTATAACTCAGGCATAAAATGTCCGATCTTGCCCAAACTTCACTTGTGTGATAAGGGTCCTGGCCTGAACAGATCTGAAGGCCAATATTCCATAGAGTGTGGCAAAATGGCTCGATAGCGCCACCTATACACTTTCAACGGAGTGCGTATACACTTTAAACGGAGTGCGCCTCGAGCTATGTTTCACGTACATGTACAAAAATCGGTACACATATGTAACACACCAATATCTACGAAAAAGTCTCTTGGTACGAAATCCGAATCCCAAAAGGAAGTCGGTTATTTCAAATTTTCTCTGCAAAATTAGTGTTGTTTTGGCCATTTTCAGGGGTTGCACTTTAACGAACTCCTCCTAGATATTTATTCAGATCAACACCAAACTTGGTCAGTGTAATCTAAAGCCTTTTGCGATCTTAAATTGCGAAGATCTTGAGGTTTCGTTAAAGGGCGTGTCCATGGCGGCCTGACAAATTTCGATGTTTCGCCATGAAATAGGATGTTGTTGTAACTCAGGCATAAAATGTCCAATACTCCCCAAACCTCACATGTTCGATAAAAGTCCTGCCCTGAACACATCTGAAGGCCAATATTCCATTATAATGATAGCGCCACCTGCTGGCAACAGGAAGATTGGCACATATATGGAATTAACATTGATATATTCTACTTATATTTATGAGTTTAAACGCATATTTTTCACCGTTCACCTATTAACTAAAGCCACTCGCTGCCGGTGAGCCCGGGTGCGAGGGCCCGTTCATCGCTGCTTGCAGCTTTAATTATTATTATTATTATTATTATTAATATCTAAATAAAAAAGTTTGATGCTTTGCTGTAGTGCATTGGGGAACAATGAAAAAACTAACATATTAAAGGACTTCTATAGCATTGTTAACTGAGCTTACACATGTTGTACGACTGAACTGAGAGATCAGTGCACATTGAATTTCCCGGGTTATTTTATTCCTGGCAACCTGATCTCCCGTGGGCCCCTGCACTCCAACACTTTATCTATTCTAATCTGATCTGTCTTTACAAACACCTACATTCCAGCAGCTCTGTAATATTCTGACTATATAGAGAGCAAAACACGCACATACACAGATCTGTAGCGATGTGCGTCTCACCACATACGTGGAGGTGTGTGGTCTGAAGAAGAGCAGGGGTTGACAGGTCCCAGGTGCCCAGGGTTGGGTCTACAGGCCCTAGAGAATTGGAGAGTGGCACCTTTCCACTAGGTTCAGCTGTTCTTTCGCCATGCCTCAGGCCCAGTGAAGATCTCTTTGATGGGCAGAGACAGACACCTGCGGGCCCTGCACCCACAGGACCTCTGGATGTCTGACTCATACACAGTGCCAAAATCACTCACCTGACACACCTCAGGCTGCCTGTGTTTGACAGTGATGTGCACACAAATAAATAAGAATATAAACACACAAGTTTATATAGATGGTGCTGTGTCTTTGCAATGCACATGTAATGAACATGCTCCTTGGTTCTCATATGAGAAATGTGGGTTCGAACTTCGAACAATTCATGCATTTTCCCCCCTTTCAGCCTAAAGACTTGTAATTGTAATTATTGCTGGATTCTTGTATTAATGTGTTTTCTTGAGATTGAAACATTAGCTTATTAATTATTGTATTAGTTTTCTTGTGATTCTCTCCCTTTTTTTAAGAAAGTAAAGAAAGTGTTACACTTTATATTAGATTTAACACAAATTACTCAACATCGGTCAGTAAGTTAGGCTTTACATTTAAATTGTGTTTGCTGTCCAGAATGTTACACTTTATATTTTGGACAGTTCCTGAGGAGTTACCATGTAAGTACAGTGGTATTACAGTGGTGCACCAACTCCTCCAACTATACATATCCCTAAACCTCTCCATTTCCACACACTGGATCCCATTTCCATCCCTAAATCTACACATCTCCACCTCTGGATCAAACTGTTCCAATTACTCTTATACATATTGTTGTTACAAAATGTAGTCATATAATTCCTGTTACACGAGTACTTGGTGAAGTGGAAAACAAGTGTTGTTACCAATGTCCTGTTACATATTTGTACTTACACAAACCATTCTGATGGTTGTTACAATGTGTGCAGTTAAGATACTATGTATCAATGTGTACTTACACTGTTGTTACATACTATAAACGCATCTAGTTTCCATGCAAGTACTGTCCACAGGTATTAGGGACACAATATAAAGTGGGACCAAGTTTTCTTTTTCAGTATAATTTAATTTAATAAAATATGATTTCTTATTTATTATGAATATTTTCTTATATTTAAAATGTTATGTCTTCATTTTATTAGTCTTATTAATATATTTTTTTATTTTAATAAAATATTAAATTGTATTGACATTTGTATTTATTATGAATAATATTTTATTTAAAATCTTATTCTTTTTTTCTTAGTTTTTTTTGTCTAATGAATCATTTCTTAATTTGTTTAAATATCACCTAATTTTCTTATTCATTTCTTAATTATTTTTTATGCAAAACTTGAGAAACTTTAGATGTGCTCGACACTTAGATAAGATGGATTGATGAATTGCTTTATTAAAGTTTCATGTGTCCCATCATTCCACACAATCAGCGGCCTCACTTTCACACCCACTTGATAAAAACACCCACATTCAGAGGTCTATCTCTCCTTCTAATGGCAATAAGCATTATATAAAGGTCTGTGCTGGATACGCACCCCTCTATATGAACGACGGACAAAAAGCTGAGCACTGAAAGGCCCCGTGGTTGAAAGCGGCTGCTTTGTCGCTGCACACACTCGGTGGCTTCAGCAGCTTTTGTGCAGTGTGTGTGGGAGAGATAGAAGGCAGGAGATTGATTCAGACCTGTAGCCTTGCACCTATGCGAGTGCCATTGTGGGCACGAGAATAAGACGCCTCCCCTGCTTAAACGCTTTGATTGAAAGCGAGGAGCTCCTGTCAGGTAGATTGATTGGTTTCGGGGCGTGGCCAACTTTTGACTGACAGGTGCTTTTCTATAATGGCCTGATCTTCATTTGATGTCTCAGGGACCTGGCAGAGTGAGATATTAACGTATGGCTGACATTCTCTGCTGAACGATCTATGGGCGGCATCTTTTATGAAATCCCGTTCTAAGTGTGGCTTAGATGTGGGCCTCCTGTCTGGCTAATGTGTTATTGTGTTATGCATCAGTTTTGGCACTTACTGTAACTTAAAGGATACTCAGACACACACACACCTCTCTTTTTCCTAATCACAGGTGAACAGCCTCAGCCACCCGTGTCATCGTGGCAGTCCTGTTCTCCTCATCTCCTCTTACGCCAGACAGTAATTAGTAAATAGCTCATTAGCATTAGGTGATTAATCACTAACTGGAAGGGCCTTTGGGTGACAGGCAGCTGAAATGCTGTTTGCTTGTGTGTGTGTGTGTGTGTGTGTGTGTTTGACTTTCATATCTCTTAAGAGCAGATATGGGTTCATGAAAGAGCCAAGGGTGTTCTCATCTTAAGACAAGTTGTTCTTCTTTTAATCTTGCATTTTCTCTCATTATTATTACCACGTTATGTCCTGAGACTTTTTTGGACACCAACCATCTTATTAAAGGTGATATTTGGACATGTACCACGGTGGTACCATAAAGTACTGTGCAATTGCCATAATACAAATGGTAAACATTTGATCCCTGAAATATGTCAATAAATCAATGTTTGGCGGGTTAGCATGGTCCAGCGAGTCTCTGCTAGTAGATAACATTCATTTAACTTGCATCAAACACTCGATTGCTATTCACACTACTCTCATGCTATATTTTTATTTATATATTTTTGTCATCAATGAAAATACATAGTACCTATGTACTTTTTTTTTTTTGCAATCCAAACTAATCATACTATTTTATATTATATTACATTAAATTATATTATATTATGGCAGTGCCCTATTTTACATTATTATTGTTGTTGTTGTTGTTAATAATATTCGTATTAGTCACTTTTATGGGTAATTGTTAAGCAAAAATAAAAATAGTTATATATTATATTATATTATATTATATTATATTATATTATATTATATTATATTATATTTATATTATATTATATTATTTCTTAGTTTCCTTTTTTCTTAGTAAATTCTCACACGTATGGCTCATTTGATTTGATTTTCTCAAAAAAAAAAAAAAAAAAATTATCTGGAAGTTGAATGACCATGAACAAAGAATGGATTATTCAAATGTTGTTCCCCTTACTGGGGGTCTTGCACAAGCTGAGAAACTGACATTATGACTGGGAATGATATCAGCTAGCTTTCTCCAGGTATTATAGACTTCCTTGGTTTTGGTATTATAATTCCATAGTGTTACCATCCCATACCTCACTGTATCATGGTATCGCCCCAAAACTTTATTTTTAGAAGTAGAAGTATATGACCTGATTCAAACAGGCCTGACTTTCTTTCGAACCCCAGAGCTCTTGTGAAACCAGAGCGAGTGCCCAATGAGACACCATTTTGAGTGACCCCATGTTCTCCACCTCCAGCTAGGTCATATATTTTCCTCCACACATATTCTCTCTCTCACTTTCTGTCCTTCTTGTTGCTTCCCTTTTTCTTTTTCATTATCTACCTGTGAAACTGTGTCTTGCTTTCTTGTGTAAACCCCACCTGTACTTCATCTCCCTAAAGATTGGTAAGTGTAAAAAGAAAAAGAGTGCTATAACCTGTGTCCACGAGACAAAGATAAAGGAAGTGAAGGATAGAGATGGGGAAGAGGCTGAAAGCTGAAGCCAAAGATACATGTACATACATGCTGCTCACATATTATTATAGCCCAGATTGTTCTGATTACAGTGAGATTAGACTTTAGCCATTTAGATGTTTATAAGAAACTGAAAAAGGACAAATGTCAGGGCATGACAAAACTTCTCCAGGCCCCCAAAATACCCTTACTCCAGAGAGTTAAAACACCCAGTCAACAATGCTATTTGTCATTCAAGTGTTTATTAAGTTGTATATCATGTAGCTTGGGGTGGTTTAGAGAATCACTGATATTGCATAGTCTGCTTTGACATTTAACCTACAGTCTCAGTGGGGTCACAATATACAACCTGACAAATAACAATCATAAAGGACACCAGAAATTGCATAGTGTGAAGTCATTTTATCTAGATGTTACGGGTCAGTTGAGTTATTTGTGTGCCAGTAGTTTGACAGGCAGCAAGAAATGTTTGTTTATGTGGAAACAAACAGAGCTGTAGGACGTCTTTATATGAAATTTGAAAACTGTGACTATGAAAGATTGCGTATCCATCTTAATTCCTCTCGCCAGCTGTTTGTTTGTATTGATATTTCTCACCAAATTGATGCTTCACAACAGAAGATGGTCTGCCTCCAGTCAAATGTACGTATTGTTCATAATCGTTCAAGACTAGTTTCCTGCTGCTGCGTGCACATGATTGGCCGACTCACATGGTTGCCATGGCGATGCCGCCTTGCATGACAGGCTTGGTGGCAGGTTTGGCAAAGGACAAAATAGCTAGCCACTTTCACTAACTGGTTTTTCAATGACTTGCATATTAGTATAAAAGTGCCTGACTAGACTGTCAACACAACATGACCCATAATTCATCTGAAATTAGTGTTGGAGTGTTTGTCTGCTATGGTTGTTAAAGGCATAGCTTAAATCTTGTAACAAAAAGGGGGGGAAAAAAACCTAAACTTGAACCAGTCTAAGTTTGGTATGGTTAGGCTGGTGCTTACCTTGACAGCCAGCTGAAAAGTGCCCAAAACTCCTCTATAACCAGCCAATGGACCAGCCATTTGGAGACCAACTATGATCAGCAAAGTAACTTAGTCTGGTTTAAGATACTTCTACTAGGTTTTTGACATGCAGTTCATAATTTTTTTTTTTTTGTGCAGTGCAAATGTGATGGCATTTCCATTCACAAATACCACAAATATACATAAATTATTTTAAGTGACACCAATAGAGTTGCAATTATAGTCTGCGAGCAGATCTCTGTAATTTCTACATAACTAGTACATGAAGGGCAACAGCTACAATCCTTCTTTCTCTCCTTGCTCATGAGTAGAGGCGACCCAGATGTCAAAAGTGCCTAGCGCAGCGTTTTGCAAGGTACATGGGTCTCATAGCATCGGCCATCTATTTTACCCAAGAACATTTTTCTTGGTTGATACTTTTTCTAGTTTTTTTTTTTTTCTTTTTTTTTCTTTTTTTCATTGCTGGTAGCTCCCTAGGGGCTTCCCAGGAAAGGTTAACTAGTCTTTTCTTAAGCTTTCACTGGATGACAAATGGCTGTGTTCAACCCACGGGTCCCTTCACTCCCCATCCCATACCTCCTTTAGCTCATTCACATTCACTTCCTCTCACCCTGGGCCAGAGGAAAGAGAGCAAGAAATGAATAAAGAGAGATGAAAGAACAGTGGGATGGGTGAGATGTAAACATAGTGTGATGGAAGTCTCAGAAATGTGAGAGCCGTTCCACTCTCCATTGCCTGACCTTGTCCTGCTCTTTCTCAGCAGCCATAGATACTAGTCACTTCCAGTTCTGCTTTAAACTAAATCTATTGCATGCATGGAATCTCTCTGTGCTTTTATCACCACATGACCAGGGCTGGAGCAATTTGCTTGCATGACTTTCACACCGTTTTTCCGTGGAACGATGCCACAAATTTATTACACGCTGCTATGACCCTTCCTAGGAGGAGGCCGATATATACACTGGAATACAGTAAAAAATCATCTTCACTTTTTAGTTTACAACACTGTGGAAGCTCAACTTTGGGGGAGAGCATATGCCAAAACAACAGACCAAAATTATTTTTCACAACAAAACAATGAATCGCTCAGTTAAATAATGTCATGACAACACTGATTGGCCGATGGTGCCACAATAACTCACAGTCGTTTCTAGCAATTATCCTGAGGTATGACGTTAGTGGCAGCAAACAGGTCAATTGTAAGTACATTTCATGCTTTTAAGAGTCTTTGAAACAGGAATTGGATACTGGTAAATCTACTGTAAATCTGCAAACGTATTAACATATTTGACTTATTGATTAATCTTGTCAGAATGCAGAGATATATTTAAATAGTCATCACTGGCCAGAAAGGCGTGAGATGCACAATTATTGAACATTTTGTCACAATATAATTTCATTGCATTAAAGTCAGTCAATCATTTGAAAATGCAGAGATAGGAAAGAGAAAAGGAGCAAAATAAAAAGATTACTAGACACTGCTGAATGTTGATGATAAGTTATGTAATGCATGTAATCACAGGTCTGCAAAACTTGTCAAAGTTCTTTCCCAAAAAAATTATGTGCGAGAGTGAGTGTGTGCATCCACGTCTGTTGGAAATTATGGATGGGGCAGTCGATGGAGCTGTCAGACTGAAGGTTGTATGCTTGTGTTTGAGTGCAGCATGTGTTCTGTATATTTAAACTGAGAGTTGTAAATGTTCTCTTTTTCGGCTCCCTGAATTAGAAGCCTTTAGGCTGAATATGTTCCTTTAATACTGCAGGAAGGCTCTGTCTGCAGTGATTAGAGCTTCAGACTAGACGCCAACATCATATCTGCTGTGGCGCAAACCAATCGGTGCGCCCCATCACAGCTTAGGGAAGACAGGTGCTTTTCTACTGAGGTCAGAAGAAGTCATTATATGCAGCAAAGCTTCCTCTTTAGTGCATTTTCTTCTACCTCAATCCCGTTATTCTGGAAATTCAGTTTGACATTAAATCAGTTTACTCTGTGGATCATTTAAAGAAATATTCTGCATTCAATACAAATTTGGTTCAGTCAACAACATTTGTGGCATATGTTGATTAACACAATATATATATATATATTTTTTTTTTTTTGACTCTTTGCAAAAGGAAAGTAACAAGGAAAGTAAATTGGGCCATTTAAAAAAAAAAAAAAAAAAAAAAAAAAAAACAGAAATGTGAAACTTTAGAACATTACATTTATTTTCATTTTATGACTGTACTCCTGCACCAGGAGCCACTTGGTGTCCCCAGAAAACTTGTAAGGAGATTTAAAAATGATTTAAATTGAGCTATTTTTAAATGAACGAATTTTATTTAAATGTTTTTAAAAAATAGTATTATAAAAAAAAGGGCAAATCAAGGATTTATTTATTTATTTATTTATGCAACAACCATTGTTCTTGTAACAGCCATGCAGTTCTTGGAATTTATGGAAGTAATTTCATTAATTCAATGTATTTATATTCAGGTTGTGTTAGTCTGAAAGCAAGCATCTTGTTTGTTTTGTCGTAATCTACATTATGCCACAAGTGTTGGCAAATAAGCTTAACTTGTATTGAACCCTTTAAATGCATTTCCACTGTTAATTAGTCACAGGCTTTATTTTTCACTTAACAGTGATTGCAATAGCACTAATGAAGAGTGGACACTGATAAAATACTGTTTGATAAGTCCTCACTAATTAGGAACACAATGTGAGGAGAGTCTGATATGGATTGAGCAGAAATGAATCCATCCAGCTGTCTCCACTTACATCGGTGTGGCCTTCCAAAACTGCTCTCTTCATTAGAGCTCTTGCTATGTTTGCATGTTTGTGTGCGGCCAGATTGCTTATTATATGTACAGGATCCAGTCCCTCCCTATGGTACAGTGAGCCCAGAGAAGGCAGGAGAGAGAGAGTCAATGGAGTAGATTGGTGCTTTTTCCAATCGAGAAGGGTCAAATGGCTCTAAATATAGAGGCGTTGCAAATAAAGCCACTTCTGCGGGAGAATGTGTGTGTGGGTTGGTAACTCGGGGACAGTATGCAGGCGAGATTGGAATCAGGATGCGTTCTAGCTGGGATGGATGACATCAGGAGGATGCTGATCTATAGCCCTGCCCTCTGTTGGACAGAGCAGGAAGTACTGTACCATGATCAGCTCTTTTCTGAATGCACAGTATTGGAGGTTGTGTATGGTGGCCGAGAGAGCTCAACATGCTGCAACTTAAGAAAACACATGCAAATTGAAAAAACATCAGCAAATGAAGAAAACATCTTCATCAGTTTGACAAAACAAGTGTTGCAAATCATCACAACACATGCATACAACGAAACGCGCTGCAAATCATCACAACACATGCATATAACGAAACACGCTGCAAATACTTCAACACATACAATTAAAGAAACTTTTAATGAAGCATTGCAAATTTATTTTCATTAACCTTGAAAATATATTTAGGATATATTTATTCATATATTTATATATATATAAATTATAATTATATTTATGATATTAAAGTTAGCCATCTTAAGTAACGTTTTACATTTAATCATGTATATATTCAGCTTATTCAGGCTAATAATATCCAAAAGATAAAGGAATCATGGTAAAAAAATAAAATAAAACACCATGAAAAAAAACCTCACCGACACTTTTTAGGATCTCCTTGAAACATTTCCATTGTGGTCCATGCTATTTGCAGTGCTTTTTTTAGTTGCATGTGTTGTGATGACTTGCAGAGCGATTCCTTATATGCATGTGTTGTGAGGATTTGCAGCACTTGTGTTGTCAAACTGATGATGTTGTTTTTTTTTTTTTTTTCTGGTGTTTTTTTCAATTTGCATTTGCTTTCTTAAATTGCATCGCGTTGAGCTCTCTCGGCCACCGTAGTTGTGCCCATACTCCCAAGTGTAATTGTGGTCTAAACTTTGTGCTGGGCAATTTTAAAGTCAATATAAAATCAAAATTGAGCCTATTTTCTTTATTGATGCTAGTTTGGGAACTTATTGTTATCATTTGTTTTCATAACCTTTCATCACAATCTAATGACTTCATAAACCTCTGAAACTCATACACCTCTTTTGTTTTCAACTGACATCACCTATTGTATGACACCAAAGACATTTGGAAAATAACAATGTTTTTTTTTTTTTTTTTTTTTTTCCTTTTTTTTTTTATCTTAGTAGCCAAAAAGCGTTTTTTTAGCCATTGTTTTAGGCTCCTCTACACGCTCATCTTTTATGTACCACAGAAGACAGAAACATGTGGGAAATTACATGAGGGTGATTGAATGTCTTAACTTTCATTTTAGGGTGATCATTATAAAGGTATTAAAGGTTATTGGATAAATGTAATAAAGTTGCTATATGGCAAATAACAATTTGAAAGTGACATTTTACCGTCGATCCTTGACCTTCAACCTCTCATCTTTTGATTAATTCCTGATAGACATAGACAAGTTTTCTTGCACTCGGGGCGAGTGCATGTACAGTGCTCTCTCTCCACCTTCAATACCATGACTTAGGTGCCCTTGAGCAAGGCATCGAACCCCCAACTGCTCCCCGGGTGCCGCAGCATAAATGGCTGCCCACTGCTCCGGGTGTGTGCTCACAGTGTGTGTGTGTGTGTGTTCACTGCTCTGTGTGTGTGCATTTCGGATGGGTTAAATGCAGAGCACAAATTCTGAGTATGGGTCACCATACTTGGCTGAATGTCACTTCACTCACTCACTTCTTGTCTTCTCAATGAATATCATGTTAAATATTTAACCACTCCGTAAAATGTGAAGGCTATTTTATGTTGACTTTAACGTTCTATTGTCGAGTTTTTTTGAACTAAAGAACATTTTATTCCCACACAGCACTTTTGATTATTTATACATTATGCAATGTTGTTGGTGCTGACAACCAAATAAAGCATATCAAGGAAGCAGCGGTTGTGTTTTACTGGGTGGAAATTTCAAGTGCGTGTCCTGTCAGAGGTGTATGCGAGGTAAAAGAAAGCTTGTGTATTACAGCACTCCGGCTCAGTGCATTTCAGAATCAGATCGTGTTCCGCCGCTCAAGACCCAGAGCGGCTGCCGGATCCCCAATCTAATATTCACATATCCAGTGTTGTTTGCGTGAAAGCATGGCGGTACAAGGTTATGTATTTTTAGCCGCACAGTGCTTTTTAGTTCAGTGTGTTGTCAGCTTGTCAGCGCCTTTGAGGCTGAAAGCCCTCCTCTCCAAAGGGACCCACTTGTATGTGTAAAGAAGTGAAAATCTGTCTGTCTGCATGCGTTAAAGGACTAATACTGACCGTACTCTTGGTAACACAGCTTGACACGTTCTCGTCTCGGCTAGACGGGGGAACATGCACGAGCAGTCTCGTTTTCTCTCCTCCTCTCTCTTTGATGAACATGCTTTGTCACATTCCCCCATCTTCACCCCTCCTTTCTTTCTCTCGCTCTCTCTATGTGCTCCCCCGCACTCTTGTTCTCTCCCACACCTCTCTCTCTCTTCATCGCTCTCTCTCTTTCTCGTGCTCCGCAGCAATGCTGTATAATTCTCAGAGCTCAGAGTCTGTGCGGAGCTCCAGATGTAGGATGGAACAGCCCTTTGCGTTCTTCTTTCTGCGCTCGCAGAGAGGTTGAAGACAACTCTGTTTATTTTCTCTGGCATTCGTTCACCTTAACCATCTTGCTCTTCTGTTCCTTAAGACCGTTCCCATCGGCTTGTGGACTAGAGTGCCTTGCAACTGGGAAGGTGAAAGTGGCTGCGTGCCGTATGTGCGCACATGTGAAGTTGTGTGTGAGAGGGCGTACGGAGATAGAGAGGGCACAACTGCTCCTCATACGTGACTTCTGAAGCCCCTCATCCTTTCCTCCAGGAGAGAGAGACCACCAGGGGACCTTGTCCGACGGTTTGGAGAAAAGGAGAGGAGGAGATACGAGGGGAAGACTCACGTTAGGAGCGATGCATCACTCGGGCAACACCAGCAGCAGAGCTAAAGCCCTCTCTCAAGAGACCGGTAAGAGCTCTGCAGAACCGTGTGTGTGAGTCTGTTTTGTGTGTGAGAGAGAGTGCTACTGAACTGTGAAATAAACTAATTCAGACCCTGCTGGAAATAAAAACAACAACAGCACATTATGTATTGGATGCTGGTGGCTTCTTAGCTAGCTAAAAACTTCCTTGGTCAACCAGCTTCTTCAGAAAGACCATGAAGGACTAAGTTTTGCTGCTGAAGATCATGGATGTGCTGCTCCACCAGTTGGATCAGCAACCAAACCAGGCAATGTGAAAATCGAAGCTGGTCGGTCCAGCAGTGATGCTCAGCTTAGACTAAAAGAGTGTCGGAGAACGTCAATCATTCTCCCTATGCGTGCATCTAGCAGTCGGAAAATCACAGATAACGTGGCATGCATCATCGGAGAGATTACATTTTTTGTTTATGCCTTCAGCTGCTAACCTATTGTCTAAATGTTGTTCTCGGTAGACACTCTTGGCACATTAGATTGATGTAGGTTGATGGTAGTTCGGATGAGTGACGTCTGGCTGAGGGTGGCGAATGGATGTGCCTCCAGCTGGTACATCTCCTCCCTCTCATTTAATTATTCATGCATGTGCGAGTTCCAATATTTACAAGCCTGCAGTTTAGCCTAATTTACCTCCCAGAGTAAACTGACTGAATTGCCAAATTTGATCAAATTTGCATATGGGCAGGAAAAAAACTGAGCGCTTTGTTTAGGGAACATTGTTGCTGAGTAGCTAAGGAATGTTTGGGTGGGGGGTGAAGTTGGGGTGATGCTATGTCTCCAGGGAATTGCAAAGTAAATTAGGAATTCTGTCTGTTTTGACTGCATTTGAATGATTTTTAGGTTAAAGGCCGACTACGTTCATGGTGGGAATGCCTGAGGCAGGTTGTTTACAGCTGTCTAACTGAAACTGCCATCTCTGTTGTTGCTGCTAGTAGCCATAAGTGAGATGTTTGATGAGCTTATGAAATATTGTGCTATTTAGTATTCCGGTGATCTCAAGTTCCCATGGTGACTGTTAAGATGTGGAATGTCATTAGTCTTTAACAGTGTGTGAAAACCATAGTGTTTATCCTTATACCTGACCAGACTATATAGTTATCCATTTGATTATAACTTTTTAATTTGAGTGTGTAAAACAAAAATGAACTAAATGCAAAAAATCTGCTCATATTTTTTATTTATTTATTTTTTTCTCACATGCACAAACATTCATGCGTGTGAAAGCTCACTTGGCTTTGCTATCCTTTCAATTCTACACCAAACTCGCCTTAGAGGTTTGTGTAAACAGACCTGACTAGAGAGGAGAAGCATAGTGCGAGAAAGCGAATGAAAGGGTGAAAAGATTATAATAGCAGACATGGTGATAGATACAATTTAATTTAACCCAGTACATGTACTTGAGTGTTTTGTTAAATACACAATCAGTGATGGCAACGTGTAGCTACAAAGCACTGAGCGGCTTCTAATCAAGACCCCTAAATCACTTCTAGGCCTGCCTGAACTGATAACACTGCATTTTGAGGATTTTCAAGTCCAGCGGCACACACATTCACAGCTGACCTCAGCAAAACACACACACACAACATCACACACTGCAAGCTGATGTAGAATTAAAGACAGAATCTCAGCTTTGGAGGAAGCAAGGGAGCATAAAGCGTTCCCTTGCTTTCCGTCTCTTTTCTCCTGCAGTGAGCTAGTTTAATGGACCCTGGGTCTGTTTGAAAGCCATATGCCTGATGACAGCTCATTTGATCAAACAAAATGAACTGTGAGATGGATAGAGTGATCAAGAGATGGCTCATCTTAATTGGCTCTGTTTACCTCGCTGAGTGGGGGTCTGGTTGTGGCGACAGGGACAAACGTCCATTAGGAAGAGAGAAAGAGAAAGATTTTAATTGAAACTATGGATACTATTAACCCTGCCACCCAGGGCTCTCATTATCACCTCATTAGTGTAGTGGAAAGGTATAAGGAACAAATTCTAATATTGTTGCAATAGTTTTCAAAGTGTAAACACAGCTGTTTACTGTTGCTGTTATAATGCCTCATAGCAGTGGAGAATCAAACATGTTAGAGAATAAACATGCAATATGTGTAATCCTGTGCTGTTAAATATCACATCTAACTTTTGTAAATATGTACACCTACAACCGTATGTAGAGGAGGTGTGTATTTGTATGCATGGTCATTTCTGTGTGAGGCCACGCATACATGCTGGGAGGCTTGTGGAGAGGAGAAAAGAGGAGAGGGGACAGCGTACAAGACTCCTGCAGTCAGCTGCGTACCTGCCGGTCCACAGACCTCCCTGCTCGCCTCAGCCTCCAGAAAGCTCACCCCCCACCAATAGCCATCAAAAAGAATTCTAGAGCAAAATCATATCAAGCGATTTTCCTTTCTCTAGTTTGACATCTTCTCCTGATCCCCATCTCTTTCTCTTTCCGTTGCTCAGACACCACCACCCCCTGCTGGAGACTTGAGTTACTGCATGCAACTCAGAAAGGCACCAGCAGCGCAGGTGGGTGAGATGAGACACATTGCGTTTAACCCCAGAGCACAGCATCAGCGCTTCCTGGGCTTTTGTGTTGACACAGATGTGTGAAAATCGAGATGCTGTTTAGTGTTTGTTCCGCTTTGCTCTTTCTATTGTGCTAGTCATGTGTCACACTAGCAGTAATTCATCAGCCAACACGTGGTGCATGAATCATGATCTAATCTACATATGCTGGTTGTAAACATTCTTTCATTGTATTTGTGTGATGCAGAATGTGTCAAATAGATTCAGAGGGTGTGTGTAGGGGCCTTGGGATGAGTCAGGATGGTTTATTGGTGAGGTTGACTCATTTGTAACATATTTTTTTTCTCTCAAATTGTAGATTTCAAGTTTTCTAATGGGTTAAATTAGGATAAATATCTTTACTAAGGGGACTTTAGTGAGATGACAGTGTGCTGTGCAGTCAAAGTAAAGTAAATTCATCTTAAATTCATCCAATTTAAAGAAACACCTCTTTAGCTATCAAACTACTGCTTATGTCATAAAAACCATTGCTTTTGTCCTCAAACCAGACACTGTTGATGATGTTCCTGTTGTTATGCATTATTCAAGTGAAGTGACATGATGTGTAGTCATGATATAATCATTATTATTATATGATAGATATGCTATTATATATTTTTTGAAATATGAATAAAATATGAATCGTTCAAAAACTAGATATAGTTATATATTACTTTTATGTATATTAATTATTCTTATTGTTGTTGTGTTTTTTTTTTTTACAAGAAATATTATAAATATTTTGTCCCTGTGACAATTTGATTATAGTACCATTGATGTTTGGGGTCTGTAAGTTGTATATATTTATTTACTTTATTAACGCTTTTATTCCGCAAGGATGCATTAAATTAATGTGTACTGTTTCAGCAAAACATCTGCTTCAAATAAATGCAGTTCTTTTGAAATATAATTAATATGCATTTTTCACAAAAATATTAAGCAGCACAGCTCTCTTCAGTATTGATAATATTAATAAATGTTTCTTGTCTACCTGATCAACCTATTAGAATAATTTAAGAAGGGTCATGTGACTCTGAAGATTATGCAGAAAATACAGTTTTGGCACCACAGGTATACGTTATATTTTAAAGTATATTAAATGGAAAACAGTTATTTTAAATTGGAGTAATATTTCACAATATTACTGTTTGTACTGTATTTTTGATTCAAATAAATGCAGCCTTAGAGACTAATTTCAAGAATATTAAACTGACACCTATTGTCATCGATTTTGCTGTTAGTAGCTTTTTTATTTATTTATTTTGCCAGTGCTAACAAATAACCGTTGCATTTTAAACTTTAATGCTAAGAATCGTAAAAAAAAAACTTAAAAAAACAGCGTCCATTCGATTGTAGTCTGTCCAGCTGTTTTTTGAACACTAGAATCTGTCTTTAAAATCAGGGAAATTATACAGGGTTTCCTTAAGGTCATTACATCATTAAGATAACTTGCCCACTAGTGGTTTATGAAAATAAGTCGTTTTGCACATCCCTAATGGGGGCAGCATGATAAAGTCCCCGTGGGCTTGCATGCGGAGCTCTTGAAAAGGATGTGTGTGCGTGTGCGTCATGGGTGCGCTATTAAGCAGATGGTTGTTAAGCTCTGTGTGATGTGGGTGCTGCTTGATTTCCATCTCAGCAACAAGAAGCCCACACGTCTTCTCTCGTTTTCTCATTCATTCCCTCTGTTTCTCATTTGCTCCGTCTCTTTCTCATCTTGGCCTCTCTCTCGATCAACTGATGGTCGTAAACTCAGTGATTGACCTTTCCGCTGACAGTATTTACAACTTAATCACATCCTCCGTAGCTAGTTCTCCCTCGGCTCCTCCATGGCATATGCTGTTTTTGCAGCCTCGCTCCTTCACTCTGTCACCTCTTCACACATTTACTCATTTTTCAACACTTTCTATTAGCTTCTGCTGATCTTCCAGTTGGTTTGAGCCAGAGCTAAGTTTTAGCAAATGGATGACTGATCTACTTGGGTTCCTAACGCTTTTGGGCCGATCTGTGAGGACGACATGTCCTCAATCACACTTGAAAGCATTTGTTTTTTTAGATTATGCATTTTCCCTCTTTGCACCTTTCTAGTGCTGTGTCCTTCACAGTGAAGGTCATTGGGAGATTCAGCCCAGCCTCCTGTGTCTCTGTGGATGGAGGACAAGCGGTGTTGTAAATCAGACGTCACAACCTCCCTGCATCAGCAGCAGAAATGGAGAATGCAGATATGTGGCGAAGCTGCTAATGCTTTTGCAATACCAATGCACAATTACTTATAATGGAAATAAACTGAAACTGAGAAGGAGATGAAGAGGGGTAGAATGGGATTTGTGTGTGCATTTCTCCTCATCTCTTCTCATCTTGTACTTTCTCTTCCTGCCTCTTCTTTTGTCCCATTTCTTGTCTTGTCTCATTTTCTCATTCTTGTTGATGCAGCTTTTTCAGTTTGCCTCTTCTTGTCTCAGTTTGTCCTTTTTGCTACATTTTGTATCATGTTGATGCCGGAATGTCTTTTTTCTTGTCATTTTGTCTCATCTTGGTTTGTCTCATTTCTTCTCCATCTTGTCTTTTACTTGTCTTATTCTGACTCAACTGGCCTCTTTTTTTTCCATTTTGCCTTGTCTAACCTTTTCCTTCCTTGACTCATTTCAGTTTGTCTTTCGCTAGACTTGTCTTTTCTCTTCTCCCGTCACATTTTATTGTCTTCTTTTCTGTCTTCTCTCAGTTTCATCTTGATCATCTTGTTGTTTACTCTTCACCTCAAAACGTGCTGAAGTGTTTCTTCACTTTTTGGTTTGTCTCGGTTTGTCTCTTCTCTTGTCACATTTTACTTAGTATTTTTATTCTCATTAAGACTCCACTGGTCTCCTCTTTTCTCATTTGGTCTCGACACCTTATATTTTTTGACCCATTTCAATTTGTCCTGGCTCTTTTTTTTTTCTAATCTTCTCGCTCTCTTCCTTTTCTTCTCTTCAGTTTGTGTTACCATTAACTAGATGAAGAGAAATCAGGAGCTTGTGATACTGTATAAAGAATGAGTGTTCAGTATGGCAAATGTTTTTAGAGCCTGTCAACACAGACATTATGTACTTCAATAGTCACAATAACAATATGTGTGATTAGTCTCTAACACTCGAATATTAAATGGCTGAAAATGCCGTATGAAACGCTCCCTCTGCCCACATAATGGCACATTATAAATGTGCAGTTGATTCATATGTTGAATTCACAGTCAAGTGAGGTGACTCGACAGGTGAATAATTAACTCAGTTAAACTCAACCGCCTAATATTCCTTGGTGACACACACAGCAGACACGGCCAACTGCTGTAAACAGCATTTGTTCTTCTGTAATCAGGTGCTGTTACAGCCAGAAGAATGAGGGAAAAATTAGCATGGAGAGGCCTCGGAGAGACAATCTCGAGCTCTGAGTGTTTAAACCCATCATTGGTTCACCTGTCATCTCCTCCATGTGTGCAGCACTTTCACAGATGTGCAGAAAGGAAGGGAAAATGTTTGTGTGAGAGTATGTGTGTGTGTTAAGACTGGGTGATTGAGCAAAAAAAAAAAAAAACATACATGTGTGTATATAATTTTATACATGTATGTTTGCATTTTGGTGTATATATATATATATATATATATATATATATATATATATATATATATATATATATATATATATATATATAATGTGCCACATTCAGTGGTGCTGTAAAAATGTCTGGCTCTGTATATTCACATTGTTTCTTAATCATCCTAAGTATCTCATGTAAGTAGCACAAAGCAGCCCATCCCATTAACATCCACACAAATATATCTAGTGCGATATTAACAGCATAGCGAGACCTTTACCTACTGACACATTCGTAGTGTCACATGGTATAAACGGTCATACCACCCAGCTCTAGTTGGTGTTTATTTGATTAGGCATGTCGATATAAGTGTGTTATGAGTGTGTGTGTGTGTGTGTGTGTGTGTGTTTAAGGTTGTGTGTTTAGTGGGCCTGGCCTGTTGCTATGGTTGGATGGAGGTATTCATTTTCTCTGCAGTAATTTGGCCGCTGATTGTGTCTGTATGTATGTGTGTGTGTGTTTGACTGTCTGGCAAGCTGGCCAGTTTCACGCATCATTTCCCTGGCTGCTCGCTCGAGCACTGCTGCTGCATGTGAACCAGCTACGCATCTCACAAACCAGCATTTCTACACCTCCCCGTGTCCCGTGGATCCTCTGTCTCCTTCACCTAATCGCTCTCCTCCTGTCCCCTGTGCTGTTGCGAGTGATGCAATCTGGGCGGTGCGATTGCTCATTGTCATATATTAAACTCTCATTGTGTTCCAGATATATCGAGTCTCTCTGGGCCTCGAGACTCAATAGCACAGCAGTCCCCTGATGCCAAGAGGAACGAAGCCCCTTGGCCAACACTCATTAAGCTTTTTGTGTGGCTATTCAGGTAGCTATCTCTGTCACGTCTGGGTAAAGGAAAGCCTCTTGGCACCCGTGACACCATGTGACAGCTTGGCTGTCAGTGCACATTGACCTAAAGATCGCTCTCTACATTGAGAACGAGAACTTCGGTTAGAGCCAGCTGTCAGCAGCATATCTCCTCGGCCAGACACAAGCGAACGCCAAGCTCACCTGAACCTAAACTCGAGAATACACACCCTGGATGCAAGCGCAGGTGAAAATGACAGTCTGCTGAAGCCGTTCCCACCCTGTCTTTGGATGGTGCAGGAGGGGGTTAGTCCCTAATGCTTGTTTGCCCTCCACTTCCCGAGATCGACATCTTTTGATGCACGCAAGATTAGGGTTTGACTGTCAGAAAGATTGAGCAACTTGCGAGAAAGGTCATGCGGGCGAGAAATGGTGTGTGAATGAGCACAGAACTCGGGAAATAGATTTTAGCCCATTTGTCATAAGAGTCTTTTGCCCCTGTGTGTTCATGTGTTTTAGGCAAGCGGACATCTGTGTGTGTTTTCAGGAGACAGATGCCTGAGAAAGGAGATCTGTGTAAAATGGTCTATTGAGCTATTATCTGAGCAGACGCTAATGATGGGGAGAGGGGCGACGGCAATGTGACCTTGCCTTGGGGACAATAACAGCATGAAATCCAGCTTCTTGCATCTGTGTGTGTGTGTTTGGCTCGGAGGAACGACAGTTGGTTAAATGGGCAAAGAGGCTTGGAGACGAGAGGGCAATGTGGCATTTTCATCCATCATTCTTGATCACCCAGTGACGTCACCTCTAAACACTGAGCACAGCTGTCATTTCACTCGCACACACCTACAGTACACTCACTCTGGAACTAACTGAAAGTAAATGTTAAAAAATAAAATTTATTTATATACATCTCTCTCTCTCCCTTTATATATATATATACACACACACACACACAAATATAGAAGCCTGTTACTAAGAAAATAGTATACTATTTTTGAGCAAGTGTGCACTAAATTGATCAAGAATAACAAAGACATTTATGATTTTTTTTACATTTATGTAACCTTACAGTACATAAATATGTACATCAGGGTTATTATAATTAATGAAAACTAACATTAAAGCCACTAAAAAAAGACAAATATTTTTATTTGATTTCAAATAAAACAAATGTTAACAGAAATAAAATAAAACTGTTTGATTCAGCTAGTTGTCAAGGCAACATGACGTATTTTAATTTAGTTTATCTTAATGTGCTAAAATAACTCAAACTTAAATATAATATAGATGTATATTTAAAAAAAAGAAAAACTATGAATGAAAACTAATTTAAAATATTAATAAATAGTATTTTGTAAAATACTATAATAGTATTTTGATGATGCTAAAATATCACACACACACACACATATGTAAAGTACATGTTTGTGTATAATTTGCAAGTGTGTGTTCATGCGTTTACATGCGTTAATACTCATACAGCATGTGGATTGCACAAAGGTAACGCGGGGCCACTCTTGGCCTTGTGCCGTCTGAAGCAGCGTGCTGTTAGCATTCCTTGCACTGACTCCAGATTGGTATTGATCTGCCATCCGCTCCATTCATTGCCAAATCTCTCAGCGGCACACGCCAATACACCTGCCCCTGCAAACATTCACACGCACTGGCACACTGTATTAACAGGTGTGTCCATAGATTCATTCACACACTAAGTCTCCAGTCGTATGCCTCTGTTGCATTCAATAAACACCATCCCACTATAGGAACTCGCTGGATACGAGAGCTTTGTTTTCAGACTGATGTTTCCTGTGGATCTTAGATACGCTCTCTTGCCACCTTACTCTCTTAAACCTGGCAGGTGTGGGCACAGATGGCGCACGGGCTTATCGAATATCAACACACAAAAAAGGAAGAAAATCTTTTAAGTGCTGCAGTGGGGGAAGGGGACAGTTTCTTTCCTATGCTTCATCCTCCTGGGAGACTGTGTGTGGGGCTTGTGTCCCGATCATGAGTTTTGAATTTGTCAATGGAAGTGCTTTGAATTTCAAACAGATCAATGGGTAGAAGTAGAGGCCTGAGCCTAGTGAGTTTCTATGGAAGAAAGTCAACATCCCCTCCTCTCTACCTTTGTTATTGTGACGGCTCAACACCCCGCTGTCCACATTACGCCCGTGCACACACCATCTACTCAAGTTCTGCCACATCCACGCAGTCACTGTGTGTTACAGTGGCCTCGCTGTGAACCACCCTGCTGGTAAGTGCTGTCAAAGCTAGAGGAAGTGCAGTCCAGCTCGCCGAGACATGGATCTGGGCAGAGCTGCTTCCCACTGGCTCCATGCAGGAGTGCAGCTCTCAGGCTTTGATTTGGAGCGGCTGTGATGGCTGATCTCAGACCTGTTTGTGCACAGTTGCCCTAACACAATGCACAAGCATCTGCTTTTGGACCAGAGGTGAGGAATAGCAAACTCTAAAGCCAGCAAGAAATAAATAGTCAACATAAGAAAAGAGGATTTATTTATTGTTTGTTAACCAGGGAATGCTCATTGATGTTTCACAGTTAAATGGTTATATATGCAGTTCAATATTCATAATGCTCATTTTTTTAGCTTTGGATTTTCTGACAGTTTAACAGGAATGAAGCCGTTCTGGTTATGTGCATTAGCAAAATTATGTTTAGGCTGACACTGATGAGAGAAACGTTCTTTTTATGATCCAATTAATTTCAGATGGATACAGTCCCATCATACACTTTTCCACCACATTACCATGCATTGCATTACAGAAGTAAAATGGGTTGAAAATGCTCTTTCATGTTGACTTTAGACAGAAATCTTGAGAGCGTGTTTTTCATTCAGAGAGATCAGAGAGTTATTGTTATGGAATGCTAATGAGCAAGGCCGTCAGCAGTCGTGCTCTGTATTACACAGGAAATCAAACTGTCAGTGTCTGAAATAGTACAGATCATACATGTCCCTGTAATACCATAAAGTCAGTTCATGACCTGCATTTCTATTGTTGCATCATGGGCAGAATTGTTTGTGTGGTAGTGTATTATGTGTATGTGTGTAGTCTCACCGACCGTCTGCTTCACACACAATAGATGTGTTTTATCTGCCTTGGTGCAAGCATATCACTATCATTTGCATATCCTTCTCTCCTCTCTTTCTCTCTCTCACATGCACACACACACACACTTGGTGAGGACGTGGGCAGGAGGATTAAGAGTGTAATGCTGTCTAATCCTGCAGGTAGACTCCACGACTTCTCTCGATCACCTCTCCTCCAACAGGGTGCACAAGAACGAGGGGTCGGAGTGAAATGGCCCACTTTTGCTTTAATGACAACAGAGATGCTTGTAAAACCCGATGCTCGTGTTTGCCAGCAGGATTTGAGACGGATCCAAAGAGCATCTTGAGCTTCAGTGGAAGCAATAAGATTCACATGATCAATGTCAAAAATTTGCTTATTTGATTAGTAACCTAGAAATAGCACAGACTTTTAAATAACACTGCTTTTGTACTTCAATGGTAGTACTGTAAAATTTTTCAAGGCAAGACATTTATTTAATCCATTAAGTATAGCATGTTTTTCCGTGTATATATATATATATATATATATATATATATATATATATATATATATATATATATATATATATATATATTAGAAACAATTTTATATACTGATTTAGAGGCTGAACTAATGCTACATTTGATTATAATATGCACTTTTCTAGTGAATATAGCAAGTCATTTATTTAACCCATTAAATAAAATAGACTTTTGGTATATTTTTATTTTAGTCACACAAACCTGTGAAAATAAACTGTTTAATGCTAAGGATTTATACAGAAATTACAAGCACCGAAATTTTGCATAAGAAATATGAGTATAAAAAATAAAGGCTGAAAGAAATTCACCGTCTATATGAACATAAATATAATTTATATTTTTAAAGACGTATTTATTAAATATTACGTTTTATTTAGAATTGGTTTCATGACAATGGCCAAGATCGAGGTTGCAATGATTCTGAGTTAAATTTCAGTATGCCTTGTATTTTTTTCTCCATATTTCCATATTTATTTTAACTGCACGCCCCATATAATCCCGAACACACACAAATACATGGAAACACACCCCCAGATGCATTCATAGCATAAAGTAAATGAATGAAGAAGAAGATGGTAAATGTGTGGGTGAGTGCAGTGCGGTGTGGAGGCTCGGGGCATTAGCGCTCTGGGCTGACTGTGGCCATCGATCGCAGGCTGGTCTGCTGATGGGGATGAATCATTCTCCCTCTGTCTCATTAAACACAGCCTGGCCTGCCCTCCTCATCATTACTCTTCTCCCATCCTCTCTTCTCATTCTCTCCTTCGCATTTTCTGTCTCTTGCTCTCTCTCTCTCCCTCTCTCTCCTCACACACACTTCAAGATAAGGATTTTCTGTGAGTGCACTGTTCACACGCGGATGGACCTTTAGACTCAGGGTGATGTTGCTGTTTTTAGCACCTCTAACAGCTCAGGCTCAGTCTGACGTGGCCTGATAAAGCTATGAATCCGTATTTTCTTTTAGTGCCTTCAAGTCAGAAGTTTAGTGATGCGCTAGAGTGGTCAGTAAAACTCAATAAAGTGTACAGCGATTGTTGTCTTTCTCCCCCACAAAGACACGCCGATATAAACACGGACACAATTTTTATATTTCCCTCAAGCAGCCGTAAAGCAGTTTGTTCAATCGTTAGAAACGGGCTGAGAGATGTCCTGCTCTGTAATTTCGCTTCCCCTCAGATTTGAGAGGTGATTTGTAAACCCTTGAAGATTCAACACTGCACTCGTGTAATCAAGGAGTCATTAGCAGGGAAATTGACCCTCGCTTTATATTCATTCCCACCGTTTTACACTTGGTGGTCTCCTTTTATCCCTCCCTGTCTGTCCTGTCATCTGTCACTTGTTTTCTATTCAAGCTGTTAAAGGGGTAGTGAATGGATGAAATAATTTGTTTATTTGCTTCCAAAGACTTGTAATATGGCATGTCTAATTTGGACTTGTATTTATTTATTTGGAGCCCCAGTATCCATTTACATTTATTTTATGCTAAAAAGCAGTCTGATGAACCTCTGGCTTGACACAATGCTGAACTTTTCCTTGTGATCAAAGTCCTCTTACGTGATCATCCAGATTTGACTTTCACCTAAATACCTTCAGAAAACCTAAAGAGAATATTATGTAAGTGTGACCTCGATACCACAGCGGACTGAGAATGAGGTGCTGAAACTAGGCAAAGTGACACATCTAAATTGTCAGAGCGTAAGCAGTGAAAATAGAGTTCCTACAGTACAAAGCATGAACCATTAGCCATATCTCTGAACTAAAACTGAATTCACTAGTCTTCCTTCCTTTGAACTCATTCAACTTCTCTATGTAGAAGTCTATTAAAACATTCAACCTGCACAATGAAAGTTTGACAAACCAATAACCTGTATCAGCCTGGCCATCAGAATCCATGTTCTCTCCACTGGCATACTTAATTCTCTGAGGAACGGCATGTTAGAGAGAAAGTGTGCTTGAAATTACAGACCTCCTGGTGTTTTCTGAGAAATAGGGGTCTTATGGACTCTTACTGTATGTTTCCATGCCAACTAACCACGACTCTGATTCTTGTGATTGATACCAGGCCCTAATAGGTGATGTACTAGGTTATTAGACTGTGTATGTGCAAAGAGTATGAACGAACTGTGGTGAGTTGAGAAAAGATGAAGCATCATGAAGGTGTGTATCCATTTTTAGAGTCGCATCTCCTTTCTCCTGTCCTTAGGGGGTCACTGATAGAATCAATGCTATTGCTGATTATATCAGAGTAAAGAAACAGTTTATCTGACACATACATTACTTGTTCAGAGCCGATATCCAGGTTTAGCCCTGTCATATCAGCGGGAAGCGCCATGATTCAAAGGAACCAAATTTATGTCTGTTTTTACGGTTTGCAGATAGATGTTTGGCCATGATGAAGAGCTCTTAATGGCCACCCGATATATATTGATGAGCTGTGCAGCGAGTAAACTAGTGTAATTGGCAGGCTATCGCTTCATAATAGCGCCGTTTCTCTTCTCTTCCTAACAGAGAGAATGCTAATGCCCAGAGCGTCTTTACCGCTCACACCTGCTCACTCTCCTGTCCTATTTCTCAGCTTGGGATAACGGAAGCTGAATATGTGATTGTATGTTTCAGACCGCAGGTTTAGCACTCACAAACCTTTTGCCTGGAGCATAGTTTTCAGGGCTCGTAGATATACGCCACAAGACCCTTAAACAAGAGTAACCGTCTGCGTGTAAGCTCCATTTTACCTCCCCGTTGACTTACGCCATGCAAGGCTGTGATAATGCATTAGAGCCAAGTCATGTTGCTACTGATCAGCAGTATAACAGACGTCTCTTGCTGTACTAAACTCTCTACAGTCATTAGGAAGTCCGTTTGAAGATGATGCTCAATGGCCCCATGGGAGTAGACTGCTCTCTCTGATATTACACCTATAGAAAGTGTTTTTGATCTTCAAAAGGTGCACTGGGTTTAATCAGATGCCGTTGAAGATTTTCTTTCTTTCAAATGCGGCAGAAATCCTGCTAATCAGTGTTCTAAAATCTTTGTGCAAATGTTGTAATTAGTCATAATGTTTTTCGTTCACCTGAGCCCTGTGAGAGAAAGAGATTTTCTCTTTGGCTGATGAGAAGAGGATGGGCTATGTTATTAAACCTCAGGGAGAGAAGTTCAGCCTCCTCAACATTCAGACTACTTTGTGTGAATGTCTGGACGGAGATTCCTTCAGAGAGAGGATGATGTCCTACTCCCAAAGGGCATGTCGAGGGGATCTTTTTCATAGGAATGGTGTTAGGAGGGAGACATTCAGTCTTTGTCTTTTCCCCAGAAAATGAGAATGGTAGTAAGTATTATATCTGAAGAAAATGCTAGGTGCTTACCCAACCAAAAGTTATCGCTTTGCTTGAATGTGACTGGTAGATCCCAGGGTGTTGCTGAGCAGATGAATGCTAAGGCATTATTATTATAATTTTTTTATGTCACTATGCAATTACTTGGATGTTTAGTTTCATGCCCAAGTCTCTGATAGGATCGGATTTCACGTTTTTAACTAATATTTCCTTTCTTTTAACAATACAATAAAAAAAATTACAAATTCTTTACATTACAAAATCACAGTTGTCTAAGTGTACATTATCAAAACTTTGGATCAATAAAATTATATATATACAGTATATATATATATATATATATATATATATATATATATATATATATATATATTAATAAATTAGTGTTTTTATTCAGAATATATATACGTATATAAATACTGTCACTTTTAATCAACTTTATTGATTTGTGCGTGAGTAGTCAATCAAACCCAAATGAGATTAGTTTATTGTGCCACACAGCTTTATTTATTTACCACACACAAGGAGAAATCTTGTTACCTCGGTTTGGCTGCTAATCAGAGGTGTAAAGTTTGATGAGTTATTTATTTCTGTCCCCTTGGCTCTCAAGGTGTTCTCTTTGCTCTTGAAACAATTAAACGGCAGTGAAGGCGAGAGCAACGTGAAAGCAGGTGTAATTTGAATTCTCTGTGCAGACGGAGAGACAGGAAATGAATGTGACGGGATCAGAAGACATCGCTGCTTTGTTACGGATCTCAATTAGAGCCGATTGCAATGGGAGAACTCCAAATATTGATCTCAAATGCACAAAAAAGCTCTCTAATAGAGTCGAGGCAGCAAAGTAATTTGAATGTGCTGCAATCTAAATTCTATTTCCTCTGGTTCTCACACAATGAAACAATCAAGGTACGTGTAGCATTTCGAAAAAATGCAAATCTTGAAATTGTTGTGTTCTTTTAGCTCTTCTAAAACGAAAATGGCAGATAAATGTTCACTTTAATAAGTATATAAATATGTATAGTCAAAGGCGTCTGTATCAAAGGCTGTCTTGTTGTTATTGTTGCTTGTGGTTTTTCAGCACTTGATGAGAGCCTCATTTGAACGTGTTTGCCTTCTCTCCATCTGGATCAGCTGAAAACAGGAGTAAGCCAGACAAACAGGACAGCACAGGCAGATTATTGATCTGAGGCTAGGACTAAACTGTTCTGACAGCAACTCTTCTGTTTGTTTTACCCCATCCACTTCTGCTTGTCTACTTGCTCCACAGGAAGCTCAGTCCATTCCTAACATATGCACTTCATCAAGGTTCAGGGAGGTGGTCGGTTAACAGCCCAGCTAAATGTGCCTTGTTAGTGGTGATGGTAACAAGTCAGTTTGATGTCAGACTCAGACGTCATGCCCACGGACCATTGGATAAACGTCTGATGCATATCAGAGTGTCACAGTCGTCATTGGATTGGTTGAATTCTACAGGATTTCCGGGAGACGCGTGTGTCACGTTCTTCAATGTTACACCTAGAAACAAAGATACCGTGGCACCAAACACCCTCACGAAAGAAATAAGCTGCTGTGTTTACAACTGTGACGACGAGTGCTTATCAGCATCAGCTAAATGCTGGAGTTTCAAGTATGGAAAAAAGTTTTTGGCATAGAATCTTTAAAATACGTCTGAGAGTTTTACACACCGGTCTGTTATTGTGGTGACATTTCCACGCCCTGAAACATGAGGCTGAAACAAAATGAACTGTGATTGGTTGTTTGTCAGTCAAACGGCCTCATGGGCGGGCCTTGGCCGATGAAAGCTGCATGAGACTAGTTTGATGTAAACAACTCATAAGAGCTGGAACCACAGTGTGGTCAGAGCTTAGGTTTTATGAAAAATTGTATTCGCCCATTGGCTGTCAAAAAACCAATATCGATCGACAAGTACTCTGAATCAAAATTGCAGGTACAATTCTGTACAAAATTGAACTGAAAGGTAGGTTTCTACCAAATAAAACTTTTCTACTCTTACTGAAATCGACAACAGGTATGTTTTAAAGTTGAGTAGATGTTTTGGAAAGTTTCATCATTATTCTTTGCAGAGGGAGGACTGCAAGCCAAAGAATGAGAATGCTTGTCCACCAATGTGGAATATTGGTGGTAATTAGAGCGACCGACTGGAGGAGAGAAATCTGTAGCCTCGTGGATAATCAGTAGGACTGGTGTGGGGATGGAAACATCCAGCTGCAGGCCTTCACCAACTCTTGCACTAATGAGAACGCCAAGGAGACCGGTAGATCAAGGCTGATTTTCTTCCCGTCATCATTAGACTGGTTAGTGGTGGAGAAGGAACTTCTGGAGATGGAATTCTCACGGTGTTTTAGTGCTGGCACGCTCACTGAATACATGTCGGAAACAAGAGATAGGAGAAGAAACCATCACGTAGATACGGAAAGCTGTGCCTTGACAGCATAATGGTGTCGAAGGGATGTTTAGTTCTAGCACATTCAGGTAGTGTGAGATCTGTGCGTGTGTCAAGGAGTGGAATTGGCAGCGGACACTTCGACACGCTTTTTACGCTCTGCAGTCTGATGCCGAATTGAGCAGCTGAAAACCTCCCAGCGAATGCTCATTCCTGAATTTGTATTGCACATGAAATTTTTATGATATTTATTTACCGCATAGCTTGTTCTTGGCTGATGTTGTATTAAAAATTTAATCAGGGGCTTTTAAAATCCATGTGTTTTATGATTTGCCTGTCGTGCAGTCTGAACGCATGAGGAGGAATACTACATTTTATTTCCTCATGACCCAGCTTTAAAGAGGGGTTATCAGGACTTAAAGCACAGTTTTCACTTGTAAATTTTAATAACAATATTTATCACTCTCAGGACAGCGTACTACCACTTTTTTAATTAATGCTGGAAGAAAGAATAATCAAATACTACAGTGGCCGTACTGGTATTAATCAGTGGATTAATTACACACAACTTATCTCAACAGTCAAACAGCTTGGAAGCTGAAATTGTATTGGCCGAGAGCAGCCTGGCTTCCCTTATGATGACGGTGTTGTGCCTTGCTAGCTGGCAGCTCTTTTTAAACACCCAGCGCTTAAACTTTTTAAACACCTACCCCCAGTTTCACAGACAAGGCTTAAGCTAGTCTCAGACTAAAATGCATGTTTGAGCCATCTCAACTGAAAATATATTGCTCTGACATGGGGAAGTCGTGGCCTAATGGTTAGAGAGTTGGACTCCCAATCGAAGGGTTGTGAGTTTTAGTCTCGGGCCGGACGGAATTGTAGGTGGGGGAGTGCATGAACAGCTCTCTCTCCACCTTCAATACCACGACTTAGGTGCCCTTGAGCAAGGCATCGAACCCCCAACTGCTCCCCGGGCGCCGCAGCATAAATGGCTGCCCACTGCTCCGGGTGTGTCCCTTACGAAAAAGAACCATGGTTTTATTATAGTAAAACTGTAGTAACCCATGGTTTTTTGGCGTATTGACTGCCATTTGTAAAACCACAGATTTACTACAAATACCATGGTTAAACTATGGTTAATATAGCAAAACCATGGTTAATTTGTGGTAACCATGGTTTAACTACAGTAACCATGGTTTTTTGGTTTTATTTGTAGTAAAACCATGGTTAATTTTCGTAAGGGGTGTTCACAGTGTGTGTGTGTTCACTGCTCTGTGTGTGTGCATTTCGGATGGGTTAAATGCAGAGCACAAATTCTGAGTATGGGTCACCATACTTGGCTGAATGTCACTTCACTTTCACTTAAAATATATCAGTGTAATTATTCTGTGTTAGGATGCACACCTGTAATGTTTTCTTCAAAGGCATTTTTGTAAAAGTTGCGTACATATATTAATTTAAGCTAAGCCTCATTTGTGAAACCGGGCCCTTGTGTGTGTGTGTGTGTGTGTGTGTGTGTGTTTAGTTATTTATTTTAAGCAAGGACACATTAAAAGTGACTTTACAGACTTTCATCTGTATATATAACTTCAAATAAATGCTGTTCTTTTGAACTTTCTCAACAAAGAATCCTTAAATAACAATTAAGATTAGTAATTAAAATTTAAATATTCAGCAGCATTTTAAAATGTTCTAAAACATAAAGTCATAATCTTATAATTACCAATATTCATAGTAATCGTTTAAAAATAACAACACAAATGACAGAACCTTAATATGTCACACAAAAAGAGAACAGATTTTGACCTGATGTTAGACTTGATTTGATGTGTCTAAACTAACAGCAAATATTGTCTAAAATAATCAATTTAATAGTATTTTAATGAATGTTATCAGTCCCGAATGGCATTTCATTTAAAATATGTTTAATTTACCATGTTACCTTTTTTTTTTTAGTTAGGGAAAACATCTCATGAAACAGCTTAAAATATTTTTGGAGCAGTCTTTGTATGATTCCTAGAAATGCTCCCTCTGTAGGCAGCTAAATTGTTTTTGGAACTAAACTGTGTTGTTGCAGGAAGATTTTTTTTTTCTTCTCATCTTCCACTTTTCTCCCCATCCTTTTGTAAAACCTGACGTTATTGCATCCTTCACTTTTTCCTCGCTTTTCATTTGCTCTTCTCTCCTGGTGTGCTTTTTCTGTGCACTTTTATAGCTTTTACTGGTACTCCTGAGAGCTCACCAGCTCTGGTTCTGCTTTTGAGCCTTGGTTCATTCTATACACACACAACTAAAATCTCCATGCACCTCTGTCTCCACCTGCTCCTCCAGAGGTCATACACAGTAGACTCTCTCAAAGTCATGCAGGAGATCTGCAGCGGTTCAAGTCTCATACTGTATCTGACTTCTGTTTCCATCATTTGAAAACATAAGGGCTTGAGCCACGGGCACTGATTTCTGCTTTTATTCAAAGTGCAGAGGATGTTTACACCAGGAGAAAGCTTTGATATCCCGGCTCTGAATGTTCTGCCCGAGTCGTGAATAATTGATGAATGAGTTCCTGCACAGCGTACTCTAAGAGTCTTTCAGAATCTGATGCTATTTCATCCTCCTACTTTGCTGAATGTGATCAGACTTCTGTATACAGCTTCACAGATAGAGATGGGGGGATGGATGGAGAGGGATGAAATGATAGAAGGCCTGGGACACTTGAGTACTCATAGCACATATTTGTCTCATCCTGGGAATGAATACTCGAGATTGCGGTCCAAAATTAATTCTCATCAAATGCCAAATGAATCTAAAAAGTGGCTTTGGCATATAAATTAAACACCACTTGGCTGGTGACTTTATTAAGAACCGTCACACAATGTTTGATGTATAAGTCACAAACTGTAGAGCAATGTTGCTGTACTGTAGTGTTTCGCATATCAGTATATCATATGCGGTTCGAAAGTTTGAGACAGGTTTATGTGTGTGTGTGTATATATATATATATATATATATATATAAACCTGTCCCAAACTTTTTGATTACAGATATGCGAAACACCAGAGTGTGTGTGTGTGTGTGAGTGTGTGTGTATATATATATATATATATATATATATATATATATATATATATATAGCAGTAATATTTTAAATATATTTTACAATTTAACTTATTCCAGTTATGACAAAGCTTCAGTGTCACATGATCCCACAGTTTTGCTGCTCAATATTTTATGTATTTACTTATTTAATAATTTTGAAACCATTATACTTTTTTCAGGATTCTACAATGAAAAGTTCAAAAGAACAGCTAAATGTTTAGTAAAATATAATGCAGATTACAGTTTCATAGCAAGTGAATAGTTTGTTCACTCACTACTGTAAAAAAAAAAAAAACTCATTTTAGATGTTGCTTGAGAGCTGTATGCTAACTCATCATGTTTAAAAAAACACTATGAGCCAGCATTTGTTCATTCCATAATGTGATGCATGAGTTATTTCTGAGTGGAAGAGAACATTTCAGTGAGAGATAATTCAGGATACAATCGTATCCATTGGAGTTTGATTGAATTGTGATTGATGAACCATGATGCTGTTGGTTAATATTATTTTACTGTACCCACGCAGCTTTGGTTACATCAGCAGAAAAGTAATTTCAGAGGTGCAGGGAGTTATTACATTTTGATGAAAGATTATGAAAACAAATGTTTATTTGTCTTACTGTAGAATAACATGCACTGATGATGAGTGCACAATCAGGTTAGGGTCCATTATGATTCCACATCATGCTTAATCATTGACTTTATCCTATTTGAATTAGCGGCTGAGAGGCTCATTGAACTGTGGGAAAAAGAGAAGACCTGGTTCTTCCTTTGACTCAACACACCTGCCTGGCCCAGTTCTGCACTTCTCTGCTGAGATGCTTCCTTATTTGTGTGTATCAGTACAATGCTAACCAAATTGAGAAACTCCTCTGTAGCATCACCGGGGCTAAATGTGTTATTATGTCAGATTTACAAATTCCTTTCTCTGGGGTATAAAATGACCTACATAATTACAAACCATAGAAATAACAGAAATGGCCCAGTTCTTTCAACTACATCCCATATTTTTCCTCATCCCTTTGTGTGTTTTTCCACTCCCTCAACAACGGTCCAGTGAATAATGAGTCTGTCGTCCCTGAGAGTGCTATGGCTCTGGAGGGGCACTGCTAGATTGATCTAACACTTCAAATAATAGAATAAACCTCTAATATGCAGGTAGAGGTGTCATATCTCAGAAGGTAATCTGAGGAATTTGCGCGGTGTTGTTTTCTGTGGTTCATCAGTATAATAATGTAAATTAGCATTTGAAATGGTAGGTATTGGTCACATATTCACTGTAAAGTTGTAGGATAACAACTGTGTCTGAATGCATCAGTTATTATTGTTTCACGTGTAACAGAATTCACATCCAAAATTTGAATAATTTATTTACTATTCTGACCAAAGTGATATTTTAGTGACCAAAGATGAGTTATGTTCGGCAGTTTGAACTGGACATCCATTGACAGCGAGATTGAGTTTTGTATATGCTTGGAAGGTTGTGTCACAGTGCGGTCTGTTGAAGTATTGCCAAGTTCTCATATTATAAGTATCTTTAGGCATGTTGTTTGGGCTTTGCTCATGAAGCGATCCAGTTTATGGAGTTCATAAAGGGAGCAGGTGCAAGTTGCAATTCTTTGGTCTTATTAATAATAGAGCCTTTGGATTTATTTAGGTTTATTGTTGACCTGTGGTCTTCTTGCATCATGCATATAGAAGATAGAAACATCCCTTTTGGATATTTAAATATGTCCTTAAAACTAGTTTAGTGCAAGCTAGAGTTTTGTAAATGTAGTCACAGTTTTTCTGTAAAATGTAGTTGTCACTCATGAACTGTGTGTACTGTGTACAGAACAGGATTAAGCAGTAAAATGTGAACTGACAACCAAATTTAGCCTTAGTGTGTAAATTGATGTTTTCACATAGATTTAAACATTATCAGACATTCTGCTTCAGATTTGTCCAGCTGTACACAAAATATTTGATGTATAAGTCACAAACCCGACTGCACTGATGCAGTGCTCTACTTTTTCATATATATAGACACACGTTTGAGATGGCAAGATATGTATGTGACCGTAGACCTCAAAACCAGTCTTAAGTAATCGGGGTACATTTTTAGCAATAGCCAAAAAAACATTGTAGGGGTCAAAATTATTATATATATATATATAAAAATATATTTCAGCTCTGAATGTCCTTCTGTCCTTTACTGTTCCAACGTAGACTCTCAAAACTGTTCTTGAGAAAAGCTTGGTGAATATCATGGGAATATCTCATGTTGGGGAACGAGATATAGTAATAGGACTGCTACATGCCCCCACCCTCGTTTTAAAGCGCAAGCTGCATGAGCCAATGAGTCAAATCGATCACTCAAGGTTTTTGGCCGGACCAGTGGCTTAGCAAGAAATTGACCTTTATTTTTCAGCCAGACAGGAAGCCTCGTAACAGGCTGAGACCAGCAACTCTGCGACTGTAAAAAGTAGATATGGGCAGGAGTAGACATCTGAAACATGCTCTCCTCCCAGGGCAAACTCACATTCCTTCTTAACTATGCAGATGGCAAAGGAAAAAACGAACTCTTCTACAAACCTGCAGTTATGTGCATGAGTCTGAAGTTTAAACCTCAAATATCTGTCCACTGAATGTCACTAGTCTCTCTCTCTCTTTCTCTCTCTCTTTCTGTTTTTCCTCTCTGTTCAAGATTCATTCTTCTCTATTATCACAGCAAATAATAGTACATTTTCATGACCACATCAGTAGCACACTATTATTATAATAAAGAGCAGTTCAAGAATAATTATTAGTGAATAAATTCAAACTAAAGTGATACAAAATGTGCACAATAGAAAGAGAGTTACTGAACCTGCTGAAAAAAAAAAAACCCCTGGCAAGCAAGTGCTCTGTTTTGCTGGCTTTTGAAGGATTGTGGAGCTAAGACAAGCAAACCACCTTAGGCTGATTTAAGACCCTCCCCCCCTCCCTTTAACTTTTTTTTCTTTCATTTTTCCTTCTATTTTTCTTGCACTTGTGTTCCTCTAATGTAATAAAAGTTGAATAATTGTCCATCCTTTGGGGATCAGACAGATCTGAGATTTTGCATACTGTCAGTTTGAAGGTGTATCTGTGAAATTTTATTGATTAGCATTTATGAATTTCTTCATATTTTATGCATTCAGTCAGGAAATGCAGTTTGGTCTCATTTTTATTTGGACAAATGTGTTTTTCTTGTGGCCGCCATTACTTTCTGTGCTCATTTTTGAGTAATTTGTATCTGTGGATTTCGGCTTTTTATCAGTTAGAGTGGATTTGTATCCTGCTACAGTATGCCTGGTTTTCAAGACGAGATAGCAACACATTTTACCCTATATGGTTCTGTTTTGACAGCCCAAGACATGATGAAATCATTGGCATGTGTTGTGATCTGATTTTATTTACCTCTAGAAATATATATAGATTTTATTTTTTTTAGCATAGCTGGTGTAACTTAGTGTGCCCTTTTGCTTCGTCAGTATTTTAAAAGATAATATAGAGTGAATTAATGTTCCAGTGTTCCTTTTTTTTTTTAACAAGGTCAAGTAATTTTATTAGTATCATAATTTGAATCAATTAATGTTAAATGACAGGACTCATGTAGGTTCTCCATGGTGGGTTGGTCTCTCTCTTTCTCTGGTTCTTTTTTTTCTTTCTCTCTCTCTCTGTTTCTTTCTTGAGAGAAATGGAAGATTGATGGCAGGCAATGGACATGGCACATATTGATTCATCTGGTCCATCCCATTGAAAAGAGAGATTTTCTCTGTCTGAAAGGTGCATACACACACACAGACACACACACACACACACAAACACACACACACCAAAATAAATTAAGATCAACACTGTCTTTGATGTTTTGTTTTTTGCTCCTTCCTAGGATGAGTGCAGGTGAGCATTCATTGAAAATCAGCAGACCGAAGCAGATAAAGCACAGAACATATTTCAATGGCCGAGACAGTTTTACCTCTAAAACGTTTGTACTTCTGTGTTTGTTTGAGTCCCAGAGCACTGTGAGGAAAAAGCACATCTGTGTTGATTCATGTTGAACTTTGAACACATTACATTATTTAGCAGCAATTGAATACAGTGACCTTGAGATGGAGCCCATCCGAGGAGAATTATGGTGAATGATCACAGTGCTGCATCTCCACTGAAAGACACAAGCCACATCAAACATTCCCCTCAGGCCAGAGTCTGCATCTCTCTGTCAGTTAAAGCCTTCATTTACATGACCTTGCTTAGAGTGGAGGTCACAGATACGTCCGCATCTCCTGCACTCGTTCTCCCATTTCTTCCTGTCTCATACAGTATGTGCAGTGAATGCAAATGTTCCACATGTGGCTCAGTAATATTTATTAATCACAGTTAGGCTCTCTCTCTTTCTGTTGTGAATGGGTTTTTGCACTGTTTGGCTTGATTAGATATTCTTCAAAAGTACTCATTGTATCAAGCCAGTACCTTGTTAACACAATTTTGTCTCCAAAAAAAAAAAAAAAAAGTGTGTAGTATTCATTAGGCAGTGTGCTGTCTGAGGCTGAGACTAAATCAGTATACTCACCAAGGCTGCTTTTTGATCAGAAATATAGTAAAAAAAAAAAAAAAAATGTTATATTGCTGATTTCTTTATATATATATATATAAACAAAATTTCGTTCATGTTTCTTTTTTTTCAAAGCTAAATTTTATGCATCATTAATCCAGTGTCATATAATCCTTCAGAAATCATTCAAATTTGTTTCTCAATAGATTTCCTATTATTATCGATATTGATATTTGCAACATTGCTGCTTAATATTTTGGTGGAAACTGATCCATTTTTTAAAATTATTTGAGTAGAAAGTTCAAAGGAACATTTATTTGAAATGTATTTAGAGCAAATATATATACAGTGTGTGTGAAAGTGAAATGAAAGTGACATTCAGCCAAGTATGTTGACCCATACTCAGAATTCGTGCTCTGCATGTATCCCCTCTAAAGTGCACACACATTGTGAACACACACACACCCAAAGCAGTGGGCAGCCATTTATGCTGCGGCGCCCAGGGAGCAGTTGGGGGTTCAGTGCCTTGCTCAAGGGCACCTAAGTCGTGATATTGCCGGCCCAAGACTCAAACCCACAACCTTTGGGTTAGGAGTCAAACTCTCTAACCACTATGCCACGACTTCCCCAAGTCTGTCTGTCTGTTTGTCTGTTTGTCTATATTCCGTACACCCTATACAATTTTGAATGTTATAAAACTGATTTGTTTTTAATTGCTTACTAATTGTGTCCACACCATTGTCTGTGCATTTTAAATATGTGTGGCTATTTTTCCTCTATTGTGTTTACTCTTTTTCCCTCTACACTGGGAGTGTTGATAATTATTATCTTTGCAGTCCTCATGTATAATTTACTGGCACTTAAAAATTGAGGTGCATGCATTTAAATCTACAGGGAGTGATGGTCCTGCTGTGTCAGTCTCTCTATCGCTATAGTGCATTTCTGTGTATCTCTCCCTCTCCTAAAAACACAGAATAATTGCATCCACTAATAGCTTAGGTAATGTTGACAGTACATAAATCCTATCACCAAAATAGCGTGTCATTTATCATCTGATTTGGCATGTTATTTTTGGCTGCACATCTACTAATTCATCCCTCTGTCTTTGCATCCCTTGACTATTTTATTTTTCCGTTGTGTCTCGACCCGTGTTGCAGAGATTTCCCAACAGCCTCCTGTCTATGGAGGCCCCAAGGCAAGGTGATTTCTCCCTACATCAGTTTTATTTATATATTTATTTATTCATTCATTTGGCAAAAAAGGGCACATAAGTCAGATTTTTCTTTTTTTTTTTTATTCTTTCAAAGTGATTCAGCTCACTTTCATTTTGAACATCCCTAAGAGTAGCGTGTCCTTCCCACTGTGACGTTTAAGGGCACAGAAATGCCATTTAGAAAGCAATGACACAACGCGATGACCAGGATTCCGAGTCAGACACTTCCAGCAGCATGCTTCCACTCTCTAACATACATGACAGCGATCTCATCTAAATGACTTCATCTGCGCGTCTGCTGCAGAAACTCATCCTTGCCCTTGTCTCACCTGCGAGAGAGATGGAGATGTAGAGAGAGACAGCGATTTCCCCTCTCAGGCCTGCTTGTTATCCCACTGTGGACTTTTCCGAACCGAAGCACACCATTAGCTGCAGCACATGTGGTGTGGTATGACAGGTGTCAGAGAAGCAGGCTGACATCAGCTCGGCTCGTCCATCCATCCATCACATGGAGGAAAGGAGGAGAGAGTGATGCGATTTTCAAGTCCAGACAGGAGCGAAGCGGTTGGTGGTGGGTGTTTTCTTGCCCGTCGGCCGTCAGAACCTATTAATGACGCATTGGGCACTAACAGATTACAGCATCAATGCAATCACTCTAATTTGAATATTAAATGTGGGAGGGGGCGTCAGCGAGCTGTATGTTATTAAGCAAGTAAGCGAAAGACAAATAGAGAGAGTGAGTTGACACAGATTCCCTTACCAGCTTCTTTTGGTGAATACCAAGCACTCTCTCAATAATTCATTAGGCAGCCATGGAGCCATAAACGAAGCAGTTATCGCTGGCATTGGGACAAGTGGCGTCCCTTTCTCGAAGACTGCATGTTATCTATCATTCAGCATTACATTAAAGTACACATTCCCATCTGTGCGCATTTGCCTTAAACACACAGTCCGACTGTCATTCATTCATCGATTTTCCCGTCCCTCCGCCTCTTCCACCGGGTTCTTATGGGCTAATTGCCCCACATCTGTTAGAGGTGTGCTCTCGATCATAGCCCATCAAGGGAAACCGACATCAATCTCTTTAGACATGAAACTAGGTTTGGACATCCCAGCCTTAATCAATCAGAGAGCTGGCCAACATAGACTGACTGTCTACGGGAATCTTACACACACACACATACATGCAGTTTCTCCCTTGCTCAGCAGTCTTGTAAAGCTCCTGGGTATTTTACAGAGATTAAACCGTAAGTAGCCGCAGGTGCACGTTGGCTCTAAAGGGCTGTTGAGTGGCTCTCACCGTAGCAGGGGGCCATGGGGTCAGTCCTGCCCGGAGCCCGGCACCTTGCGGTGGAGCACGGCACGCCAGGTCTGTTCTCGTAGGGCAGTGTTAATTTCGTTGACTAAATATTTTCGTCATTATTTTCGTCACGAATATATTTTTGCGGACGAAAACGAAACGAAAACTAAAATAGAAGGCACTGATGGAGACTAAAACTATGACTAAATTGATTGACATTATCGTCAACGAATAAAGGAGCTCCCGGGAAGACGGCATTCGAAGAGGTGATGTCTAAAAAAGCGACAAAATGTCCACAGCTCACTTCACGTTTGACGACGAACAAAACAAAACAAAGTGTAAAGCACGCGGAGCGCTCATTCGTGGCAACACAACCAATTTGAAAAGACATTTACAGACGAGCCACCCGGACATTTTCTCAAATGTAATTTCACAACGATGTTCTTTTGTTTATTGAGCTAAGCAAAATTGGAATAGTGCAGTGCGTAGTATGTTGTAGCAATAAATATTACGAACTGAAAAGTACTGTAAAATAGCCCCTTCTTCAAATTAGATGAGAGCACAATACTAATACGTAATATCATGATAAATACATTTGATTAATACTAATGTTTAGTATATTTTATAATGTTCTACTTGTTGACAATATCACAAATATTTCTATATTAGTCATGTGAAACATGAATGTTCACATCCTATCATTATACATACTAATCTAGCAATATTGTAGTATTTAAAACATACAATATTGCTAGACAAATGAATACCTTATAAAATCTTGTTACTTTTTTTATCCACCTAGCTGCCAACTTATTAAATATTTCCTTTAAATGTATGCACTTATTGTTCAGCTCAGCTGTAAGCTTTAAGGTCCTGGACCTAACCTTATTTTTCTTTTATTGATGGTCAATTGGCAGCTAGTTATTGTTTACATTATCATGACAGTGTTTGTTGCTGCATAAAAGCTTTTGAATCGAAATAAAGACACAGTTGTGTTGAAATAAAGTTGAATTTGTGTTTTATATATTTTGGTTAAGTTTGTTTCCTATACCAGCTGTAAAAAATTGTCTAGTAAATCTGTTATTGATTTTAGTCTTATTTTAGTCGACTAAAATACCAAGCAATTTTAGTCGACTAAAATACCAAGCAATTTTAGTCGACTAAAATAAGACTAAAATTAAAACAAATCAGATGACTAAAACTTGACTAAAACTAAAAAGAATTATAGTCAAAAGACTAAGACTAAAACTAAATTAAAATTTCGTGTCAAAATTAACACTGTCGTAGGGTGTTTGCAGTGCCGAGTGTGTGCAATCATCTTGAAGTGTTTGTTTCCCCTCAGACTGTATAGCCATGAGCGACAGTGTGTTTGCTATGAAAAATGCTGTTTACTCTAAATGAGAAGCGTTTAATGAGGTGCAAGTTGAAAATCTGCATTTTGGAGGGGCGGTGGGTGTGTGTGCACACACCATATGTGGTCTAGGAATCATCTTCCTTAAAGAAAGCCATTAACCTGTGTGGCCCACTGGGAAATACTGTAGGCTCTTTATACGTGCTCTGTTTTTTGCCCAGATATGTGTTACACAGAGTCAGATGTGGGACATTCTTACTTTATATCTGTTGTCGGAGAATCAGATGATGCTGTTTAAAGAAATACAATGGCAGTGCCATTGGGCCTTAACAGTGTCTTATTATAATACATTAGCATGGGCCAGTTAAAACCATCATAAAAGTAACTAATACTAGTTACTAGCAGCACATTTAACAGGATTAGGTCACCAATTGAATCAGGTAGGTCTATACTGCTATTTCATCAGCGTAGTGTTGCTATTTCTCATGCTGAATGCCTTTACTGCACAAGGGCAGACATGAGATATACAGCTTAGCTTACAGATAAAGCTTAGATGAAGCCTTTCCATCTTCACCTTGCAATTCTAAACTATCGTCTACTTTTCAGTTGGCTCAAGGCTTTTCTTGTCAAAGAAAAGCACCTCTAACAAAAGACTTATTTTCCTGGCTCTCTGCATTAGTGGAAATTGGCTGCTCTGTTCGGTTGTCTTTGTTAGCGGAGCGCTGTCAAGAAATGGATGTGTTTGTGACAGTTTGGTGTGCGGTGTCGGTGCGCGCTTTGTAAGTTATTGTGATCCCGCTCCATGTCTGTGGTGGCAGGAAGCCCATCAGGCTTCGCTGTTTTCCCTCTCTGCAGGCGATCGATAGGTCACACGTCTTATTAGATCCCGTCACTCGTTGGCCGTGCTTGGCTTCCACTCTCTGTTTTTCTTTGCTCGCTCCAATCTCTCCATAATTTAGATGAACTCTGGCCTTTCCTCTTCCCTCCACCACCCATCACTCTATCATGCATGATACGGCCTCCCACCAACACCTCACCGAGCTAAAGCATTGATCCCATTTTTTTCTTTCTCTTTCATTCTTTGCCCAGTTCATATCATTATCATATTATGTCTACATTCTCTACTGCTCTACAAGCAGTCTTAAAGAACCCATCATGCTGTGTTTGAGGAGGGGGGGGAGGGTGGTGGGGGGGTCTGTTCTGGTTAACCATGTTTTCCCAGTCTCTGTCATCTAGGAAATGAAAGTGTGTTTGCTCTCTAGTATGGTTTCCTAAACCATAAACAAAAATGGATTCGAATTCAGAGATAAAAGGGAAAACATGGGTTAGGTGTCTTTGGTGCCGTCAGACTAAATAATCGATGCAGAGGTTCAGGAAGACAGGGAGATGATCTAACAGGTGCTGCTGGAAGATCAAACCAAATGCTTGAGATTATAGGTTACATGACTGTTTATGATCAGCTTCTATTTATTGAATTAGTTATTGCATTAGGTATTGTAAAATGACAATAAAAGTTACATTTTGCAGCAATTATTGTAATTCATTAGCATATTGCATAGTGAAATGCATTAACAATCATAGAAAATTAATTATTCTAAGTGAATGTAAATTTCTACAAATACCTTTTTAACATTTTAAGTTTTATGAATAAACATTAATGTATAATTATTTTAATAGTATATTCTTAATAAATGTTGTAAAATGTAAATATTTGTTTACTATATTAACTAATGCTAACAAACTAATTGTAGCATGTTTATTAATCTTGCATAATGCTATTAATAATAAGATTTTTATAATCATGTTTATTGTTAATCATGTCTTAACATGTTTAAACAGGAAATCTCTGTCGTAGGTACTTCGTTGTTATAGTTAACTAAAACTATAAAAAATGTCTTTAATTGAAATAAAGTTGGTACAAAGTTAAATATAAATATTAGATGAAACACTTAAAAATCTGCCTTGAGAGCTAAATAAAGAATTTTATTTTTTTTTTTGGTATTTTTCTGTGTATATTTTGTTAATCATATTTGCTCATAATGTTTTAACATATGGACTTTTTAATTAATTAATTAATTATTATTAATATTATTATTATTATTATTTTTTTTTTTTTTTTTTTTTTTTTTTTTTACAATTTTATAACAATTACCAAGAATAAATAAATGTTTGAAAAGTATTGTTCATTGTTAGTGCATGTAAAACATTGGGTTTACACATTTAACCGTGTTTTACAGTGGTCCCATTTAAGCTTAAGCATGTTAAACTTGTCTTGTCTTGCACTTTTTTTCATCCCAGTCATTTTGTGCAGTTGAATATGGATTCAAAATAATATACATTTAAATATTTAAATATTGTCTACACACATAAAATCTTGTGATTCTCAGTAAATATAAGCAGTTGTAATATTTCATACTGAGAAGGATTCACTCGGGGGATATCAAGACGAAAAGGCATTAACTATGTGTCATTTTATCGAGGTTCATAAACATATAGGGAGCTTTCCTTATTTCTGTAATCTGAAGGGAGTTTTTACTCATCCAGATTTTTACTGAGTGGAAGTTATTTTAGTTATCTACAACGCTCCCTGTACTCCTGTCAGCTTCTTTTTTTCCTCCAGAATGTGGGTTTTTAGGATGTGGCGGGACTTAGCAAGGGGACTGCGAGAAATTGACGGACATTGTTGCAGTGATTGAATTTGAATTTCTCCCCCCTGCTCCTGCGGGACACGTGTGCTGGTTTCCATGCAAGGACGTTACCAATGGTATCGCCAAACAGGATGTAATGACACGGTTGCAGTTAAACATTTTGACCCCCTAAAAAAATATATATGCAAGACTTAAACCTCCATTTCCCACATGAGCACCACAGCTGGAACACACTGGCCAACCACTAGGTCACAGCTCCAACCTCTTCTTTTAATAATGATACATAACCATAGACAACCTCAAGCAGGTGTTGTCAAACATCGGCATCCTTCCCAGCCTAAAAAGCCATGCACCATTCAGTTCATTACCTGGATCAGCGCTGCCGTCTCTATGAGAACAGAAAGTGAAAGTCGTGCTCAAACTCATGTGGACTGTGAACACAATGACCTCGTCCTTGTCTGCCTGATTATAGGGAGGGAATACAGTGCCTCTCACCATTTCTTGTGAGCATTATTGTTGTCTCTATCTCTTCTCTCTGTAACGATGTGGGGTAGCTGTGGCTGGGGGTTTTAATTAAAGTGCCACCGCTGGTGAGGGCATATCACGTCTCATCTCATCAGCACTGCAGTCTTGCACCTCTCAATGTCACCCAGCTCTCTCACACACGCTCTCACACTGCCAGTGTGTTTGTATGTGTGCGCGAGTGCTTAAGAGTGTTCGTTAACGAAAACATTTCTGTCCAATTATATCTTACCAATTTGATCTGGACTTATATTGTGCACGGCTGCACCTGCTGGTGCTCTGAATGGAAAGTAGAACCCAGTAATTGCAGGAAGTTTGAGTTTAATTCTAGCCTCTTTTTGCAGTTACATTATGGTCTTGGAACACTTTAAAAGCGCTTTAATTAGTAATTATTATTTATTTTGATTTTGTACTGTATATTAAAATATGAATAAGGATGTCGATCACAAATTAAAGAAATATAAATATTTAAATGTACATTTACTGATCATTAATTAATGGTTCTCAACAGTGTTATACTTAAAAAATATATATTGTTCTATTTTTAATTTTACCAAACAGTCATAATTTAGTTTTCCCATTGTTTTTTTTTTTCAACATTACTTATTTATTTGTTTACTTACTTATGTACTGTTTTTGTGCTGTATTATTTTGAAATAGCTTTTAGTTTTTTTATGTTTTATAATATATATATATATATATATATATATATATATATATATATATATATATATATATATATATATATATATATATATATTGTAATTACATTTATTTATTTTTTGCTATTTTGTGATTTTTGAGTTACTTAGTGTTGTTTCTTTAAAGTTAAAACTTAAAAAGTTAAACATGTCATCCATAATCACAAAAATAACTAATAACCAAGCAGAGGTGCGAAAATAATACTGTTTTAATTAGGTTTTTAAAATACTGTTTAAATACCATTTATCATTCATTGATCAAATGTGTAGCCCCGCCCCCAATTCACACCATTGGTTGAGAGGGTATGTCAGATTGTTGATGCTGAAATTGTGGAAGTTGTGGCCTAATGGTTAGAGGGTTGGACTCCCAATCGAAGGGTTGTGAGTTCTAGTCTCGGGCCGGACGGAATTGTGGGTGGTGGTAGTGCATGAGCAGTTCTCTCTCCACCTTCAATACCACGACTTAGGTGCCCTTGAGCAAGACATCGAACCCCCCAACTGCTCCCCGGGCTCTGCAGCATAAATGGCTGCCCACTGCTCCGGGTGTGTGTTCACAGTGTGTGTGTGTTCACTGCTCTGTGTGTGTGCATTTCGGATGGGTTAAATGCAGAGCACAAATTCTGAGTATGGGTCACCATACTTGGCTGAATGTCACTTCACTTTCACTTTCACGTCATATCTGAGTGTTAACACATTTCAGTGAAATTAGCTTTTGAACAGCTTACTGATAGAAGTGTCTGCGTATCAAAACATCGCTTGTTCTATATGCATGCATGCATGCAGTTGTTTGTTTGCATGCATTTATGTTTGTTTTGAAGAAAGTATTTAAAAAGTATGCACTTCAACTTGAAGTTCAATTTGTGTGTTAACAGCTCGGTGTGCTTTAAAATCCTGATCCATCTCCTCATTTTCTTGGCATACATAATCACTCATGTATTACACATAGATTTTATAAAGGTAGACTCATTTTCGCTTATGGCGCAGTGAGAAGGCCGTGCAAACCCAAACAAAGCTGGAAGCGGTGGGCCTCGCTGAAGATCTAAACAGATGATGGATGGGACAAGCTGTGAAAGCAATGGGCTCTCGTGTGTCTCTGGCGGTTTGTAATTGCAGGAGAAAAAGGATGCTCAGCAGCCCATAGTATCGCCCTAATAGGATTATTCCCCAGCCATCCTCGTCAAGAGTGAGTGAGAGAGAGATAGAAAGAGTGAGAGAGGCAGTAATCCAATTCTTTTACTGTATGTCACTAAGAATCACACACAGGATTGCTGCATACACATTCGTACATTGCATACGCTTGGGAGAGTGTGTCATTTGCTGGAGTCATCGCTTGTTATATATGTATGCATGCATGCATGCAGTTGTTTGTTTGCACGCATCTGTGTTTGGTGTCATTCAGTGTTGTATAATATTGCTCCCAACATTAGCATTGCGGTGTCATAAAAATAACTGACCGTGTTGCTTACTATAGCAAGTATATTAAATATACTTAGCAAGTATATTAAATATTTTTGAATGCACATGCCATGGATAAGAGATTTGCTCGAGCGTATTTGTGTGTGTTTAGTGTCTTAGAGCAGTCATTGGTTGAGATGGGAATGCCGCATCATTCCAGATTCCAAATCCCTTTAAGTGTGTCTGACAAAGAGCAAAATCTCTCTCTGCCTGTCTGTCCACTCTTTTTTCAGGCCTTTTTTTCTATGAATATCCATCTCTCTCACTCTCTCTCTGTTAACAATGACTTTAAGCTATAAATCTCCTTTGCACTAATAGAAAATAGTCCATGTGAATGATAAGACTCTTAAAATTCATTTAGGGTGATGCTGACACTCATATATATTATAGGACCAAAGATAAAGGTATTCATTGTGGGTTGCATGACTGTAATCTTCAATTATTATTAATATTTATAAAAATATATATATATATATATATATATCTGTTGTAGGACAAAGAGAGAGAGAGACAGAGACCCTGTGTGACTAAAGAATCCCTTATTCCTTTCGGAGACTGCAGATGGGTATAGCAATGAGCAAGAGAGAGACAAGACATGATAGAGACAGGGACAGAGAAGGTCTTCTACAGCCAAACGAACACTAATGAAGAGTGGCAGCTTCTTTATAGACTCACAACACAGACACAATGAGCATGAGAACATTTAGAGCAGCTTCCCTTCTCTCTGGTCTCTATTAACCAGCAGTACTGGACCACAGGCCAGACAGAATAGAGTCAGACTATCTTTTCATAGTCAACAATTTGTCTAATTTAACTGGCACGGTGTGTTGTGAGGTTTGTTTGTTTATACTTTCTATTCGTTAAAAAAAAAAAAGCTGTTGTTAAAAAACCTTAAACAAACCTTTAAAAAACGAAAACGACTGAAACTGATATAAAGCATTAATTATTGTAATAATAAATAAAAAAAACTAATAAATTACTAAACCTTAAAAAAAACTAATTATATATATATATATATATATATAAACTGACAAATGAGACACAAGCATGGAATATTAAATATATACATTTATTTTATATTTTATACATGAAACAGTTTCTACGCAAACACAGTTTGGCATCAGTCAGGGCATCTTCTCCATTGACTTCCACTCAAAAAGGGCTTCTTCTCTACTTAATCTTATTCATATCTATGGTTTCTATGATATTAAGCAAATTTATTAAGTAGAATCCTTGAAGATATAGTGATTAATCTAAGGTCAGCAGTCGGTGTGCTTCCGTTTAGCTTAGTAACAATTATTATACTGTGTGTTTTAGCATGACTGGAATGCCATATTGACCAACCAGCATCCAGGACCGAAAAAAAAAAAAAAATGTTTTAGAAAGTAGAACACGCTTCTTTCCAGATGATTTACCCTTTCATTGCAGTACCTGGTGACGTGCGTGCACTTCCTTGGAAGCATATGAAAACCTTGAGTTGAACACAAAACCAGCTAATTTCCATTGCTGCTGAGATGCACACTAATCCAAAGAGCTTTGTGTTTTCTGAGGCGCAGGGGGTTATAGTTCATTAAGCAGTATGGGTCCTGAGAGAGACTCTGGCCCTCTCTCTGTAAAAGACGCCCAGGCTATTAACGCAGGAGAGGACAGGATGAGTTCTCCTCCATTAGCTTAGCATGGCTAATGACTCCCATTCATCTACTGTTTATTTTAAAATGGAGCTCTTTTAGAGGCGGTGCTCGCCATCAAAACAGCTGGCGAGATATTAAGCGTGGAGCTGTGGAGTCAGGGCATGGATGGATGCGAGTCTGGGCGAGTCACGGTTGGGAAATTGTTCACAATGAGAAGGGCTGCGATTCACGGCGGGAGATCGCTGCACAGAAACGCTGCCTTAGACCTCAGCAGAAAGGCAGTGAGTCAGTAAGCACAAAATATCCCTCAACCCGCGTAAAGAAGAAACAAGAAGCTCAGCAAGAAGAGCCAAGAGAGGGAGAGAGAGCAGAAAACGTTGAAGAAAGGGAAACCGAGAGAGATTAGCTCAGCTGTACTGCGTTTGTAAAATCACTCTCTGTGCTGACAGAGACAAAACATGAGGATCTGTGTCTTCAAAGCACACAAACTCATGAATCCAGAGATACGTTCCAACTCTAAGAGTCGAGTCTGTCTTTGTGTGTGCCTGTGTTTTAAAAGAGTGTTTCACCATTAGCTTGTGCGCTAATTATGTGACCTTTCCTGCAGAATGTGTCTTTTTTGTAAGGTGAGGAAAAGAGAGGGTGGGAGTGCTGAAATAAGGCACTGAGCCGGTGTGTGCGTTTTTCACAGTGTGTGCCTCGATGTGAGAGGGAGCTGATATAGTGCTGATCAGGTTCCTACGATGGCGCCTACACCTCACACTGATAGGAAATGGTACAGAGGACACAAGCAGACGGAGAGGAAACGAGAAAGGAAAGCAGATGTAGGGGAGAGGACAGATGGGATGAAAGAGAACGGGAAATGAAGGCTGAGAGAACCTGAGGAGGTGAAGGTGGTGAAGTGGAGGTCCAGCAAGCAAAAAAATGAAAAGAAAAAGTGTGTTTTAATGTTGTTGTTGTTTTGTTTTTTGAGGTAAGGAAAAAAGAAACTGGATAAGGGTATGATGTAAGCTAGATTCAAACCAGCATCGCCATTTGAGCACCACAGAGCACTTCTTTTTTTTTTTTTTTTAAGAAATTATGAAAGAAGATTATATGGAAAGTGTATAACGTGAGCCAGATTCAAACCTGAATCTTCCACATAAGCCCAGTATATTCAGTTTGATGTGTTTGTAAAACAAGAGTTTAATCAATCAATCAGTTAATCTGGAATGATAAACCAAATGTCTGGTCAAACTGGATTGGATTGGAAGACTAGCTGGTTGACTGATTGGAAAAACAAGCTTGACCACACTAAAAGACCAGCTAGACCAGTTAGATCCAGCTAAGACCAGAAAATCCCAATTTTTTTCAGGGAGACCATACCTCATACGTCTATGGTGACCTGTGAGGTCAGCTTGAAGTGAAAGTTCACTGTTTATTTTGTAAATGCATATTATAGATCTAAAATGTCTCTACCAAATTCCTCAACATTTTTTCTTTTTCGATAATCCGTTTCACTCCGTCCACATGTATTTTACAGCATGTAAGAAAAGATCTGTCGCGTTTCATTGTCGCTTTGAAATGGTCTATGTTAGGTCCATGTTATGGTCTATGTTAGGTGAGATCCACTAGTGGACTCAGTAAAATCTCCCTGTTTGTATCTGGATTGTTTACTTTATTAATTAGTATTTTAATTGTTGTGAGGCCCTGCGAGGTTAATTAACGTCAGTGTCGGCATGGTTCCTCTCATCGCGTCCGCCAAGAGAGCGAAGCTCGATGCAGAACCTCTTCCCGCAGTCAGCCAGAGACGAGAGCGACTGACGATATCGCTGACATATATAAGGCGGCCGTTCATGTGTGTCTGTCTGTGCTTGTGTAGATAACACGTCTCTGTTCTGCTCTGATTGTCTCCCACTCCCATACAAAAGTCCCATAAAGTGACCAAACTTAAAAAAAAATAAGAGACATTGGGTTGTTTGTGTTTGCCGGAGCCCCGCTTGCAGCCATACGTTAGGGCCCCACAGATGAGGTTGAGACGTCTGGCGTAGTTGCTGTGACTGCTCTGCTTCCAAACATTCTGATTAAAGCCACAGACGGGAGGATGGTGTAATAGAGCCAGCATAATGAGAGAGCCAGATGCGTGTTTTATGAACATTTTATAATCAAATGCAAAACTTAGGCTATGTTTTTCTTGCATTAAAACTGTAAATGTAAAAAAGTAAAATTAGGTACAAAACAATTTTCTGCTTGGCTCCCTTCTGTGAGTGTGCAGAGCTGGGTGCTAACCAGTCATGACTGCATTCTCTACAGAGAGAGAGAGAGACGCATGGGAATACATCCACCTCTCCCATCCGCATGTCCATTCCCCTTATAATGCTATAAGTATTGACATTGTCATTAGGAGCAGTATTAGACTATTACGATGACTAATGTTGATGGAAGAGAGAAAGAGATGATAGAGAAATGTGAACCAGAGCCTACATAAGCATGAAGAAGGAAAGGGAAGATTCAGACCGACTGACGGAGAGTATTGAATGGAAAATGAGCATTAAGTTATATAATTCTCCACAGGTGCGTTGCACCTTTTCCTAACACAAGTTTCGAGCTGTTATTGGGCTCACACTTTCTTCACTACTTTTTCTGGCAGGTAGTGGTGTGGCATGACCAAACACTGAGAGAATAGTTTTAACAAACTTACCTGAATGGTCCTCATATACCATTGGGCAGTTTTCTAGTGAATTCGTTTTTGGATGTACATAGAAGCAGATTGTTTTTCTACTTCAATTAATTTTTTTTTTTTTTTTTTTTTGTGTAAGTTAATCTGTTCAAGTTTGTACTCATTCAAAAGCACTGAATGTTTTTCTTCTAGTAAAAATACAGATCTCTCTAAATGATAGCTTGACTCTAGCTTGGTGTCTGCACAGACTTTGTTTACCTCAAAATTCTGTTTGTCTTCCTCAGTGTTTCACTGTGTGTAGTTTTTGACGTCACAATCACATGTAGGGTTGGAGCTCAATTTCAACTTCATTTGTATTTGCCATTGTGTCAGGCAGTAATTAGCATGTGCACATCCCGCCATCCAATCCACTCTTCCACTGACTCACACAGCGTGATTGTCTACCAACGCTAAACGTCCTTTTTCTTTTTCTAGGTGCTTGTCCCAAAACTCCTCAGATGGCTTTCATCTCCTTATATTTTCCTATTTTTCCACTTGTCTTCATTTCTTTTTTTATTCTCGTATTTCTTCCTAGTCTTATCAATCATTTTCATTGGCGGCATTGTGGAAGTGGCTTGGTCTGAACTGACTTTGCCATATTGAGATGCAGCTCATAGTTTCATTATAAGCTGCTTTAAGGCAATCTGTATATTACTGTGGTGAATCCAGCTGAGCCTGAGTGGAGGGCTATTCAAAGAAGAATCCATTTGTCAATGAATTAGCGCTAATTAGCAGAGTTTGGGCATGCTGTATCATAATTGGACACATTTTTCTATGTTTCCTCCAGCTGGGTGCTGGAATTCTGGCACCGGGAGCAGAAAGTGCTAGCAAAGGGGGCTAAGGTGGGAAGAGGAGGTTGGTGACGTGTACAGAAGTCCCTTTGTTGATTTAGCTGGAAGCAACTTTTGGTTGACTGCACCAGCTGGAAGTATTCTTGTTGTCTTATATAGAGCTATACTTATGCTTTGAGGTGCACATGGAAAAATTAAAGACTGAGAATGAGGACAAAAGGGGAAACGGTGAAAAGAACAGAAGAGATGGGGCGTAATACGCCTGTTCTGCAACTTGCAGCTGGATCATCAGCGCACCCTAATGAAGGTAGAGGCATCCCACTGATTTTATACTGCCAGCCTTGCACAAGGGAATGCCAATTAAGTGCCCCCTCCCTCCTCGGTTCACACACATGCATGCCCAAACACACATTTATGCACAATGAAGGATGCAGAGATGCGGGCACACGGGGGGAGATATTTGGCAAGCCCTGGAAAGATGTCAAGATCCTGTCATTCTGCTACCGTTGTGCAGCGATCGGCAGAGAAAGCACTCATTCTTTTCAAACCTTCCCTAGCTGAATATCATCATGTGGGTTGATTTGAAAAACAACTTCCTTCTCTGTTAGCATGACTCGCTTCGGAGTCAGTGTGAGGCTGAATGCGGTGTAGAAAGAGCATGACTGAACAACATGAGGTCTGGTCCACACAAGAGTTTATTCCCACCAAGAAGTGCCCACTTAGATAGGAAGAGAGCGTCTGACTGACAAAAGCAAACAACCACAGTTTGTTTTGGTTTTATGTGCTGTTTAGAGATGGGAATAATCAGATTATCTTGATATAATAATATAGTATACCACTGTGGAAAATATATAAAATTGATATAATAGTGTTTGGCAAATATAGAGATAAATCACATGATATGCAAATGTCATATTAAACGCTGTCTGTGTCAGTTGATACACGTGATACAAGTATTTAAATTAGATTATAATAAATAATAATAATCAAATTACAATAGACCAATTTTTAATAATATTTATAATAATAAAATAATAATAATAATGTATTATTGTTGTTATTATATTGATCAATAATAATAAAAACAAGTTTAAGCTAAAAATCATGTATAAAATAATAATATATTTATTATTATTATTACTACTACTACTACTACTACTACTACTACTATAGTAAGCCAATCCAATAATAAATAAATATATATATATATATATATATATATATATATATATATATATATATATATATATATATATATATTATTTATTTTATTTTATTTTATTTTATTTTATTTTATTTATTTTTTTCAGAATTGAAATAATGGTATGGCTGTCTCCACACCAAATTTGCAGTCTTTTCAACACTTATAAACTCAGATGTTTGCAGGGCAGTCATGGCCTAATGGTTAGAGACTTCGGTCCAACTTTATATTAAGGTGGCCTTAACTGCTATATACATACAACCAAATTAATCATTTGGTACAAAACACTTATTGTGTACATGTTTTTAACCTGTTAAATGTCACCCCGTCCCGTATACGGGTACATTAAAATCATGTTACAAAATGTTTTCAGTCATGAATTACCATACCACCAAATCTGTCCCTAACCAATCCCACCTCATTAGCAGCAGTGTTTTGCAATACAGTATGAACACTAAGTACATTGTACTTCTTTTTTGATGTAAGTACATAGTAGTTAAGGCCACTTAATATAAAGTGGGACCAAGAGTTGTAACCCAAAGATTGCGGGTTCGAGTTGGTACCACCAGAGATTGTAGGGTGAGTGAATGTACAGCGCTCTCTTCCACTCTCAGTATCACGACTGAGGTGAGACCCTTGAGCAAGACACCGAACCCCCAACTGCTCCCTGGGCTCCATAGTTTGTGTTTATGGGGGAGTGTGTTTTCACTTCTCACAGTGGGTGCATTTGGATGGGTTAAATGCTAAGCACAAATCAAATGTCCAAGTATGAGACAACATTCTTAGCTTCACGTCACTTTTCACACATATGATTTAATATAAATTATTGGTTGTCACTAATTTGGTCAAACTTGGCAAATCCAGGAGTATTTTAAAAGCACTAATTTTACCAACCTGGTACCTAGTAAATATGACACTTGTTTCCAGGCAGATTAAATTAAAATCTGCAGAAACCAGAAAGTGCCTTCAAATGTGTGTTTAGTATGCATCAGACGGTCAGTGGACGGGCTGTGGGCGGTCAGTGGGTGTGCCGTCTGAGGATGCAACCAGGCGGAATGAACCTGAAGAGCTTTTGTGGTGAACTTCCAGGACATTATTGTCCGTCTCGTCTTCACTCAGGCCTCACACTCACTCTGTTTAATGTATGGTGTCTATACCTCCTAAGCTCTCAAACAACGGCTCTCTTAAGTGCTCTCATAGCCTTTCCTGCTACATCAGGTCATAGCCGGGTGTGAATGTGATGCTTGTCCTCACAACTTCCCTCCTCAGAGAGATGGATGCAGGCACATGGGAAGAAGAAGCCTAATGTGAAAATAAGATGTTGAGCCTGCAAAAAAAAAGACAGAAATAAGAAAGGCATTTTGAAAACCCCTCATAAGTCCTCACAAACACGATGTGACTGGCATCTTCCAAAAGCAGATAAAAAGAGTCCGCCTGCCTCTACAGAGACCCTTTACTAATGGCACTACATGCAGGAACTGGACCCAAGAGAGGAGGAGGGAGGAGAGAGAGAGAGAGGGAGTTCCTAGCTCCTCACTCTTAGCCGAAGTCTCTGTGGAAGTGGGACACTGACAGAAGCACAGTGAGACTGTAAGTGTGTCTCCTAGAGTAAATGAATCAATGAGACAGACATTCTGACAGACGTGTTGTCCTCCTGTCATGGACGGGTGAAATAAAGCTGACTGCTGCAGTATGGAGACCGGAGAAGGTAAGGCACTCTTTACTTCAGATATGGTCTCGGACTGTAGGATTATTTCTATATGGTCACAGAATTGATTTTGGTGAAACACTCTGTAGATGTATTGATTGTTAGGTCAGTCGGAGAGTGAGTTTCTGAGGATGAATTGTGGGAGGCTTATTGAGTTCTACCCTGTTTGGCTTTCGCAAGGTTAAATGCGGTCTCTTGTGCGTTTATTCTGAAACGAAAGCTGTTCAGAATGACTCCATATATTGTAGAGAGATCAGGTGTGCAGGTGCATTTATTAAGCAGCCTATCTACTAATGTACACAGCCATCTGCTCACGATGTGTGTGTGTGAGAGAGAGTTAAAAAGAGAGAGAGCATGAATATGTGGGTACATAGGCATTCCCATGAACCTGTGTGTGTTTAGAATGGCATTTACAGAACAATTGTCTGTTTGTTTGTGTGTGTAACACCCACTTCTTTGTATTATTAGACAATATATTATCTAAATTAGACCGTATTTCCTATATTAGACCTTATTTCATAAGGATGCATGTAGATAAAAATGCGTGTTTGAAAATACTTTTTATTAAGCCTTTAAATATGATGTATAATTATAAACTTATTTTTAATGCCTTACAATGCTAAAAAGAATAATACATTTAAAACTTTCTTAACACAAAATTATATTATATTATGCTATAATGGACATTTCACACCTTTAAAGGTTTATCATATACTACTTAGGTCAGCAATATTATTTTTGTTTTTAATTAACTAATGATCCATTAACTTGATGCTAAATGAACTAAATTATGTTTTTATTCATCATCTATTTACAGCACGGAGAATTAGAAATGTTACTTGAACACCAAATATTTATAACATGACAGTGATTTCTACAGAAGAAATCATGTTTGAAGACTGGAGTAATGATACTGAGAATTCAGCTTTGTAATCACAGTAATAAATGATGTGTAAAAATATATTTAAATAGAAACACGTTTTTTATTATATATATATATATATATATATTTTTTTTTTGTGTTAAGTATAGCAGCCTTGATGCGCATAAAGACACTTAGTTTCTTAAATAGTTACTTTAATATTTCGATTAAAAAAAATCATATGTTTAGTATGTTTACAGATAAATTTACTTCATGAATTATTCATGAAACATTTAAAAATATAAAAGCAAAAATCACACTTGTGCAACAACTTATTTGCAATGTTGTGTGATAAAACATAATTGTTGTCTAAAAACTGCATATGTTTTTCTTCAAGTAATGACTCTTGAAGAAAATCTTCTCTCTTCATAAAGACCTTGTGTATTTGCTCTTCTGGCCACAAGATAACAGAGTGTGCATGTTCAGAGGTCTCTAATTAGCGGATGTGTGCTATCATCACAGGTGGTTGTGATGAGAGCTGGATCTTCGCCTGTGCTCACTCAGGTCCAATCACATGTAGTTAATGAGCTGACGGGGTTAGTTACCACTGGGTTAATGACGCACATTAATATGTTGCTAATATACCTCAGGTCATGCAGTAATTAAAAATCTCATTTTCAGCTCATAGAAAGCACAGACTCTCCTTCATCTTAAATGATTTAGTAAAGAACTAGAAAGAAAGAGCGATGTGTGTCGATTATGATTTCATTTATAATTCCCGGTATCATTTGTTTGATGTCGTGGTTTATGGCTGTACAGTAAGTATGTGTGATGTAATGTCAGGTATTACACATGAGCGTTGCATCAGGTGTTTAGGGTTCATCCAAACACTCGAGCGCAGGGACACACTCTCTCCTCAGGGTCAGCTGATGCAAAGGGCTGATGAATTTACCTCATAGTAGCACTTCAGATCACAGCCCCTGAGTGGGTGTGTGTGTGTGTGTGTGAGAGAGAGAGAGAGAGAGAGGTAGAAAAACACCCCATTCTGACTCTCACACACGGCCTTGTCACGTCTATAAATACTTCTCATTTGCATCTGTTGTTCGCACTTAAGAGAAATGAGATGTGTGCATGACCCTAACAAAAAATAACCATAGTTTCCACCAAATTACAAGCACATTACCAGCATAATAAAGTAATATTGAAACACATTCAAACTATGTAAGATGCAGTCAGAATCTTTCTTCTATTGTCTTTGCCTTTGTTCTTTTGTTAATGACAGTGGAGACTATTGTAGTTTGTTGGTTTTTCCCAACGCACATTTTATGAGGGTTTATAATGGAATATATATATATATAAAGAAATAACAATAACAAATAAAAGATAATTATAAAACAAATGTACTGTATACATATAAATTGATATGTAGATGTTTTTAGAAACATTATTATTTTCATTTTTATAACACTTAAAGCTGTTCTGGTGAACACAAGAAAGAAGATACTCAAGAATGTTGGTAACCAAACAGTTGCCGGTAGCCATTGACTGCTTGTTTACCAACATTCTTCAAAGTATCTTCTGATGACAGAATTTTAATTGTTGCGTGAATTATTGGTATATACCACACATAAATTTTGTTTTCTCAAAAAAAAACTTAAAAAAAAACTTCAAAATCTGAAGTGTAACATGAGTGAGTGACGTTAAATAAAAAATACAAACAAACAAGGCAAGAGTTATAGTTGTGATTTAGTGGTTTTGTGGCTGTTATCTTATGTAGAGAGAAATTTACTTATTTATTTATTCTGAACACTTTGATCTTCAGTACAGGTGAGATATTTCCAAAGACCACACTATGAAAGAGGAGAGGATGGGAAGGCAGATTTTTTTTTCTTCTTCTGCGCTTTATTGCTAAAAATAGATTTGCTTTTTATCAGTCACAGAGTCATAATATAATTGGCAATTTATATACTTTCAGACCGAACAGTTGAGTGAACAGAACCTGCTGTTCATGACTCCATTCATACTCTGTTTTGTGGAGGATTTTAGTTTGATGTGTGCTAACTTTGTGAGAAATGTATGATCCTCAGTCATTTAATTTGTATTGCCCAGTTTTTCCTCTCTAACAATTTACAAAGTCAGAAAGTGTATGATGCCTGTTCAGATTTTAAAAGGCATGTTGTGTATTCCAGCCTTTAGATTGGTCTTCTTGTAATTGCTTTGTTTATATCATTGTGCTTAGCTTTGGATTTGTTGACATCCAATATGTAAATGAGTTTGTTTCTTCTTCAAAACAGATTTTGAGAAATTTAGCATAACATCACTTGCTTACCAATGAATCCTCTGCAGTGAATGGGTGCCGTCAGAATGAGAATCCAAACACCTAATAAAAACATCACAATAATCCACAAGTAATCCACACAACTCCAGTCCATCAATTAACAGCTTATGATGTGAAAATATGTGTGTGTGTGATAAACAAATTAATTGTTAAGATGTTTTAACAAACTATTGCAAATCCTCTATCCATAATATGACATTCTTCTGTTGTCTAGTCTAGCCAATCAACTATTTGGACTCTCATTCTGATGGCACCCATTCACAGAAGATCCATTGGTGAGCAGGGGACCTAATGCTAGATTTCTCCTAATCTGTTCTGTTATTTATCCTATTATTTTACTGGCCTGAAAACACTGATTCGTCCTTTAGGAAGTGCATATCTACATAGTTTTGAATGCTGACTCTTTGGATGATGTGTTAAGAGCCCTGCAATCTCCGGCAACAGGTATAAAGTTAATCCTAGGCAAAAGAACAGACGGTGACGAAGACACTAAGAGGCAGTGACATCACTTCTGCATTTACCCTAGCCAAAGTAGCCTCATATCTGCGACTCTACTCTTCAGTTTGGCCCTGAAGCTTCTGCGTGTGTGTGTCAGCTCATCGTCTCATGAACTTCTTCCTTAAAGCAAAATGTTAGTGTGTGTGTCAGCAGAAAAGTTTATTTTCCATGGGACGAATGGGGTTGACGGCATGTCCTCATGATGTCGGAGTACATATTACTTTTTAATGTAGTGTTTTAGAGGTTTTTTTTTTTTTTTTTTTCTAGCCTTGTAAATAAATAAGTGTAGCATTGCTTACGGATGTGTGTGGTTGCCAAAAAGCTTTTTATGAATATTGTAGGACTTGTTCTGGGAGTAAAACGACAAGCATTGGTGTGTTCTTCTTGCTTTATAGCAATATCTCTCCCATTTAAAATGTAGCTCAACTTACTCTGCTTCTTGGCTGCATTAAACCTGAAATCTCTTGATGAATGCAATTTTATTTCCTGTTTTTTATGCATTTCCTCTTAAAACAGGAAGTGTAAGATGGATATACCAAAGTTCTAAATAACCAAAATGCATGATGTTGATTGGTTACATGGTGATTTTAAGGGGGTGTGAAATTGTTATAAAAGCATTTGATTGGGCAGAAAATATGTGCAGTGCAGGATGAGTCATTCATATTTTTGATTGGATTTTCCAAAAGAGAGAAAATTTAAATGCATATATTATATTAAATTGCATTATTATTACTTTTATTAGTATACAATTAACAATGATATTAGTGGTACTAAATAATAATATATTTTCAGTGATTTTACAGTATAGTTATGTAGTCATTTTTAAAGTCAACAAACTCAACACTTATAGTGTGTGAAGTACACTTTTTTTCTTTCTTTTTTTTAATTGCTGCTTAAAAAAAAAATAAAAACTGTGAGGGGTGAATGTCTGGGTTATAGGACCTTGATTGTGCTGAACAAGGACACAGATGGTTGTCCTGTTTGTCTTATATTTTGCTAATATTTTTCATGATGCAATGTTTTGCAAGGCCAGATATCATTGTTCCAGGTTAACCCTCTGGGGACGGATTGTGCGGTACCGCCCAAAATGGCATACTTTTACAAATGTGTAGTTATCTCAAAAACTATTAATGCTAGAGAGATGCGTTTTTTTTTTTGCCGTCTTCCTCAGATTCCGCTGAAAACAGCGGTGTCCAGTTTGTATATTAAACACTTCCCTTATTGCGCAATACCACTGCGTAAACAGGCCAATGAAAACGATTGTGCTAGGCAGATTCAACAAGCAACAGCCAATGGAAAAATTGCCGCTGGGAGGAGTCTTTTTCTAACCCAATCAGAGGAAGGTTATGTCTTCTAGCGATTCAGAGGACTCTGTAGCTCTGCTGTAGCCTTGTAAAAGCTGGCTGGACTGTAGTAAAAGACATGTAATCAATAAGCGTTCAGAGAATCAGCATCAGGGTGGAGAAAGCAGAACGCGATCGGAGTGTTACAGAGAGCGATCGGAGTATTAGCGAGCACAAAGAGCTAAATTCGAGCGATCGGAGAATCAGCATCACGTGGAGAAAGCAGAAAGCAATCGGAGTGTTAGCGAGCACAAAGAGATAAATTCGAGAGAGATACAGCATTATTACAGAATTGTTTTATCAAAATGGCAAGCAGTAAAAGATTTACGGCAGAACAAACTCTGGAATAATTACTGGAAAGGCTTGGAGAGGCCTTGCTTTGCTCACTGGCATGCCTAGGACTGTTTTTTAAAAAAGTTAATTATTGAATTGTTCTTTACACATTTGATTAAACAATAACACATTTCTGTCAAGCAAAGAGTTTGAAAAAATATATTTTCTTTGTTCAAAAACTGTTCTATATTGTGTGTTTTTCAGTAATAAATGACAAAAATCTAATTTTCGTTTTTGAAATTCTCTAGTTTATTGTAAAATTTTTCACTCATACTTCCTTTATATAAACATATTGCATGCATGCTTATGGTAGCTTAGGGTCTTCTGAATCCATAGATACCAAACACAGGGTGTTTCATCTCCTTTACATATGATTTATAAGCCCAAATATAAAAATAGAGAAAACAGACCAAAAAGGGCTTAGTCCCAAAAATAAAAAAAAACGCCTAGGACTGTTTGTAAATAAAGTTAATTATTTAATTGTTCTTTACACATTTGATTGAACATTAACCCATTTCTGTCAAGCAAAGAGTTTGAAAAATATATTTTTGGGTCAAAAACTTTTAACTATTGTTGTGTGAGGTAGGATTTTCAGTAATAAATGACAAAAATCTAATTTTCGTCTTTGAAATTCTCTAGTTTATTGTACAATTTTTCACTCATACTTCCTTTATAGACATATTGCATGCATGCTTATGGTAGCTTAGGGTCTTCTGAATCCATTGATACCAAATACATGGTGGTCCATCCTCATTACATATGGTTTATAAGCCGAAATGTAAAAATAGAGAAAACGGACCAAAAAGGGCTTAGTCCCCTAAGGGTTAAAATATTAAGCAGATTTTTAGGAGACTGTACAAGTGCATGTATCAGTGTGTCTATGGGCTCACAGGTGGGGCTGTTGAGTGATGGCGCTTATTTATTCCTTCTCTCTTCTGTAAGTTAAAACGTGTGGAATCCATAACAGTGTCATCAATCCAGAAAGACAACGTGGATGTAATTTATATGGAAATGGCGTGCAGAGAGCAGACAGAGGCCTGAGCCTAATTGACAGTGTGTGTGTGTGTGTGTGTGTGTGTGTGTGTGTGTGACAGCACTGAATTCACTGTCCTCAATGCACATGCTCATAGCATCATGATCTGGCGGAGAAGGACACACTGAAACCTGCGATGGGTTGAGGACGTGTTTTAGTCACTGATCATGAATCAAAGTGCAGTGTCCTGCGTAAAGCACTGCAGTACACGACCCAAACAGTAAATAAGCACAGTGTTGTAGATGAGCAATAGATGATGAATTGCTATCATTATAGAGCATTTAGGATACTGACAAAAAAACAAAAAACAAACAGAAGTGTATTTAAAGGAATGGTTTACCCAGAAATTCTTACTTCAGCTTAAAAATATTGTACTATTGTTATTTTGTCTTATTTATCTACTATTAAAATGCATTTATATTTAAAATTAGATTTTATTTTTACATGTTTAGTTGTATTTATTTATGTATTTTTCAATTTAAGAACTATGTTGCTATGTGCTTTTATATTTTATGTTTTTAGTAACTTTAAGTTATATTTTAGTTTTTAGTTTCGTTTTTGTCATTTTTGTCAAGGCAGCATTTGTCTTTTTCATTTAAGTTTGAGTTTTCACATCTTATATTTATATGGATATTTCACCCTTTTATTTTCAGAAAAAGAATATAGTTTTAGTTTGAGTTCACAGTAACAAAACTGACACACATAACATGGCATATCTTGAATTTATTATTTTATGGTTGATTGCAGCAAGTGCATAAGTGCAAGATGAAACTGAAAGTTTCTCATGGCTTTTGTTCAGGCTCATGGGCACTTAGGGGTTTCTAAGAGCAGCTTTACTGTGATGGACACAAAGTAAAGTATGTTGCAAAGAATAATAACAAAAGAGATGCTGCAGTGGCCCTCACACACCTGGACTTGCCAGATCCATTAAAGTTCAGTCTTTTGGCTGATCCACCATTAAAGTGAGGAGGTTTGTCTCAGTACTGCATTCTGTCCCCTCACGCTCAAAGATTTGACTTGCATTTCCTGAAGTCATTCTCAGACAGACAAAACTGAGCAGGATTATGAAGGAGCTCTGAGCTAGAGGAGAATTCGGGCTTGAAGTTCAACATCAAAGGGTTTTTGTAGGGGTGAAACATAAACGTAAAGTCACTTTTAAGATGAGAAAAGCTAACTTTCTTAATTGTGGAAAGCTTACAGTAAGTTCTATGCTTTGATATTTTCAGCTGAATAAACCAGGATGATGGGATTTAGATCATGCCAGTATGTGTATGTGTGTGTGTGCTCTGCCATTAGCATTGGCTAGTGGTGTGAAATGGGCATTAGTGATTTAACAGGCCTGACTAAGCTTAGTTGACAAGACAATATCAGAATGAGAAAATGGAGCCAATCACAGAGCATCCAGACATTCTGCCCTCAAAATTCTCTGGCACAGACAGACACGGGACAAGCAGTGGCCATCTTAGCGGCAGTGGGCATAAGATGGCCTCCTGCCCTGGATCACATGAGAGATTCACGTCGCTGTCTCTCAGGTTCCTGACACCTTTCCCATATTTAGCTCTATTCCAAACATAGTGAGCTGCATTACATAGGTGGATGCACTCTATGGAAACTGAAATGGACTGATTTCAGTGTGTGTCATATGATGGAACTCTGCACTTTTAAAGAGACAGTCCGCCTTTTATACACACACACACACACACACACACACACACACACACATATATATATATGTATATGTATATATATATATAAATATATATATATATATATATATATATATATATATATATATATGTGTGTGTGTGTGTGTATATATATATATATATATATATATATATATATATATATATATATATGTGTGTATATATATATATATATATATATATATATATATATATATGTGTGTGTATATATATATATATATATATATATATATATATATGTGTGTATATATATATATATATATATATATATATATATATATATATGTGTGTGTATATATATATATATGTGTGTGTGTATATATATATATATATATATATATATATATATATATATATATATATATATATATATATATATAAAACTTGTTTCTATTTAAATATATTTTAAAGTATAATTTATTACTGCGATTACAAAGCACAATTCATTTAAAGGTTTAAAATGACAGGAGAGTTATTAAATAATGTCAGAATTGTAATTTTTGCATTTTTGATAAGAATACTAGGCTTATACTAGGCTTTGATGATAATTTCAGTATATAATGAATTATATTTATAATCACTTTATCTTGAAATTTATTAAATTTAAAATTAAATTATTTTATTTCAATTTATTATTCTTTTTTTTTTCATAGAGAGAGAGAGCGAGGTGACATTATCATGCGGTTTACTAACTCTGCTTATTTTGCATCTGTTTTCCATCCTAATTTTCTCTGTTCTCATTTCCTCTCACACACTTGTTAGATAAACTATGTGTTGCATTTCTTATTTTCTGAGGTCTAATGCGCCTCCTTTTCCTCCCCATCTACAGCATGTTTGAGTGCAGGTGTTGGATGACGGTTGAGCTAAACGTGTAGGTGCATTGTTGATGAAAATAGAGGGAGGGAGAGAGTTTGGGAGAAATGATGAATGGCTCTCATTGGGGTGGTAATTTGTCACTTTCCATCTGACTGGGCTCCAGCTGTCTATTCCTGAGCTTTTTGTCCTCTTTGGCTCACCGTCTCTTCACCAGCCAGATGGGTGGAGAGATATTGTGCCGCACCCCATGTGCTAGCTAGACCCGGGTCACAGTATTAGGGTACATCTTTGAGTGTATTCGTGAGAGTTTGCCGACAGGACTGCTTCACTCAGCGGCATGTCTACTTCTGTCTCATAATCCGTGAATCTACAGAAATAATTTTCTCATAATGGTATTACATTAAATAATATAATTTTCTCAGTGCACTTACCCAGAGGCTCCAACAAGTGATGGAAAATTTTGACTCGGCAGCAATAAAAAAAACAAGGCACGGTTTTCACGGCTTAAATTTATGAATTATGAGCTGTGTGAAACCAAGCATCACAATGCACTTTCATGTAGTCCGTCCACGAACTTTTGCAAATCGAGTTTTGTTAAAATGGAGTGAAGCCAAAAGCAACAGCGGTGGAGAAATGCTGGATAACAAGAGACTGAACCCAAAGTATGGCTGATAACTCTTTTAGCTCTAGGAGACCGGCCAGTGTGGCTTCTAGTCAGAGATCCGAAAGCTTTTGAATGTTTTCGAAAGAAGCCTCTTATGCTAACCCAAGGCTGCATTTGTTTAATATAGCAATAATTCTAATATTAAGAATTGTTATTGTATATTAAACTGTTGTTTATTTCAAAATGTAAGTTATTCCTGGACATTCAGCCAGTATCCATTACTCAAAAAAAAAAAAAAAAAAAAAAAAAAAAATATATATATATATATATATATATATATATATATATATATATATATCCATTACTCAAAAACAAAAAAAAAAATATATATATATATATATGTATATATATATATCCATTACTCAAAAAAAAAAAAAAAAAAAAAAAAAATATATATATATATATATATATATATATATATATATATATATATATATATATATATATATCCATTACTCAAAAAAAAAAAAAAAAAAAAAAATATATATATATATAATACATATATAATACATTGTTTTATATAAAAACTTTTTTTTTTTTACGTTTTTTTTTTATTACTGGTAATTTATTTTTACACTTCATTTGCATTTTGCTGTATATCGCGCGGCTACCAGTGCAATGTTTTCAAAAGTACCACAAAGTGTATACTCTTCAGGAAATCAAATAGAATAAAGTATTTAAAAAAAATGATGGGCTAAACCTTTCAGGGACATTCAAGGTTAAATCAGCGTTCCAGTCCGACAGATCCACAGTAGCACATGCTCTCCCAGAGAGATAAAGGGAATTATTTAGGAAGGACGGAAAATGAGAAGAATCATCTAGAGGAACAGCACCCCCCCAACCAGCCCCCTTCTAACGAGCCTTTGTTCTAATAACACAATTTATACTGACCTTTATAGAAATGTAGCAAAAATAAATTACAATAGTTAAAAAATGCCCCTGAGCCTAATTGCAAAAAAGATTAAGTCTCTTATAATTGCTTTTGGCCACCTAATACAAGTAACTTTTTTTGTAATTAAAGTGATTTAAAAATGTAATAACCCCAACACACACACACACACACACACACACAGGCTTCTCTTGTCCAGTGCCATAAATACTCTCATTACTGAAGAGATGGTCCATTGAAAATGCTTTCATGGTTTTGTGTGATGAATATTATGTGCTTGTTAAAACGAGTTCAATGGCAATAAACAGTTTGCCTCTGAACTGTTTTAAATATTAATTGAAACATAACAAATATTATTCTCAGTTTTTGTTGAGAGAAAATGACTCATTGTCCATCCACACTGCTTCTATCTACTGTTTGAGAAGAGCAGCCTCCCAGAATTCCAGCTGCTCTTCTGTCCTCAGATACCCATATGCAGTATTTTTATAGCTGGATTCTCCATCCGTCTCTTTAGAAGTCAAGCTAATCAGCCAGCAGCACACTTAACCTCTCGCTCTTTCATCTGCATATTCGCTGAGCTTTTCAGTGTTGATTCATCTCCTCTGTGCATTAGTGAAGAACCCTGTATCTCTCTCTCTCTCTCTCTCTCTCTCTCTCGTTGTTTCTTCCTATTCACTTGTTCTCAGATGTGTGTAGCATAGATGCTTTCGTGAAATGCTGACTGTAAACATATCCTTCCTCATCTCTCTCTTTATTATTTAACAGCCCCCGACCATGTCCCTGGGGTCTGCTTAACAAGCAATCCAATCAGCTCTCTGTATTTGTTTATATATAATATTCTTCCCTCTTCCACAGATCATGAGGTCAGACGTAAGAAAAGACAAGAAAAGGACTTTAAGCAATCATGTGGACAGTTTTTAATAATATTTAGACTTTACAGTTTCAAAGTCAGTTTTGTTAGAAACAAATGAAAAAAAAAAAAACTTTCATTCAGCAACGACATATGATATACATATATATATATATATATATATATATATATATATATATATATATATATATATATATATATATATATATATATATATATATATATATATATATCAAATAAGTTTAGTGCAGTGATCCCTGTGTTATGTGTGTGAATGGAGGTGTGTTTCTGGCACAGGGCAGCACTGAACCAAATCAATAACACAAGGCACAGCCAGCAACCTCGACTCAATATCCCTGAATGACCGCATACTGTACTCACAAAGGAGTCATGGGGAGAAGGAGGACGAGCGTTGAAGAGGGAAGTTGAGTCAGCTGTGCTCATACACTTTCTGCATTCAAGGTCTTCTACAAAATCACCTCTTCATCCTTTCCCATTCCTGCTAACAGGCATTCAGGGGTTGATGCGATGAAAGGAAGATGAAAGTGGAGCTATGTGTATGTGCGTGATAATCTGTTTGTGTACCATTCAGCTTTTTTGAAGTTAAAGCTACTCTTGAAAGACAGAAAGTGCACAATCCTCATTTGATCCCAATTAAAACGGTGGTCAATACATTGTCATTTTAGTTTTACTGATATGAATCTTACTGATCTTTACTGATAAGACATCTCACAGTGTGGCATGAATGATTGTAGCGAGCACTGTCTTTTCCCTCAATGCTGTCTTTTTCTAGGAGAAATAAAGGCAGGTAATAGCCTCCTAATTCCTCCGCCTTTCTGAGGACTGACTTCACACGCTTCTTTAAAAAAAAAAAAAAAAAAAAAAAACTTTAGCAATTTTATCTCCAATGTCATGGCAATTACTCAGGTGCTCAGATGCATTTAAAACTAATGACTCTCCGCAGCTCCCTCTCATGCATTTGCTCTCAATGAAAAAAGTTCCATGCACTTCATAACTGCAGGCTCTTTATTGTCATATAGAGCACGTATATGGTTCTATTACAAGATCCTGATGGGAAATCACATCTGAAATATCTGTATTACAGTGATGAAGTCGACTGTGTTTGAGTGCGAATGTGCTCATGCAGTGCTCCCAGCGTGTTTTAGAGTTTTACTGGACAAAATAAATAAAAAAATTGCTGCGAGCAGCACTTCCTGTCTGCTGTTCTGCAGTCCAAGCACTCCATAACTCACAAACGCACACACGTGTACATGAAAACTCCAACTATTTACTTTGTTTGTACGTTGTCAATGCATGCAGCAGGTGATGTCATTTTGAGCATGGCCTCATTATCTATGCACAGGTGTGAGCGCATACATTTTGCATGCATTTATGAGTACATATAACTTGTGCCGTAAATTTTGTTTGTGACCCCGTAGCTTGCTTTTATGAGAAACACTGAGCTCATTTTATGGGAATTGTTTTATGAGCACATTGTGCGGCATGAAAATCACAGGGGACTGTTATGTTTAAGGTCAACGTGAAATCAAAATTGCCCCTATTTACTTTCTTAATACATGAACACATTTTATCAGTACATGTTGTTCTGAAGAGAAAAAAGTTTTCATAATCCTTCATCAAAATGACATAAAAATTGACCATTTACTTCCTAAATACATATATTTTTGAGCACTTTTTATCAATATATGTTGTTCTAAAGAATAAAAGTTTTCAGAATCATTCATCCAAATGACAGAACTTGCACTGCCTTAGAAACAACTTAATATGGAAAATAAATATTAACCAATAGCCAGATAGCTACTTGTTTTAGGCTACTGTTGTAAGCAATGGAGCCTTTGTAAAAGCTTCCCTGTTAATATAATAAAGTTCATGGCAATAACCATAAATTATGATGCATTTGTAGTATTACTATTGGGATGCATAATAATGTTCTCAAGGGTGAACTTAATCTTCAGCCTCCACAAATTGGGTAAAAAGCCTCTTCAGAAATGGGTTCCCAAGGTGTTTCAGGAGGGGTGTAGTAGTCCTCCATAATCCACTTCAAACTCACATTTTGAACGCATTCTAGTATGAAGCAGACCCTTTTCATCATCCAGTCAGATTAATTCAAATCTCTGCATTTTTTTTTTTTTTGTATTAAATTTCACGTTTCACTTGGAAACATACTATTACATAAGTAAAATAGGTTGTAAAAGCCATTTCATGTTGACTTCGAAGATTGTCATTTAAGTCATTTGAAGACAGTTGATCACTTTACTGGGTGCGTTATCACATAATTGATTTCATTAATGTCTCTTGATTCCGTGTGATCTGCTTGTTGTGTTGTATCTCTATCATGTTCGTATGTTGATATCTGCCGTGCATCATGTCACATGATCATAACAAGTTTGTCTCCTCCTTTTATCTGTCCATTCCTCAGGTCGTCCCCTCCCTCCCTCCACTGCCTCCTCCAGCCTCCTGCCCCCTGCTCCTTCTCCCCCACCCGTCCCCCTCCATCCAGCCCCGTCTACCATAAGGGAGTGTCAAGTGCCCCTGCTGGACAGCAGCTCCTCCCACACCATGCTGGAGCCCCATCCAGAGGACCACATCTCCCCCAACTCATACCTGCTCCGGGCCCAACCCCCCACTGGTAAGCCCCTCCCACTCACATCTCATTTGCTGAGGCCACCGTCATCATTTTACTCATTTTCTGTGTCCTGTGTTGTTGTTTGCTGTTGTGTCTGAGGGAAATAATGCTGTCTTAACAAGGTCTGCCCACATCATGGAAGTGATTGGATATATCGTTTGTCATTTTGTCATATTGTGCCTGATGATGTCCCTAAAAATGTCATTTTGTGATAGGAATAGATTATATTTATGACTAGTGAAGCTCAAGGTAACAACAAGTGGATATGAAATCAAACAGCATCGGTTTCCCATAAGGGCGTAACATGTGAAGCACTTATCTTATGGTGACTTGTTACACTTTCACAGGTTGTGTAGAACACTATAACATGTCAGACTGAACTGTGTGTGTGTGTGAGTAGTTTTAGTACAGCTGTGCTCACTCAGAGTAATTAATGCTCTGTACGCTGCACAGTCCTCTAAACTTTGCCTCATGTCCAAATCTGCAATCCAGGGATTATGTTTAGCGTAGAGGAGGAATAAAAGTTGTTAATGTAATTTCTGCTGGAATATAATCTATTGTTAATGGCATTAGCCTCTCTTTTGATCTGCTATAAATCTTTATTACGTCTGATCAGGGGCCCGAGTTCAGGAGCAACACGATTATAACCCTTTTAAAATGACATTACATCATGCCTCTAATTGGTTTACTGTTTGCTGCAGCAACATCAATCATTTGCAGACTAACCACGCTGTAAATAAATTCACTCCAACACTGCCAGCTCCGCGGCTCTAGAACGATGGGGCAGAGGGAATATGGATGAGAGAAGATCAAAAATACAAGAGGGGAAATCACAGTGTCTCTCAGTGCAGACAAGGTGACCACTAACAGCTTTATTGGGCCTGTTAGTATTCTCACTTTTTTCTTCTGAGCTGCCATAAAATTTGCATTTGCTGAAAAGAAATGGCAAAAAGCGATTTTCTCAAAAGATTCTAGGAATATAATCTCTTATTAGGATGGAAATATGTTACCCTCTACAAAACAGAACAGTGAAAGTAGTGATGATGGTGTTGGTTATAGTACAATTATTAGTTGTTTTGTTCTTTCATCACTTTTAATTAATTTGAATTTGGGAGAAAAAATAAATATCTTTATATTTCTATATTCTAATCAGCTGTAACCATTCATTGTTTTGGTAATGCAGTGATCTTTATCACATTTGGAAAAATAATTACTTTGAATATCAGATGCCTGCAACTAATTATTCTTATTTCATATTATTTGCAAGTATGTCATATAGTTTGCATTTCCTTGATCTGATGACACCTCCAGCTCCGAGGAGTTTCAAATCTCGCAATTAGCCTGAAAATAAAGCAGTAAATAATTGGCTTATTATCATGCAGCCTTGAGCTTGGGTTTTGTGTACAAGTCTCGGAATGTTTAGTTTCAGAGCATGTGTGTGTTTTACATCTTGGTGTGTCCATGGTTTTGGTGTGTCCAATTAAATGTCCCGGGAGCTCGTAGAGGGTGATAGCTGTGCAGGTATTCAAAAGTCTGGCTGATAACCCAACGTACTGAGACTGAGAGGCATTATAAAGAGGAAGAGTGCTCTGAGTAGATGTTTTTGGGCCTGTTGGTTGTCTGGTGAGTGTGTTTATTACTGATTGGTTTTGAATTGAAATACATAAATTGAAATACATAAAAGCTTCAGAATTAGTGATAGAGGGGTGTATAGTGTTTATTGAGGGTCTGTGCTCCAGTGGGTTATATTACAGAGCTGGACTGTGTTTCTGCCCAGTGGGCAGCACTGACACTGGTGGCATGCACTCGGTGCCACAGTCATTACTTGAGCTACTGCAGCTGTCAGCGAGGCTCTGTGACTGGCAGCCTGGCTCTGTTAAAGAGAGTGGTGACTAAATGCCTCCTTTTCAATATAAATGCTTGTAAAAATAAAGACATAGAAAGTCTGGAAACATTTTCTTAAACAAGTATACTACTGTATTTTCAGCATCATTACTCCAGTCTTCAGTGTCACATGATCCCACAGAAATCATTCTAATATGCTGATTTGCTGCTCAAGAAAATTTTTTGCTTATTACCAATAATTAAATCAGTTATGCTGCCTTTTTTTAAAGAAGTCTGCAGATTCCATTAATTTGCTTTGTTGAAATTGTGATTCATGGCATTTGTTTTGTGGCTTTTGGAGTATTTCTAAAGAGAACTCCTGGAAAGAGTCACACTGTGTGTCTGTGTGTGTGTGTGTGTGTGTGTGTGAGGGAGAGAGAGAGGGAGAGAGGGAGATAGAGTATGAAGCACTAGTTTTTGTGTCTCTTTATTATAAATGGAGAGTGTCAGCTGGCTATTTTTAGCAGCTTCCAAAGTCACATACTCCTGCATCAGCCGTAGATCCTAATGCAATGAATTTTTAATCAACGTGTTCTTTGAAGAAATTCTATTGAACCTATTTTGTTTGGACTGGATGCCCTCTTAAAGCTAATGTTATGCTGTTTTGCGGTAGTAATTAAAGAAGTTTTTTTTTTATTTATTATTATTAGAGTATTTCAGCCTTTGTGTTCAGAACAGAGGGCCGTGTGTGTTTGTGTGTGGGTGGGTTTTAGAGTGGGGTTTCAAGAGCCTGTTCATTTCCAGACTGATTTGATGACTCTTCTCTCAGACTGTTATTATTGCTCATTACAGGAGAGGATTGGGCCAAAGAGGCTGAATGTGAGGGAAATGTTTCGTTCGGAGCCCAGCGTACAGCTTGCATTAACTTGTGTTACCACCAACCGAGCTGTGTTTTAATTAAACCTCAGAATAAACATCCACGAGTTCAACAGCATGACCTCCAGACCAACTGCACTCTGAGAGAGCAGGTATATGTGAGTGTCTTTGTGAGGAACGAGAGACTGTACTGAAAAACACTGAGATTAATTTTAACAAAAGAGAATAATGGCAAAAAAAAAGAAAGCAAAACTTCTAGATCTTATTTTTTTTTTTTTGAGGATTCAAATTATGGTTGAAATATGTTTCACTCTTATGATCAAGGGATTTACAAATGCTTTGCATTTTCAGTTTTTCAGTCTGAACCAGTTAAAAATAAATTGTTAATTCACAAACGGCACTGCTAAAGATGGCCAGAAACAGACTTTACAAAGCCATTTGAATTTGCTGCTTTTTTTAGGCCAGTGGTTGCACTTGAGTGAGTCTCTGAAAGTAAGCAGAAGTCTTGATGCCTACTGCTTCTCTTGGCTGCGACTGCTTGTGCGGGCATCCTTCCTCAGCATCCCACACTTGCATTGAACCACGGAAAATATCAATAAACATTTTTACTGAGGCTGGGCCTGGAAAACAAACATGGTGGCTTTCTGTTCCTGCTGCCAGTGGGCCATCGGAGCTCTACTGTGAAACTAATGCAGTGTACTGAAAGACAATTGCATTCTGCTCCGCTCTGCCCAGCACAGGCACAGTCCCAGAAAGAGCAGGGGGTGGGTTTAAGTGCTTACCTCAGGCACACAGGACTGTGTGTGGGGATCTGCTTTTAGCAAGAGTGAGCTGAACCATGTAGGTTTGGATCTGTGTCAAGCTAGATGACCTCCATGCTGCGCTATTGAGACTGGCACAAAACTCCACTATGCTTTCAGTGTTTTAAGACACACATACACACACGCACTGTCCTCAGTGAATCGGTTCTTAAGTTGTAGTTGGTGTACATGTTTCCAGGGTGCATGTAGCAGTGAATTAATGCATAACTCTCTTAGCACAAGCAAATGTGAGTATGTTGCCCTGCCTCCCTGATCACATTATTGTGTGTGAGTAAAAGTTGAATTAATGTTTAGTGCATTTGGAAGCAAAATTTCTACTATCTGTATCTATTGATTGGCTAACCCATGCCTGAAAGTTTTATTATTCTATTTACTAGGAGCTGCTATTAATGATATTGTCATATCAGATATTTGCTGAAATGTTGAGTGCAGAATAACACATTTTAGTTGCAAATTAATACGGTTGCAGTGTTCAAAACAGCAATATTCATACGCCAGTGTTGTAAACAAAGAGGTCTAATACCTGGAAAAAGCTGTGTGTTTATTTCGATGACAGTTGCTTGACTTTTTCAGGATATGAGAATTATGTGATTTGAAATGTGATCTTTGCTAATATGCCTTCAGTTGTACTGCCAGGAAGTTTTGAGCCAGTCGTTTGAGCCATAAATTCCATGTGACTAATCGTTATAGTGATGGATTCTTTGCGATTGACAGATACTTTAGAATGGTCAAAGATGCTTTTTGTAGCCAGATGATGTAGTTGCAGTATCTACAAACAGGTGCTAATTTGACCATGCTAACCAGCCAAACCTTGATATTTTGATTGTAAAATGTGTTAATTCGTCAAATTCGTCTTAAGTGATGTCAATAAACAAGTTGGATTTGAAGCATACTTAGTATAAAATAAATGTATTTTAAGTAAATTATGGTATTTTATTTATTTATTTATTTCTATTACCCTGTGTTTTCAGTGAAAATGGGTGGTTGGTTAAATCAGGGTATAAGAGGAGGTCGTCTCACTGGCTCTTTCCTAATTACACTTTTATTTATTCACAAGCAGGCACAAGCGTTTTCCACTAAAATAACACTCTCTTTTACCTCCTGTGATCCAGGGCCTTTCTCCGATCTCCTTTATCATCCCAAATTGACATTTATGTTCTCACTCCTATTGTTTCCCGAGGTTTCTGCAGCTTATGTCCAGTGGTTTTTCAATTGGTATTAGTGTCTGTGTGCTGCTGTTGGTTTAACTGTAGCCAATCAGAGGAATTTGATTTTAGCTTTGTCCTTGAATTTGTGACTGATGGTTTGTGCAGATGTTTTGATTGTATTGTTAAACATCTGAGCAAAAGTATTGTCTCATTTTTAATAGTTTATAATTCATGTGCGTCAGTCAGTCTGTTTATAACAGGCATCAATTAGATTCATAAAACATTCATGGACAAAGAAAAACTCGATGGTAAACCTTCATTTAGTCATTCCTAAATAAGTGTTTTAGGCTGTATGAATCTGTCAGTGTCCTAAAGTAAAGGATACATCGAGAGTGAAAAGGACGGCGATTACTGTGCGCTGCGGGTGTGAATTTTTACCTTCACACACACACCGGGCCTTGACACAGCCATTTCATAGTCGACGCAGGATAAAAGGAGATGATGCATGCAGAGGTTTACGAATGAAGAATGCTTCTTCATGAATATGAAAACAACCTTTTCATCAGTCCAGGAAGGGCTGACGGGGGAGCCTGCTGTGTTTCACCTCGACCACAAGTGACTTTTCCATTTGTTGTTTTCTCAAGCTTTAGACAAACAGCCTTTTCTCTTTTTAAGCCAGTTGCGCAGGTAATAAGGTATTTCTAAAAAATCAGTGAAATATATGCAGTTATTTGACTTGTGCATGTTATTTTGTCTCAGATTCATAAAAATGTCCTGTTGTCAACTGGGAGTGGTTTGAAGCATAATTTGTCTTGTTCGTTATTGCTGTGTTTAATAAACAAGCAATATAGCAAACTCAATAAATTGACCGAGAGTAAGTGTAATCATCTCACCTGTCATAACTCCTTAGAGAGGCTGGATAAGGCAGTGAAAAGCTCTGTTGTGTACCATACTTTGCAAATGTTTGGGGTCAGTAAGATATCATATATATCAGATATAACAAAGTTAATTAAAATATATATTTTTAAATAAGATAGAAAGAAAGTCACACTTCTATTCAGCACAGAAATACATCCAATTTGTTTTTTTTTTTTTGGTTTTATTTGAACTTTGGCCATGTTTAGCATTATAATCCAACGTAAGCGGTGTAAATAACTCAGAATGCATGAAACAGGCCTTTAAATTATGGCAGTAAAAATCAGAAGTGAAAGTAAAGACATTTATACTGTTATACAAGCTTTCAAATAAATGCTGTCCTTTAGAGTTTCTATCCATCAAAGAATCCTGAAAGATATATCACAGTTCCCATAGAAACTTTTCAACAATGATAATAAGAAATGTTGATTGAGAGCAAATCAACATATTAGAATGATTTCTGAATTATTATATGACGCTGAATATTTGGAGTAATAATGCTGAAAATTACGTTTTGCAGCACAGGAATACAATTTTAATTAAATTGTAATAATATTTGAGATACTGTGTGCACTGTATATATGATCAAATAAATGTCTCCGCATATGATATTTCTTTCAAAACATTAAATAATATTGCCGACCCCAAACTTTTGAATGGCAGTGTCTGTGTTTGTAGGTTTCTAATATGAATGGGTGATCACATAGAAGCTCCTGGTTGGGAAAAGTAACTATGAAAAGCACCTGAGCTACCTAAACTTTCCAATAGACATTTTAAGTTTTGAGATTTATTTTGCTGTCCTAAAATGTTTTAGTGCATGTATATTTGTGTGTGTGTGACCATTGGTTTGTGTACACCTCCTCGGGAGGGTTTTTGAGTGTGCATTGGCAGATGCTAAATGTCTCTCTGGGGTTAAGAGGTCACCCCATTCCCTCCACACTGAACATCTGTACACTAGCCTCCCTCACCCTGCACCAGTGCCCAAATTCAGGCCACGTCTCCCAGTTTCACTGTTATAGCAGCATGCTGACGAGGAATTTTACTCCAGCCACAGGGATCATGCCTCTAGAGAAGAAGAGGCATTCATCTTGTGGCCTCAGACAGCCATACATAGTGTTACAAACAAAAGTACCCCTAAACAGAAGTTAACAATGTCCAGACCTATTTCCAGCACACCTATAGAGATAATGAGAGAGAGAGAGAGAGAGAGAGAGAGAGAGAGAGAGAGATAAACTAAACTTTACTTCAACTTAGCACTGCAGAATCACTTTCATATTCATATTTTGCAAACTTGGAAGAAACAGAATGTAGGAGAAAGTAGGGTAAGATATGTCAATTTCTATGAAAGCCCTTAAGAAAAATGCTTTGGTCAATTATAGCTAAAATATCAGATAAAAAGTCATGATATACTATGTCATAATTGTCAGTTAAAAATTTGATTATCTACCAAAGCATGATCATTTATTTATTGTGTGTGTGTGGTGGAAATGTGCTTCCATATATTATTATAACTGTAGATGATAAATGCTTTATTATTTCCGTTCATCTGAAGCTGTATTATTATTGTTACACTCATGTCTTTATATTTTTACTTACCTACTATTTTATCCTTGCCTACAGAGGTTATTAAAGGCATAGTCCAACCAAAAATAACATTTCTGTCATCATTTACTTGCCTTCGTGTTGTTACAAGACATTTTTTCACTATAGATTTCATCACTCAGTGCTCACTGATCACAGATGGATCATCAGAGCGTGACACCCACAGATAAAGCCATGGGGCCAGTGAGCTCAGATCAGTCCTCAGTGATCTTTAGAAAGGGGATCAGACCCCATCACCCACCCCACTGTGCCTGAGCACCAGGATCTCTCCCAATTCCCAGCATTCGGAGTCCGGCTTTACTCTTATTCCATGTTTGATCCAGCACTGTTGCCATTGTAATAAAATGATTAACAGCAGATTACATGGCCAGGCCAGCACTGATCCACTCTACTTACACACACACACACACACACACACACACACACACACACTTGATCTGTTCTTCTTTGGTTGGATTTATATTGTAAGAACAAACTCTTGACGTTCTGTTTTGTCAGTACACTTCGTTTATGAATTTAATCCCCCGCACATACTCGTCCTTCTCTCGTAGTCCTTGGCACATGCACATTCTTGTGTTTAAAAAGAAAAGAAGAGCAGAGAGAGCACAAGAGGCTTTTTACTGTCACAGATTTAGCATCTCACAGAGCAAACACTTGCTCAACAGGGGCCAAGCACACAGAAAACAGTTGATAAATAAGAGCATGCTAGAAAATGTATTTTCTGTGCACAAAGTAAGAAATGAATCTCATTGCACAGCCAAAGGGCAGTCTACTTAGATTTGGAGTGAGCAGTCATATTTATTAATGACTTTGTTTGAAATGCTGTTCTGATGTGTATTTATTTATTAATTTATTTATTTTAAAACTAGCTGTTGACATTTTGCAAAATTACACTATTAAAACAAGTTTACAATAGTGCTCTCTTTTTTATCTGTGGTATACATGTGGTACTTTAATTGCCATATTAATAAACCATGGTTTTAACACTCAATATTTTGACATTAACTTTGACATTAGATATGAAATCTTGTTTTCTTAAAAACAAATAATAAAAATAATAATAAAATAGTAATATAATAATAATAATAATAATAATAATAATAATAATAATAATAATAATAATAATAATAATAAATGAAAAAGAAACTCATACAGGTTTGGAACAACATGACAGAATTGTCATTTAGTGAACTAATGCTTATTAAATATGTGTACTGGAAAATGAGACAAAAACACAGATTAAGTGCTTTACATAAAAGAAAGTAAAATAATCATGAAGAAATAAAACAAGGAATTTTAAAACTTTTAAAATGATTAAAACATTTACTTAAAATGAATTTAAAAACAGTTCGAAAATTATTTTACATTAAAAAAAAGTGCAAATATAATGCATACAGTTCGGACATAGTACAGTGCTCATTCAATAAATGCACAGCTAAACAGATGGGTTTTTAGTCTAGATTTAAATGTGACTAATGTTTTAGCACATCTGAAACTCATTTTATGCAGTGTAGTAAGCTGTGAGTCTCTTCATGGGCCTGATTCATGTATAGTTGTATTGATTCTCTTCATGATTCTCTTTTAGCCCATCTGCTCGTACTGATCAGAGTCCTGACAGCAATAGACAGGGGATTGGGCCGTGGAGCTCGCTCTCAGGCATCTGTCATGGATCAACAAGCATGAGATGGGCAGGCTGAAAAAATGGAAATGGTTTTGAGTGCTGGTGGGAAGAAAATTTGGATTGGGAGGTTCAGCTTTATTGCATTACTCTGTGTTTCATGGGAAAATATATTAGGAGCATGTTTGATGCTTCTTGTTTGGCCTCCTCCCCGCTCTCTCTTTCAGTTTTCCTCTGATAGACAAGAATAATAAATGTAACATGATAGAGAGATTTGTTTTCTTTCTGCTTTAAAACTACATGCCAGATGTTTCCGAGCACCACAGGTTACCTCATACATAGCAGCCCCGAAGTGAAGAGCCTCGCACCACAGCCGTGTCCGTGTACAGAGTGTTTCGTGGTAAAAGAGTCAAACAGAGCTGGTGCTTCCTCCAGATTCATACACTGAATTCAAGCTGCAGTAAAGATTACACTGAGCCAAACAACGTCAATTAATGCTGCTTCATGAGGTACGAAAACACAGCATCCAGCAACGCCAGCGCAGCTTAAAAAGAGAAGACAGGAGTTTCCTGTCTGACAAGCGTCTTAACAAGCTGGGTGGTTGAGTGTTTTAGGGGCTTCCTGCCGCCTCGGAACGTCTGCGTGTGAATTGGGAAAGAAAGAATAACAACACAAACAGCTTTGGCAGACTGTCATCACTGAGAGCGTCCTTTCGTCCCTGATTTGATGTTTATTCTGATTGCACTTCACCCTCACAGTGCCGTTATTTTGTTTGGATTTCCTGCATCACTTAACGCACTTTTTGATATTGCCAACTGATAATTGATTGACAGTCTGATAAAAGGATTTTTCAATCATTTTTCCCCAGGAGCTCCAAACCATCACAGCCAGTCCACCCTGCGGCCGGCCATCCCTCCACCGCACAACCACCAGACGCTGTCGCACCACCAGTCCTCTGCCAACTCTCTCAACCGCAACACGCTGAGCAGCCGACGCAATCCCATCCACGCCCCTCCCTCCGCCCCGGGCGAAGGGCCCACCACACCTGAGTCAGTGCAGCTGCAGGACAGCTGGGTGCTCAACAGCAATGTCCCGTTGGAGACCAGGTCAGTGGTCACTTTTTGCACACAGCACATCTGGGTTGCGTTACCCAAAAGTGAACCGTGTTTAGGTTGGCTAACGATGCTTTTGGGAAACGCACCCCTGTATAATTAAGCAAAATTAACAATAATTTAAATTTTAGACACACTATGAGTAATAATAGAAACATTAAATACTTTTTAATTATATTTATTTATTTTATCTCAGCTCTCTTGTAACACTGTTTCCAGTCAGATTCCGGAACAGAATATAACTGTTGTATAAATGGAAATAAACTGTAGTTTTCTCACAGAAAGGATCATGCAAAAAGCAGGTTATATTTTAAATCTGACAAAACAATCTCTTTGTGCCCCCAAGGGAGCAAGATTATTGAGTGCGATGTGACAGAAATTGTGTCTCAATCCAAAGAGTTGTTTTTATTAAAATTCTAGGACTGTTATTAGTTGGGTGGAAGCAATTTAGGTATTTTGACAGGTCTAGTCATTTGAAAACTTTTTTTAACCTAATTCTGGTAAAATAAATTACAGAACTGAATAAATGAGTAGAAATGTATTATTTTCAAACATAGAAACTAATTTGAAAACAATGCCTAGTTCTGCATTTATTTCTGTTAGTATAGACTAGAGTATTATTATATATATATATATATATATATATATATATATATATATATATATATATATATATATATATATAATTTATTTATAATGAAATTTATTTATTAATTTATACATTTATTTATAATGGAATTATAATGAAATGTATTTTTATAATGAAAATGCATTAAAAAATAAAATAAAAATTATATTATGGTAATTCGCTACCCAAGAAACCTTTCTTACAATTATCAACTTAGAATAGAGTTGTTCTTTTAATAATGGTTTCTTTTATTAATTTTTTTTTTTTTTTATTTGACATTTTAACACTATAATATACTTATTTACAAATGTGTCCATGCTGAATTCATTTCTTGAACTTTTGAATGGTAGTGTTCATAGTCATTTCAAACTTTTTCTCTCTATTTCTGTTTACAAAATATTTAGTATTATGGTATGTGACTTTCATGCTCAGTAAACAGTAGTGTGTGCTTACAGACCACACATGCACACTGCATTATGTATGTGCAGATTTTAGAGTATTAGCATTCATAGTTCCCTCAAATGCAAATTGTCTGTCATGCGTATACATTCACTCAGCCCTGTGCCTCAGCTTTCTCATTCACACTTTCTCTCTCTCTTTCTTTCCCTGTATGTTTCTCCTGCTGGGCTGAGGGTCACCTCCTCTGTTCCCAGATCAGAGAAGCAGCATACCCACATGCACTATTCATGAGGCCAGGCTGCATGTTTAATTCACTAGGACAGGTCTCAAGCCTGTTGGAACTGTAGGTTCCTGACTGGCTGTAATTAAAGCAGGGACTGATAGGTGGTCCTGTATGTCAGCATGGGCCATTCAGCACTCAGGCATGAATGCTTTGGGAATGCTGTGTACAGGACTGGATAGTGACAAGGTTTTGTTCAGTTCAGGGTCACCCTGTGATACACACACAAACAATGACAGTATGCTTGTGACCTCCGGTGATGACTGTCTGCTGTGTTTGATTGCCATATTTCTGCTGCTTATAATGTGGACATGTCCATTGGCTCCTTCCTGATCACAATTTACCCAGATGATGTGGTTCGCGTCAGGGCTGTTCAATCTTTACAGATCCAGAGACCTTCCCCCAGCCAGACTCAAACCCAGAATAGGGACCCCTAGTATTACAATGCAAAGATGCTCTGTAACACTTTATAATAGCATTCATTGAGAACATTAAACTTATTATAAAATGCAAATAGATCTTTATTTAGAAATTGGTTAATAGAAATGCCATCAAAATTTCGTGGGCCCCTTGGAGTACCCTCAGGACCCCCTGAAGGGAAAACCCTTTGTCTACACGAACAGCAAAGTGTTTCCTGAGGAGAAAAAAATGAAGGGAAGATCAACATGTAATATCACAGCAGTAACCCTGACATGTGAAAAATGATGATATTTCTAAAACTTTTCTCATCTGTGGGTTCCAGCGTTGCATTCTGTCCTTCGGTTCTTCAGATCTCTGTCATCATAAATCTCTGGAAGTTGCAAATGTGTGTAATATTTATCAGCTTTATCCCTGAGTATTATTTAGACAGCTAACTGGCTCTGTATAATTGTCACACAATACTTCCTCATTTGCTCATAAAATTATGAAGGGGCCCTATAATGTAGGCCCGACGCTCAGCATTGACTCAGGTGTGTTAGAATAGGCTCCTATACTGAAGCCATCAGGACTACCCAGCAACACTAAGCCTGCCATCTGCTGAGACAGAACCACACTCCCCACACCAATCCAAACCTCACCAAGCCAGGAAGCCGGCCCAAACTCTGGCCCCCCTCCCCGTTCCCCTGCTAGCAGACGCCGCCCCCTCACTGCAGCTTTTTAATTGGGGTTCTGTCAATGCAGATGGGCCACCTGTCACGCACACGCACGTGTAATTCACAAACTCTTTTCCAATATATTCACATTCATTAACTGCATTACTCATCACATTTGCGGAGGCTCTGTAGTCTGGTGAGCATGGGGGATATAGAGAAGTTGCGAATACAGATTGGACCACCAGCAAACCACCCAGGATCTGTGCTGGCATTGACCAGCATCACACACACCACTCCTGGGCAACAGGCGGGTTTGTGCGCCTTCTCAGAGGAATCTTGCAAGTGCCTGTACACTTCACTATGGTTACAAGTGCTAACCTCAGAGACACTGATCCTTTTGCATGCGTCTTTAAATTGTGCTAAAAAAAATTCAAAATGAAACCCACCTTTATGCTGTTATTAAAATATAATGCATACTGTTTATTAAGGTTATCATTCTCTGAAGGTTTGCGGTCCAGTTTTGCACAAAGTTGCTGGGTAAATTTCAGTTACTTTCATTGAAAGTAAATTACTATCAGTCAAATTGTTATTATTATTTATATATTTTTTTTTTTTTGCAAACAACTGTCAGGGTAAAGGTCCCTTGATGGGTGGAAAATGATCATGTGAAGCTAAATTAAGAAAAGTTTTCAGTGCAAGAAACCTTGACTTCAGTAGGATAAATAATGATTTCTATAAGAATATAAAAAGCAATTTGAAATGAAATCAAATATGTAATAAAAAATAAGCTGCCATATAATGCTTAAAATGGCATCCAGCCCATTAAGTAGCTGAATAGATCAGAGATGTGTTCAGCTGTGTAAATAGCACAGAATGTCACATGAACAGACAGGCGCTCAGTTTCTCAGTGTGGAGAGAGTCTGTGTCTGCAGAGGCTCATCTCCTCTCGCCTCTGGGTCACACAGCACTAAGCCGACACACTAAAGTTAATAGGCCTATTTTTATTTTTGTATCAACAGCACAGAGAGAGCATTTTCACACACTGTCTGCCTCTCCCTGACCCAAAGCACAGACTAAATCCACCTCTGCAGATTTATAAACCAAAGAGAGAAAGTTTGGAGGAAAGTCTCCAGCCTTGTGATGCAACAGCAGCCTCCTGTGATGCCATGCTCGTGAGAGTTTCTTGGGAAGCTTTTGGTCTGCACTTTTCTAGGTACTTTTCCATGGACAAATAAGTTAACTTGTGAGTGGTGTGCTGTGCATTGCATAGTCAGTTGAGGAGCGGGTATGAGTTCCCATAGGATGAACATAATTTACGGCTTGTAACACTGCATGTTTCTCTTTGTCTCCCAGTCACTTTTTTTATAATTAATGGGTATTTTCAAAGCGCATTTTCATTCAAATAGATGCAGACAGTCTGTGCAGTTTTGTTTAAAAGCTACCGATGCTTCGTAGCCATAGATTAATTAATTTAGTTCTTTATTGAAGTTAGAATTTCTCATTTATTTACTTATCAATAACTTATTTGTAACTTTTTGTAACTATTGGCACTTATTTAATACAATTTTTCCTTGTAGGCTTTTCTTTTTTTTTTTTTTTTGAACATTGCATACAAAAGCAACATTGTTGCTCCATCTGAATCCATCCTGTTTTTATTTCAAACACAGTAGGCTTTGATATAAAATGTGTAAATTGTGTTTGTAGTGTCTTTGACCCGTTTAATATATATAAACTATTTAAAATTAATCCCTCACATCAGTGATTATAACTTTGTCTAAAGTGACCCCTTTTATAGAAGGTTAGACACAGAAATAGACATACGGTATGGGAATGTAATCTCTGAAAGAGTGAGTAGCATGACATTTAAAAGCAAAGAATATTTTTCTTTCATCTTGAAATTGGAGGTCATGCCCGTTTCTGTTTGGTGGATAACTTTTAAAGAGGTTTAGATTGATTACCCTGAATGTTTCACCTACAGATTAACACCCTGAACCATTTAGACAGGAACACACAGCTCCGTGTGTGTGTCCTCTATGTAAATGATGTTATTTTATAGGTCAGGACTTTCCTGTTAAAGTAGAAAAGCAAACCTCTCTCTGAGAGGTGCCTGCACAGCTGCCAGTACCGCAAGATTGATTGCCAAAGTATGCAGTAGTCAGACAGGTAGAGGGAGAGGATATAAACAAGCTGGGGGGAAGGGGGAGGATCCGAGAGATTGTTTGGCTGAGAAGGAGTGAGAGGGAGAGATCAGAAAACAAGGAGGAGGGTGGAATCGGTATTCCGCAGCACAAATGACTGAAGATGGCCCGGTCCTGTGAAGGCTTATTTCCTATCATGGAGTGAGGCCTTTTCACCAGCTGATGCCTACTTCAATTTTGTTCTCATCTTAGGACGCCTCGAGCTGCTCTCTGCTCCCTCCATACAGACTCGTGCACACTCAAATTAGATTCCCAAGCAGGTCGCAATATCACAATTGAGCCAAAGAAGAGGGCTTTCACATGCACAGTGTGCGGGATGTTTCTGAAGGTGTGTATTGTGGATACAGCATGGCTGGTGTTTGATTTTGTGTGTGAGTTTGGAGCAGGTTCCTGTGTCAACGTCTTAAGCTGTAGTTTGGGTCCGTGTGCCACGAGAGAATTAGATTTTTCTGTTTGTGCAGATATCATAGATTCAATTTGACTTGTGCGATATGCTGTGCACACATTCACAGGTCCATGAACTCCTTGAACCAGATGCCTCTGCGGTTCTTTCTACGGCACATTTGATGTTGCAGCATCCATTCTGCATCATTTCACATCCATTAGTTATGGGTAATGTAATTTTTGACCTCAGAAGATGATTCTTGTGAATATTTAATTGTAGTGCTTGCAATCTCACTCATGCTTTTTATTCCCTGTTTATTCCTGTTGAAATCACTGGATTTCACTTGCAAAAATGCTAAACCACTGTAAATTTGACCTTAATGATTCCACTGTATTAGTTGCATTGTGAATTGTGAGTGACCTTTATTGCACATTTTGTGGCAACTTTTGTCCTTCATGAAAATGTAGTTTGCAAAGTTTACTTTTTATTTTGTTTTTCATTTTTTTGCTCAGAAAAAGAGGCCAGAATTGTTGTGCAATTTTAGGTTATAAATGCAGCTTTTAAGGGAGAATAAAAGCAGGAAAATAGTCCTGAAAGAAAATTGTTTGAATTCCTGAGCTCCGGCTGAGAAGTGCGCAATGCAAAATTCTGCTTCTCTCTGCCTCTTTTCTTCCTTTCTCTCTATTCTCCCCCCTCCCTCTTTCTCTTTCTCTTTCCCTCTCAGACTTCATCAGTGGTTGCCAAGGTATCTGTGTGGGGCAGATTTAAATTCTCAGCTGCGCTCCGAGGCCAATTTGTTATCCTAACGGGAGCCAATCAGAATACAGGTGCCGCAGCTCACTGAAGATTTATGGGCCCTCTCTCTGCTTGTGTCGCACGCAGATCAAATTCTGGATATGGCACAGCAATCCCAGCAAACATAATTAGAAACGTTTTTGGAGACCTTTGTTTTGGTGTGTTTAGCTTACCCATCGCCCAATAGTTTGATTGCAGGAGAAGAATGTGGAGAGAAGCAAAGTTTAACAAAGCTGAACAAAGTGTGATTCAGGTCAGGGAGAAACTTGTCTCGGTGAATCTGTTCTCATGCTGGGTGTTTTAGGATGTGGGCGTTTTGAAAAAAGAGAAAAACTGTTAAAAAAAGTATTACAGTATGCAAAGAGAGGTATTTCATGACCGCGGTCACTTACCTGTCTTGATAGGTGCTGATGTTGGTTATTTAAAGTGGAAAAGTGATGTATATAATGAGGGTGTCAATCAGAGGCGCGTGGGCAGCGAGTGTGAGATCAGACAGTTAAATGAGGAATAGATCTGGAAATGGAAAGTTAAAAATGAATAAATAAACACCGGTGTCTGACACTAACTGTTTGGTGATGAGGGTTCTTCTGGGGCTGTCACAACTAATGAGAGGCAGGGTCCGTTTTCAGCAATGCATATTTAACAGGGCTCAATGACACACACACACACAGTCACACACACCTGTCTAACTGAGACATGGTCATTAATCAGCTCTTGCACACTACACACACCATGACCTCAACAATGACTTCATCAGCGCCTGCAGAGAACTTAAAGAAAGTACCTGAGCTTTTCTTTTTCTTTTTTCTTTGTCTCATTTTGTCCTCTTCCTGTCTCACGTCTCATCTTGACACCTCTCCTATCTTCATTTCCTCTCTTCTTTTCTCCTCTGCTCTCCTCATCTCATATCATCAGGTCTTTATGTCTCATCTCAACTCATTTTTCTCCTCGTCTTTCCTCTGCTCTGCTTATTTTTCTCCACATCTCATCCCCTGTATTCCAGTTCCTTTGTTTTGTCTCAGTTTTCTCTTGTCATATCTCCAATGTCCCCATCTTGTCTCTTTGCATTTCCTTACTTATTTCCTCCTGTGTCATCTCCTAAGTTGTCTTCCTTCCTCATTTTCCATCATTACTTGTCTCCTCTTCTCCTCTTGTCATCTCAGCTCCTCTTCTCGTCTTGACTCCTCTCCTTCATTTGTTTTACGTCTCATTTCTTGTCTCTTTATCTGGCTTCATCTTGTTTTCAGTTCTGTTCCTCTCTTTTACTAGTTGTTCTGCCTTTCTGTCCTCCTCTCACTTCCCGTCTCCCAGTAAATAAGTCATGTTCCTCCCTCAGATCATTATGTCCCTGGTTTCTCAGTCCCTGTGGACTTTGAAAACTGCAAAACTGCCATTGTCTCCAGACTGTCCTCTTCATAACCCCACCCTGTCAGCACTCCTTTTTTTGGCTCAATCTGGCCTCTCTTTATTTCCTGTCCACCCCCTGGTCTGGCCTCATCTCTCTCTCTCTCTCTCTCTCTCTCTATCTCTCTCTCACATCTCCCATCATCTCTGTTGGCTTCAACTCTTCCCCCTGCTTCCTCCCAAACAATGCTTGACATAAATCACTGTCAATTAAGCACGCCGTGTAAATCAAGCATTTTAATTTCACAATTAAGCCACTCCATCCGCATTCGGCTTCCCCTCACCGTCCCGAGATGAAATGAGCTTTCAATAGAGATTCAGCCAATAGCTATGAGTTACACTTCAGCTTGAGTGCACGCGCTTCCAAAATGACCTTAATTAATTTCCCTCCGTCACCCCTGTCAGCTGGCAAATTAGTGGCTGCAACCTTCTGCGTGGGTAAAAATGATTTGGCATTTAAGTGACTGACTTGACCTTGTGAGTCGCCTGACTTCAGACAATGGCGGAATGACACGGAGGCGGGCCACGGGAAGCGAAGCTGTATTTTTAGACATGCACTTTGGCTGCCTTTCTGTCACTCTGCTGCTCATTGCAGGCCTGATTACTGCCTACCTGTAACCTGCTAGCTTCCCTGTACAGTTTGTGCACGGTCGCACCTGACAGGAAGACGTGAAGGGAGTTGATGTGGGTTCAGATAGAGGCATGGTGCTGGAGGTGGAGGTGGAGGTACCGCCTGTGGCATCACACCATCAATTGGAGAAGCAAGAAGGGTTGAAAGAACATTTCGAAAGAGCGAGACCGAATACGAAGAAATACGAAATTTCACTTTTTTCCACTGTTGACCGAGCTTCTTGGTTCATGCACACCATTATTCAAGCTCTGCATGTGTTTTTGCAGTACTGTGTGTATGTGTTATGCATGCATGTGAGTCAATGAGGCCTAAGGCAGTGTCGATGTCACCCTCAGCTGGGGAAAACCGGCTTTGTTATGTAAAGCCACTGTGTGGAATCCTCCATGTGGCCTCCATTCATTATACTGCTGCATTATTATCATTTATTACCATTCATTAAATTTATCAACCAGCTGTCACTCTCCGTCTCTCCCTTAGTGGCTTTTGAGAAGGAAGACCTCTATCTTTTCTTTTGTATTTCTTCTTTATTTTTTATTTTTGAGGTTTATTTTCCTTGTAGGCTTGGGTGAGATGAGCAGAGACAGACGTGGTGGGTGTGGAGTCATGCCATGGAGAAGATTTTTTTTTTTTTTTAAGAATCAGACTTAAGATTTTTTGAAAGGGACAAATTAAATGTGAGAAGGGTTTCTTAACTGTGAGTGCTGGTATTTAGTCTTCCATCACTGGTATTTTTGCTGTTTATATTGCTCCATTTGTCTGTGTTTGTGTATTTCAGTCCTATTTAGTAGAGGGGAATTTTAATCATTTTACCAGCAGGTGGCAAAATGTAACTGTCTTTATGAGTGAAGATATTGACCCATGCAAATGATTGTCAAAAAAAATTGATTCCTTTAGGAAGGAAACAAGTTACTCTCTTTGAATGATTCATTGAATCATTTAGTTAATTCATTCAAGCATTTTGATTCTTTAAGGAGCAAAACAAGTCTTTGAAACTGATTCAAATTGTAACTAAACAAATGACTCAGTTGAGTCTTCTCCACCTTATTTTTGGTGGAGCGAATCCATTTGTAAATTTAATATGTCTAGCTTCCGGTCCTTTCCGAGTCCAGCAATTTTTAGCTGTGCAATACAACTCATTTTGCTGCTTGATCTTGCAAACTGATGTGTCTTACCAATTATGAGTTAGTAACTGAATTATTTATTCAACCTATCTGTTCATTCGCGAATCAAACTAGTGACTTACTAAATTAGTAAAAGCATACTAGCATAATACTCTTTCAGTTTCTTTATTTAGATCTTCAGTTTTAGACAAAAGGCTGTTTGGCTCCACAATCATAAACTGACAAAGTGGCAATATCTTCTCTAAAATATAAGTTTAGAATTTTAAACAGAGAATACAAGATATCAATACTGAATCCCAAACTGTGATGGTAATCTAAAATCCCTGGCCATGTTTTCTTGTGTGTATGTGCTGAATGTAAGAGTGCACCGTAGGTTAAAACTTAAAAAATACATCAGTGACGGGTTAGTTAGGCACTGACCCCAGCTGTCCCATCAGGCTGGATTCCAGGGGGTTCAGTCTGTCCATCCATGGGTGAGTGTGGGATGATAGAGGGATGTATGGGGATAGGCCGATAAGAGTTGGGGGTAATGGAAGGGCTGAAGCACGACGGAACAAAAATCAGCTCTGGAAATGGAATCCGCCGCTGGAACGTGTCCAGAGATATTGGAAGGCATCTTGTGGAAAGAGGCTATTAAAGATCACAGGAGTGAGCAGCCTGTGGCTGTTTCCTTCGTAGGTTAGAGGTACGAAAGACGGATGTATCTGGGGGGTAGGGTGTGGGGGCCGGTCCAGAGACAAGCCTCTCAGGCAGAAACCTGACCGCAGAAAAGCTCTCAGCCTCTTGATTTGGTCTTAATAGAGAACGGGACCTGATAAAACACGACCAGCTCCAGGACCCCACGCTAATCATAACGGCAACATGACCGCAGCTGATCCATTTTACACTACATCTCTTTTTAAAAATGCATCCTTGCTCCAGGCACGACAGTGCTTTATGTGAGACGAAAGTCCTCATTTGCAGGGCAGGAAACACCAGCATAGGGCTCAAAGCATTAATTAACTGCTAAATTATTTAAGTACAATGCTAAATTGTACAAGTTTCATCAATAATCTATTGTAGCATTAAGGCTATGTTAGCGAGTATCACCACTAATGAGAGCAGCACGGAAGAGAGACTGGAGAATACCCGTGTGACACCAGAGAGACCTTTTTGACACAAACTTTCTGAGTGATGTCATTTCTTAAAGGTAAAGCATGTCCTTTGTTTTTAACTTGTGTTAAATATCAATAAATATTAATGGTCATCATTTACTCAACCTCATGTCTGACTTCCTTTCTTCCTACTGTGCACGACAAAGAGAAAGCTGACTTCTGCTACAGCTTTATTTTTGCCGATTAACGTTTTGTGTACATTTTTAGGGCAGGATTAGCTCTTTGTCCAAGCAATGGGAGGCAAGGAAATAGGAGTGTTTTGAAACAGTTCTGTTTTGCACAAAAATGACACTTTTAAAGCTAGTCAGGGATAAAAGTGATTTGTTAGATCTTTCAGAATTGGGCACCATTGTGGAAAAACATTCTGTGGAATCCTGCCAGTCTGTTGTTACATGGCTCTGTGGTCTATGAACTGTATTTATGATGTTTTTGCAAGCTTAACGCTGATTATCAGTGAGTATGTTCTGTCTCACGGTAGTCTCAGTGCTGAGGCTGCATATTAACAAATCACCTCCTGTTCGTCTACGCCTGGAGTCCATTTATGAGGCTGTAATGATTAATCTGACTGTGAAGTACACAGCAATATCCTCCTGTCTAGATTTTTTTCCATACCAGAAAATCTAACCGTTATGTACGATCTAAGTGAAGTGTGTCTCTGTATAGCATGTGTGGAGCGGAGGCATTTGAATTATTGAGTGACTTTGTTGTGTAAGTGTCCCTCTGAGGGCCGGGACGGGCCTGCGGTGCTGTGTGTATGTGTGCCATATGTCCACTGCTCCACACTGAGGCGCTGCATACACTGTCCTTCACCCCCAACAAGCACCTGCGACACTCTGTGATCAACGTAACACACACACACGCACACACGCACGCACACACGCACACACACACACACACACACACGTACCTTAGAGATTAGAAAGAGAGGATGCAGTAAAGGAGATTTGATACCATGGATGGATGTGTCCTTCCATGTGTGCTTGAAATACTTAAAACGCAATTTATCTTTCTCTTTTCTGCAGGCATTTCCTGTTTAAGACCTCTTCAGGGACCACGCCTCTCTTTAGCAGCTCATCACCGGGTTACCCCTTGACATCTGGCACAGTATATTCACCCCCACCACGGCTCCTACCCAGAAACACCTTCTCCAGAAGCGCCTTCAAGCTGAAGAAGCCATCCAAGTACTGCAGCTGGAAATGTGCCGCCCTGTCGGCGATCGCTGCCGCCGCCCTGCTGGCCATTCTGCTGTCCTACTTCATCGGTAAAATATCTCAATCTCTCTTTTTTGCCTATAGCATTCAATTAGCTTTTTATTGACTGTAATGTACCATCTTGCATCTGTTAAGTCTCTTTCTTTTGGATCAGTTTTAATAATCGATTGAGAGGCATTAAATTTAGCACTTATATCTGTACAAACACTGATTCGGTGATAGCAATAAGCAGATAATTTAATTCCACATAGAGATTAAGTAGGCTATTCATAATTAGATTGTGTGTGTGTGTACTGTATGTGTGTGCATATTTATCCAGATGCAGCTCATTATTAAATGTGCCTGAGGAGAAATGTCGAAATGTTACCTAACTCATACCGGGTGATCTGTGACTAGAACTCACCAGTTACATTGTTAAGATCTGAATTATTAAAAGCAGCATTTCAGCTTGTGCTTTTTGCATCTATAGCTGCCCAGCTGGCTTTAACCAGCTGATTCTTAAAAGGACTCTGATTTTTACCCGAGCACAATTCTGCCACAGAGGAAAAAAAAAAAGCTTTCACTTAATTTTAATTGAAGCATTTATATTTAATGCATAAAAGTATTTCTATGCATTACGCCTTGTAATGTACCTTATAATACAACACATATTGTAATAACACTTATAATACATGATAATACTTATCTATTCATTGTTACACCTTTGGAAAGTGCAATGCATTATAAGTTAACACATGAGAAACATGTAAAGAGTGAATTTCACCATTGATGGTACTAATTTTAATGAGAGGATTTCATATTATTTCGTGTTACTGGCCCAAATAAAAATTTGAATCTACTAGTCATGTAAACTACATATACTGGTATTATTTCAGTCTATTTACAACATGCTCGTTTACTCTCTGAATATCCATGTCAACCTAAAGACAATGTCGACCTCTGATTGTGGAGGACACTTTAAATGCAAAGCACTGCTGGGAGTCTTTAACCCCACGCTGCGTCCGTGAAGGACACGCTCCAGGGTGTTATTATTTTCAATAAGACCTCTCTGGTTTTGGGTTTTGTGAATGTATGCGAACGTCAGTTATTGGGTAATGGAGAAGCGGTGGCCTTCCCCACACACCTCACAGAGCAATGTAAGGACCCCCAGTGGAGAACAGAAATGAGTCCTCGCTCTTCACACTGGATGAGTTTAATACTGAGGGTGCAAACAGCATGAGAACGCGAGAGAAAATGAGAAAAGGGTACACTCTCAATGAACATCAGAGAGAAAGTGCGACAAGAATAGAGACACAAAATAGCCACATAGACAAACAAAAGCGGACACAGAGGTAGATGTTGTCTTTATGTGGCCTCTATTAGAAGCACACCTGTGCTGGGGAGTTTTGCTCTGGCAGGATGCCTCAGTCCCCTCTGTGTCTCTATTTAAAAGCCTTAAGCAAGGGGCAGATGTGTCACACGGACCCTCGCCGCCCCTCTTCTCTCTGGGGACCCCGCTCAACAGATGGGGCAGTCAGCAAGTGCAGGAGTCAGCACAAGCGCCCTTGTTCTTCCTGTCTGCGTCGCTGTGCATGTATTCATCTACCGGTCTGCCTTTCCCATGTCCTTCAGTGCTCCACGCTCTTTTGTGCTGTCCAAAACTCAGATAAAACCACACAGATATCCACTTGAAGCTGAGAAAGGTTCAAAAAGTGTGTGGACATTGAAGCGATCATTGAAAGTGCCATTTGAAAGTTTGGAGTCTGTAAGATTTCATGCTTTTTGAAAGAAGTCTTTTACGCTCATCAAGACTGCATTTAATTGATTTACAATACATAAATATTTATTATTAGTAGTAGTGGTAGTAGTAGTAGTAGTAGTAGTAGTATTTAAAACGATATTGTAGCATATTTAAAAATGTGGTAAAGGGCCGAAAAAAAAGAAAATAATAATAATAATAATATATATATATATATATATATATATATATATATATATATATATATATATATATATATATATATATATATATATATATATAATATTTATTATTATTATTATTATTATTTATTAATTTATTTATTTTTTTATTATTATTATTATTATTATTTTATTATTATTATTTTTTTTCAGCAGTCAATCTTCAGACTGATTTTAATATGCTAATTTGCTGCCCAGGAAGCATTTCTTATTATTATCAATCTTGAAAATCTTGTGCTTCTTAATATTTTTTTGTGGAAATCATGATACTGTACATATAATTTTTTTGGTGAGTAATACGTTAAAATGAGCAAGGTTTTTATTTTATTTTATTTATTTTTTATCTTGTGTGACATTATAAACATTTTTGCTGTCACTTTTGATCAATTTAATGTATTCTTGCAAAATTACAATTCTTATAAAAAATACTTCCTGTCCCCAAAAATATAGATGGTAATCTATTCATTGTAAAACAAAATATTAAGTGCTATTTATTTAAAAATTAAAAATTAAATTAAATAAGTAAATAAACAAACTTTCTGGTTTTGTGATGATACTACTAATGTGATGAGGCCCAGAAACTGAAAGTGTAGCTAGTTCTTTGAAAAGCTCTAGCATCATTTGTTTGCATGTGTCACTAATGTTTTGTTATGTAATGCAATTAAAAGGATGTATTTTAATTAGTACTTATTGTCCAACATTTATCAAATAGTAGTGACTCATACAACAGCTGTATATTTGAGGTTGAACTTTTATTTTGGTCTGAACAGGATTCATTCCAGAGGCAGGATTCATTCAGTAAATGTGTATTTACTTTTCTAAAGGTAATTCTAGCTGTACAGTCAGCAGTATTCAGTGGATGGAGGTCTTAACTGCTGGAAACTGACCCAGCTTAAGCTCTCTGACAGTGTGTTTATAGACATGTTCACAATTGTGTGTGTGTTCGTATATTAGTGTGTCCCCACAAATAGATAAATGTGCCACTGCAGCATTTCCTCCAACACAGACGTGGCTGCTAGTCCGCTGAGAGCTGCCCAATCTCCAAGGGAATGGAGAGAACGCACAGGGGATAGAAAGGAGAAGTTATTTTTATTTCTTCATTTTATACTGGAGGCCTGAAAGACTCCTTTTTTGCTTCATTCTCTTTGGGGATGGATAACTGTCCCAGAACGGCACCATAGCCCCTGAAAGCCCGAATTCAGCACCAGGAGAGGAGGACTCACAGGTGCTTGTACTAACACATTTCAGCTCCCTGTGGCTTACACACACACACACACACTTACATACAAACACAGGTGTCCAGAACAGTTCTCTATGAGGAGAGAAAAAAATAGGAGAAAAGAATAGACAAGAGGAAGAGATGCAAAGAGCAGTAAAAAGATGAGACGAGACAAAAGAAAAAATAACCTGATAGATGAAGCCTGATGATATGAGGTGAGACGAGATACTATGAGTCCATAGAAAATGATAAGACAAAGACTAAAATTAGAAAAGTAGACAAGCATTAAAGTAAGATAAAATTTCAAAAACTAAATGAGAAAAGATAGCCGCGTTTCCACCACAGGAACTTTTCCCAGAAACTAGGGACTTTGGTCTGGTACTCCATGTGTTTCTACCGAAGGAACCAGGGTCTAAATAAAGTTCTGAGTAAAATATTGCCCCTCAGAAAGTCCCTGCTCACGAGGTAGTACTTTTTCAAAGGTCCGGAACTGTTGCAGACGGATCTTTGGCGCTAAACATCCTGATTGGTTGAGTTCACGCAGCATTGTATTTCAACCAACATTCATTCGGATAATAGTCTAAATATTACTGATAATGTGTCATGAAATGTAGTTTTAAAAGTATTTCAGATGAGAATGTATCTGCGGTTTAGTTATAAAGACAGCATCTATTTAAAAATGCAGTTCGCCGATTTTGGAGAAGATCAGCGGGAGCTCGGTACTCATGTGAACCGACGAGAGCAGTCTCGACTCGGCTAGTACTTCTGATATTTGCCACTGGCTCTGATGTCTCTTTAGTGGTTAAACATAAAATATAATTAGTTTTGGGTAAATCTAACAGGTAATCTCTGGTCTGTATTCAATTCATTATTTGTAGACTATTTCACTTTGTAGAATATTTGCATAATCTACATGTACTTTAGACCGCGGTGGAAACGCATAAAGCAACAGGTCTGGGATGAAAAAAGTTCCTGGGAAAAGGTTCTTGGTACAATTGTTACTGCTAATCTCAGTGGAAATGTGGCTGATGAGACCGGGGAAAAAACACAAGATTAGGCCAAACAAGTGGGAAATATCAAGATGGACCAGAAAACAGAGATGAGATGAGATGAGATGAGAAGCATTAAGACCAGATAATGAGTCAATAGAAAAAGACAAAATACACAATAAGAAGGGAAGGCAAGGAAAGAAGAAAAGCTTTAAGAAAAAAGGGATGAAAACAGATGGGACTAAATGAGAAGAGAAGCATCAACATGAGATGAGAGTCTCAGATGAGATGAAATAAGCATTAAAACGAAAAAGAAAGTGAGCCCAAAATGAGAAGAGATGCATCAAAGTGACACACGGGCAAAACGAGAACGAAATGATGAGACAGAGAAAAAATGATGAGAGGAGAAAAAGTGATGAAACAAGATAGAGTGTATCGAGAAGAGACTTATTGCATGCATGACATCACTCTCGTCACTGTGTTGTGAGGCTGCTACAGTAGGGATGGGGTTGCTAGGATACAGGTGAGCGGTCCTGATGCAAAAGAGAAACAGGTCTGTCATCATATGTTGTGGAGAAGACAAACGCTCAGCAGCTCCCTCGCGGCCTCATCTGCGCTAAAGACTGCTTGATTCATTGGCCCAGAGTGATCAAAGAAAGAAAGAGGGAGATAGAGGGAGAGTGGACAGGGGCAGATGGAATGTGTAAGAGAGATAACAAGGTTTCGACTCCACCAGGCTACATGCCGGTTCCACAGGCTTCAGTCTGGATGGCTCAGAGCCCGGAGAGGAACAACACAGCATCAGATCAGCAACAGGAAGACGACTCATTTATACGGCACACTGACATAGAAAGAGCTATATACACTTACACACTAAATACAGACCATTCACAAGCTATACATACTTGCTGAGAAGCATGTGATATACCATTTTCTTGGATTGTTGGTTCTGGAACAACATCCATCAACAATCAGATTTTAGCTTGAGGGTCAAGGGTTTGAAAACTTGAGCTACATTTTATCATTGCCTGTTTATAGTGGGTGAGTTATCTCGTCATTTAGAAGATAACTCTTCATCGAAGAGGAGTTTTAAAGGCTTGTGTTATACACTCGGGGGTGCTATTACACATCTTATGAATGAGTACAAAACCTCCCAAATAAAAACACACATGAACAGGATGGAGAAACAAGCAATCTCTCATGTAAACATGCATATTAAAATGAATGTGATCATCAGCAATAGACAGCATATAAGTGAAAACTCATAATTTTACAATGATGATCCAGGAAGAGGTATATGTCTGGGCAAGCTTTTGAGCTATTGATGGAAGCAATTTACTGAATTTATGCTTTGATGATCATACTGAATATTATCTAGATGTAGCTTTTGATAAAAATGCGATTTTCTCAACTTTGTGCTCAAAATTGTTTTTTTTTGTTTTGTTTTTGTTTTTATGAAACCTACCTATATTCAAGTGTTGATAAAAAAAAAGAAATGAATGCTAAAATAGATTTTTTGTTTTGTTTAAAAGAAGAGGCTCTGATCTTTATGATCTGATCTGCAGGCCATCAAATCATCAAAATCGCTGGCGGTGGCTGGCAACTTTTTTCAAAAATGCTGGCAGGGAAAGATTTAATATAAAATTATTATATGTATTATGAATTAATTTATACAAATTGGAAAAGTATTTAATGCAAAATGCATCAAAATAATTTATTGCAAAGTATAATTTGTATTATTATTCAACATTATAGTTATTTATTATTTAGTAGTATATTTTGGATTTGGGTTAAATTTAATCATTAAATGATTTTATATATATATATATATATATAATTATTACATGATCATACAAATGTATTAATTACATCATATTATATCATATTTTTATTGCGGTGTTATTAGTATTTATTTATTAATTAATTCATTAGAGATCTTTAATATACATTATTATTAATATTAATGTATCAAATTATTATAACTTTTCATATAAAATCATTACATTTATTATAAATTATTTTTTTAATTACAAATTTATTCAGTGCAAAATGTATAAAAATTATTAATTAGTTTTAAGTTGTATTTATTTTATAAAAATGTATTTATGTATTTTTAAGGTTTCACGTTATTAAATGTAAATATTAAATCATCATAAATTTCAATAACAGATATATTGGTAATTATTATTTAATTTTTTTAATTATTGAAATTAGAAAATTTATTTATTGAAAAATATATCATTCATTACTAAGTAGGTTTTTGTTGTTGAATATGTTGCTCTAATAACATGTTTTTAAAGAACAGCATGCAGAGGGCTATATATTGCTAGATCTCTGTGCATTTTCAGAGCACATCAGTGTCCTTGAGCTGGGAAATTTGTGCGTGGGTGTGGGGATGGTGTGGGGTGTATGCGAGTTTCGTGTCACCTCTGTGTTGTGTGGATACAGAGGCAGCTCATACATCAGTGAAGACAGGCCGTGTGGTGAGTGTCATGGAAGTAGACAGAAGACAAATTTGCTCTCGCTCTCTCTGTACCCATCTCTCTGTATTTTTAGCAGCATCATCACTTCCCTACATTGCCCACCAATGACTCAAATGCTCATCGTCACTCTGGGCCGCTGACCTTCACGCTAGCCGACGCGTGCACCTCCATCCATAAAGCAGCGCTGTCTGGAGCGTTATTGAGTAATCATAGCCGCTTACTCTAACCGCACGCTGCAGTGTTGGGGCGGTCTGTGAAGTCAGGCAGCCTCCATAATCACTCCACTACCACTGAAAAGACATCGATTGCAGTTTTAACTTCATTCTTCCTGATGTGGCTTCGGGGTCTTAAAGAAAACATAACACAGCATTAATTTCCATAATGTGATGCATTTTGTAGTGGAACAGAATGTTCAATAGGGCATGATGTAGGGCAGGTCTTTGTTGTATACATCACGATTCTTTATTGGATTGTGATTGTCTAGCTATTATATTATTGTTTATGATATTTGCTCTAGCCACTTTTTATCAGCAGAAACAAAAAGTCATTTCAGATGCAAGGATATTACATTTTGATGCAGTGTTTTATAGAATAATGTAAACTCATGTATAATGCACAATAACATCATGGATATTTTTTTAAGTAATGCAACTATTTTTTTAAGCTGTTTATGAAGCAGTCGTTCACCCTAATTCACCCCTCATGTCACTTAAAAACTATAATAATAAATAAATATATAAATTCTTCAGTAGAACAAAAAAATTTACATTTTGAAGAATGTGCAGGTTGATCTTTTTGATTCATTTACAGCAAATGGGTTCTGGATCTTTCAAGCTTCAAAAAAGTGTGAAAGCATCAGAAAACCATAAAATATATTTTTTAATTAATTAATTTGATTTTCTAAACTTTTCTTATACTCACCAAGGATGCATTTAATTTGATCAAATAAGAGGTTGAAATAGTAATATTGTGAAATATTATTACAATTTAAAATGTCTCTGTGTTATTGTATTTTAAAATGAAATTTTATTCCTGTGATGGCAAAGCTGAATTTTCAGTCTTCATGGTCACATGATCATACAGTATGATGATTTGGAAAAAACAAAAAATGTATTATTATATAATATGTATATATATATATTTTTTTTTTTTCATACATATATATATATATATATATATATATATATATATATGAAAAATCTTACTGACCCCAAACTTATGAATTGTAGCGTAAAACTGTTTGTGTAAGGAAAGTCATTATTCACTTTTCATTAGGAGCACTTTTATGATAATACCTGCATACAGGTTTAGAATGACATGAGGGTGAACAAATCATGACAGATTTTCACCTTTCAAGTTGCAAACAAGTGACTCCTGAGCAGGAGTGTGTTAGACAAGCAGCTTTCTTCCACATTGTCACTGTGGCTCCTGGGTGACCTCAGCATGTCATCTCACGGCAGTCATGAGGGACACAGAGACAGTGAGCGAAACAGGACACTGGACTTTGACACTGCACCAACATATGCTACATAGGGACCGCGAAGCATATGGCGTGTACGGTGTATTCCTGGTTTGGGAGCAGCAGGAGATGTAGACTGGAAGCTGGTGACTCTCAACAGACTGTTGTAGGTCAAGAGAAGTCATATCAAGGGCAAAGGGACACAAGTTTGCTTCAGTTCGGCCGGCTGGTTGGGCGGGAGAGAGAGAGAGAGAGAGAATAGAGATCCTGTGTTGGCACACATTAGAGCAGGATCTCTCTAAAGAGGAGGAGAGAGTGCGTGTGAAGGACGGCTTTCAACTCCTATCTTCTTCGATGTTCATCTTTGTCCTTGTCGCTTTTGATTGATGTGTTTCATTTCTGGCACAGTGGTCAGCCGATCGCATGCACACGAACTCCCACTCCAGTGCTAATGTTAGCAGCAGTCTTTGGTTTGTCAACAGACGTCCACCGCGGCTCTGGTTGACCCATACTGTCCGTCTGCAGCTGGCCTTCCCTTCTTTTCATGTCTGTCTCTCCCTGTCAAACAAAGGTCCTTCTCTGAACCTCTAACCTCTATCACTGACTGTTTGGTGGCATCCAGCAGATCAAGGGCTGTCACTAAAAAGACAAACCGGACAGTCGTCAGCGTTGACCCCACAATGAATGAGCCTCTTGAAGGTATTAAATTGATTTCGGCTCACAAACTGTTTAGAATCACCCATGAGATTTCGCTGATATCTCTAATCAATGATGCCTCATGTGGCGAGTCTGTGAGTCAGACATGAGGATGTGTGCCGATTTAAACTGGAACAAATGAGTCAGACAAGCTCGCATATGGAAAACAAGGCTAAATATTTCATAACTTCGAAGACAATGATGCAGTACTAGCATACAAATAAACAATCCCAATCACAGATACCATGAGTTTGCTGGTCTCCCAGGAAAAGAAAGGGAAATGTGGGAAAAGGATTTAAAATATAAACCGTATGAAAATATATCAAGAAAAGGTTCTGATATAATCTCACCTGGGACGTGCGAGAGGGTTGGATCCCTGAGTGCTGGAGACAGACTTGAGATATGTCAGAATGTCTTATACTGACAGCAGAGAGAGAGAGAGACAGAGATGGAGGGAAGGAGGCGGCCATAATGAAGACGGAGAGATAGGGCGAGTGTGTCTATCTCGGTGTACCACTGATCTAGCTCGTGATTTCAGCTGCCTCTCATTTCCTGTTGCTAATGTGAATGGATGAGCCTGGCACAACACACACATGAACACACTCCATACCACAGACTCATCTCTTTGGGTCTTGATAAGGGGGTCTGCAGAGGACCTGCCATTCCTGCACTTTATTCAGCTCTGCAATGACAGACTCTTTCTCATATAAACTCCACATTGTTCTGTATATCTTTATACCTATATGTGTACTCTATATTTTCATTAATACTAAGGAAATGAGTAATTCTAATGAAAACAGTCAAGAATGTTCAGTTTCCTTTTTTTGGAATTATATTTGCGTTTTTTTTTTACTTACTGTATTTTTTAAATAATAATTTAATACTGAATAAAAATGCTGTTACATATAAATAATTAAAATTAATACTATATTATTACTAATTATTCTTCTTCTTATTATTATTATTACAAAAATGCACTATATTTCTCAAATTACTCATTATTTAAAATTAAAATAATATTATTTTATTATTGTTTACACACCATGACTTATATTTGTATTATATTATAATATTTGCTTACTGTAATTTTTACTATAATACAGTGCCAAAAATACTGTTACAATAATCCAACAGACATCTGCAATCAGAATAATTGCATATTGTGGAAATAGTGGGAATTAAATAATAATAATAATAATAATAATAATTATAATTATTATTATTATTATTATTATTATTATTATTATTATTATAATAATAATGTTACAAATTACAAATCTGGACACATTAAGGTAATGAGGAGCTGGGGGAAATAATTGTCATGAAAATTATATCACAATGCAAAACAAATATCAATAGACCTGAAAATAGTTTATTTTACATTATACTTTATACTAATACTTTATTTGTACAGCTTTATTTTCTTTAGCTTTTGGGGTGACTAGTCTTTTATGAGAGTTACCCAACATATTTTCACACAGTGTATTTTACTGTGTGTATGCATGATAGAGACGAGTGATGAAGTAGGTTTGGAGTGCAGGCAATGAGCTTTAGGTTACATCATTTTGTTGGGTTGGGCCCCTGGAGAAAGTGTGTGTGTGTGTGTGAGTATAGTGCTCCTCTGATGGATTAGGATGCTACTGATGGCTACTTCACTCATTAACTGTGTATTTGAACTTGCCCCTCCCCCAAGAGACAGAAGCCATGACTCTAATGAAACACACATATATATTCGCAGAGCCCATGGGAATCTCCTGGTGCTTTGTAGTTCAACTTCAAAGCCCTTTGACCAGGCTTCTCATTTACTGTGGCTGTACCCTGCAGCCTCACCCTTTTCCATGTCCCACTCCATAAACATGCCATTTCACATAAAGACACACACACACACATTTATACACCTTTCTGATGCAGTCCAACTGAGCTCTTATAGGGGGGATATATACTGACTAATGTCAGTTGGCAAGTTATTATCAGTGTTGGTTTATCAATAACATGTTTCTATTAACTATAAAATGTTGGTTTTATTTTGTATTTATTTTCTTTCGATGCAATACATATTTGCTCATGGAAGTAATATATTAAAGGTGTAGTCCTTAAAAAAAAAAAAAAAAAAAAAAAAAGTCATTTACTCACCCTCATGTTGTTTCAAACATGTATGGGTTACTTTCTTCTGTGAAACACAATAGAAAGATCTTTTGAAGAACTAAGTAACCAAATTTTTACTTTCATTTAAAAAAAAGAAATTGCCCATAAAGTGGAAGTCAAAGGGAACTGAAATTGTTCATTTTGGGGTCAACTATCTCTTTAAGTTATTTTCTTAAATGCAGCCTTCAACAAGAAATGGCAAACATGTTATTTTCAACAGGTTTGATTCATGACCAGAATTTTATGATTTTTTTTTTTTACAGCAGGTTTTGTAAACCAATTACAAATGCCGTCCAGGATAGTTTCATCTTACAATTAGCGTCCTAATTGAGGTCATTCTTGTTAAATTAGTGGTAAATTAGAACAGTTAATACGCATTTATTATGGAAGCCAAGGGAGGACCGCAGAAATAAGGTAAGGGAAAATTACCTTTTAAGTAATATGAGGTCTCTTGTGCACTAATTATGGCTGTGTAACTGTGTGATATGTTGAGTGGAGGTGTGTGTGGATGGAGGGATAGGATGTCCTGGTTTCTTCCGTGTGTTGTAGTCTGTTAGAGAAGTGACCTGAGAGTGTGTTCCTCAGCTTAATGACACACACACAATGCCTCCAGTGTTTTTCTGAGATTGTGAGATTCTCTGTCGAAAATTGCTAAGTGAGCTAAGAGGCATTTTCCCACATTCATTGTTTGCTGATTGGACACATTTGAGCAAGGGAAGATTCCACAAAACACAACTCTGAATTCTCAAGTGCCTGTCAGAGGAACCGTGTGGAAGAATTGCACAAGGCATGAAAGGTAAATAATAGAATTTAGCTGCATGGAACTTGTATATGTGGACGCTAGATGATGTCAGTGTCTGTGCGTGTATGTTGAAAGTAGGAAGTGAGAGGGGAAAAAGACAAGAGGGAGAAGGGATGTAGACATGCTGCTTCTTTATGAAAAATGTATTTGCTTGCCTACAGATAAATTCATGCAAGGGATCTGTAGGGAAATAAGTGCATGTATTCATTATGATGAACAGATATGAAGACATCTCATGTTTACTTCATATTTAACATGCAGTAGTATTTATAAAAGTGTGGCTGAGTAATTGTGTTTATTTTGGTTTCCAGCAGACCCGCACAGACTCTGTGAGAGCAGAACCTGGCAGAAACTTCAGCAGATTTCCTTGTATGTTCAGTGTTTTTTGCTAATTTGATTATACTTTCTGCCATCACACGTTAGCTCCATTTAACCCAGATTTTTCCATAAAAATTAAAATGGTTGCAGATTGTGATTGTTCACTCAAAAATTACAAAAATTATTTTGGACCCCACTGACCTATTAACTAAAACATCTTTTGTGAAATAAGTGTTACAAGTTTGACATAACATGAGGGTGAGTATAGATGATGTTTATATCATGAAGTTCCCACTAGGAGCCACAAAAGTATGTATAATGTATAAAATGTATAAAAACATGAAGAAATATCTTTTTGACTGCACTGCACCTGCTGTGAACCAAAGATTGCTGAAAATTCGAACACACGTATACAGTTTTGTTCAAAATAATAGCAGTACAATGTGACTAACCAGAATAATCAAGGTTTTTCGTATATTTTTTTATTGCTACGTGGCAAACAAGTTACCAGTAGGTTCAGTAGATTCTCAGAAAACAAATGAGACCCAGCATTCATGATATGCACGCTCTTAAGGCTGTGCAATTGGGCAATTAGTTGAATTAGTTGAAAGGGGTGTGTTCAAAAAAATAGCAGTGTGGCATTCAATCACTGAGGTCATCAATTTTGTGAAGAAACAGGTGTGAATCAGGTGGCCCCTATTTAAGGAAGAAGCCAACACTTGTTGAACATGCATTTGAAAGCTGAGGAAAATGGGTCGTTCAAGACATTGTTCAGAAGAACAGCGTACTTTGATTAAAAAGTTGATTAGAGAGGGGAAAACCTATAAAGAGGTGCAAAAAATGATAGGCTGTTCAGCTAAAATGATCTCCAATGCCTTAAAATGGAGAGCAAAACCAGAGAGACGTGGAAGAAAACGGAAGACAACCATCAAAATGGATAGAAGAATAACCAGAATGGCAAAGGCTCAGCCAATGATCACCTCCAGGATGATCAAAGACAGTCTGGAGTTACCTGTAAGTACTGTGACAGTTAGAAGACGTCTGTGTGAAGCTAATCTATTTTCAAGAATCCCCCGCAAAGTCCCTCTGTTAAAAAAAAGGCATGTGCAGAAGAGGTTACAATTTGCCAAAGAACACATCAACTGGCCTAAAGAGAAATGGAGGAACATTTTGTGGACTGATGAGAGTAAAATTGTTCTTTTTGGGTCCAAGGGCCACAGGCAGTTTGTGAGACGACCCCCAAACTCTGAATTCAAGCCACAGTACACAGTGAAGACAGTGAAGCATGGAGGTGCAAGCATCATGATATGGGCATGTTTCTCCTACTATGGTGTTGGGCCTATTTATCGCATACCAGGGATCATGGATCAGTTTGCATATGTTAAAATACTTGAAGAGGTCATGTTGCCCTATGCTGAAGAGGACATGCCCTTGAAATGGTTGTTTCAACAAGACAATGACCCAAAACACACTAGTAAACGGGCAAAGTCTTGGTTCCAAACCAACAAAATTAATGTTATGGAGTGGCCAGCCCAATCTCCAGACCTTAATCCAATTGAGAACTTGTGGGGTGATATCAAAAATGCTGTTTCTGAAGCAAAACCAAGAAATGTGAATGAATTGTGGAATGTTGTTAAAGAATCATGGAGTGGAATAACAGCTGAGAGGTGCCACAAGTTGGTTGACTCCATGCCACACAGATGTCAAGCAGTTTTAAAAAACTGTGGTCATACAACTAAATATTAGTTTAGTGATTCACAGGATTGCTAAATCCCAGAAAAAAAAATGTTTGTACAAAATAGTTTTGAGTTTGTACAGTCAAAGGTAGACACTGCTATTTTTTTGAACACACCCCTTTCAACTAATTGCCCAATTGCACAGCCTTAAGAGCGTGCATATCATGAATGCTGGGTCTTGTTTGTTTTCTGACAATCTACTGAACCTACTGGTAACTTGTTTGCCACGTAGCAATAAAAAATATACTAAAAACCTTGATTATTCTGGTTAGTCACATTGTACTGCTATTATTTTGAACAATACTGTATGTGTTTGTGTGTGTGTTGTGTATCTGCTGTCCATTTTGTGTTATTTATAGCCATGTCTCGGGGTGAGTTTGGACCTGGATCTGTTCTAGCAGAGAGAAACCTGCCACCTGCTTATGACTATATGTGTGTCTGTGTGGTCACAGAGGTCTAATCGGTGATGACAGGTGCGGCTGAATCATAGAGGGACGTCCTGCCAGCCCTACTTTGATATGCACATACCTTGCATCCGCTCCTTCTCCTTTTCACTGCGTCTCCCGCTCATGCACACAAATAACCAGAGGAACTGCCAAGAGCTTCCTCCAGATCTCTCTCACACGTAACTGTACCTTAAGGACAACCTTAAACCTTCAGCTCAGGGCCCGTCTTCACTTGTCTTGTTCTGTCTCTCTTCTTCTCAGTTGTTCTCATGCACACGTATAGCATCCCTTTCTCTCTCTTTCTTTCCATTGCTCCCTTGGTGCATTATCTTGCTCACTTTTCCTTGCTCTATCCATCCCTCCTTTCTCACTGTCCAAGGTAACCTTGTAGCAGGGCTGCAGGCATGTCAAGCCGAACAGCATTTTGAATTCAGGAATATTCCTGTTGTCAACATTTGCCACTGTATAATTATGGTACAGACAAAACTATACTCAGGCATGCTTACGAATATTCACGTTTTCTGGCAAATTAACAAATTTTGTATTTCAATTTTACACACCCATAAGCACACTTGTGCTAGACATTTATAAATGGAATTACAGTCATATATATATATTTCTATATCTGTCTGTCTATCTATCTATGCTCTGTCATCGGTAAATTAAGAGAAAGCCCAACCCCAAACTAATGTCTTTGGCTGAGCTGTTGCTGTGTGGTTGAAAGCACGGACGGAAATATTCTGATACGTTTACAATAGTGTTTACAATATTTGACATAAAAATTACTTATGTTTACAAATTACTTAAATTACATATGGTTGTCTCTGCCTGTTAATCTGGGATAGGATTAAAAAAAGCAATGCTTTAAATGTATTCTCAAGTAAGTGACATTCATATGTGCAGGTGAATTATACATCAACCAATCCTCATTATTCATTAATTTATACATTTTTAATAAAACACATTCCCTTACAAAGCTGAGACCTTCAGTGAATATTCATCAGGAGACTGAGAATAAAGCTGTTATCTATAGCCTGATCTGCACACATGCAAGAACAGAAGACAGCTTAATGTTGTGCACAATTTTCGTGATGGCTGAAAGTATATCATGTCTTGTGCTAAAACAACCGTTCATATTCGGTGCCAACATCGAGCAAGCCATCCGCTTTGGTTTAGTTTTTCTTCTCACCCTCTTTAGATTAGTCTCATTCCCTTGCTGTTGCATTGAACACCTATATTGTATTCAGGTTTTAACTCAACAATGCCACCTACTGGTGGAGAATACATTATGGTTCCTCTGCACACATATGTGTGCAGGGCAGAAATCCAGAGTGTCTGAGCTGCAGTTAATCCGTCTGAGTCATGTCTCTTGATGCTTTCATTTATTGTAGTTCGCTGATTCATTTGTTAATCATTTAATCGATTATAAAATTAGCATTAGGCACTATCGGCGTGTGCAATCAGAACACAGAGACAGATGGAGAGATAAGGAGATAAACAATCAAGCACAGGAGGTTGAGGAAGATGAAAGGATTGGAGACACGTTAGAGGTGAAAGAGCAGATTGAAAAGCATGGAGAGAGGACTGGAGGGGGAGAAAAGCTATCTCAGTGTTTCCTCCAGACCATCTGAAACAAATAAAAGAGCTGACAGAGACAGCAGAGACACACTTAGAGTGTCAGCGCTTTCCTTTAACTGAGAAAGAAACCGAGTGAGAAAGGGAGAGATACAGAGAGAGAGAGAAAGAGAGGGGGACCATGTCTGGGCACAGGCGGAAGGGGAGATGGAATTTGACAGAAGAGAAAATTGATTTTCTGAGATGAGATTTAGGTGTGATAGGCAAGCAGAGGGGAGGTGAGGAGAAGGGTGGAGTCTCTAACACACACAGACAGTAGTGTCCTGTAAATCTCCACCTGCTGGATCAAAACCAAAAGATACAAAGATAAAGAGACAGGCCGAGAGAACGTTTACAATGACAGCAATTTGCAGCAACCAGATCAAATTTATTTTCAAATAGAGTTTCCAGTGACCAAAACAGTTGGCAATGTGATGTGCAAATGAGCAATGAAGAGTGCTGCTACCAATGGGAGTGCAGATATGAAATTAAGTTGGAAATTAAATTGAGTTCTAGAAATTAAATTGCTGTTTGTGTGAACACAGCTTTAAAGAGCAAAATGGGAATAGATATTGTGAGGTGTAGAGTAAGACGGGCAAAGGGGAGAGGTTTGTGAGGTCCTGTCATGATAGGATGAGGGTGAGAGGTGGAGACAGTTAGAGACGGTGAGACACTTGGAGAGAAAGAGATTTGGAGAGCTAGATTTAGGAAGAGAGCCAGACAGGCAATTAGTGAAATAAATTGATATTCAAATTGAAAATACAGTAGAGAATTAAGATAAGGACAGAGTGAGACAGTTGGAGATGGACTGAGATACTGAGGTGGAAAGTAAGACAGCAAAAGTGATAGTAAAGTAGATACTGAAACAAGTAGAGAGAGAATGAGGCAGCCAAAACAGACTGAAATACTGAGGTAGAGAGTGAGACAGGTAGTGAAATTGTGAGGTAGAGATTGAGACAGGCAGATACTTAGGTAGAGAATGAGATGGGCAGAAAGATTGTGAAGCAATACGTAAAACAGGCACATAGAGTGAGACAGGCATAAATATTGTGAGGTAGAGAGAGAGACAGGCAAATAGATTGTGAGACAGGCAGAGAGTGTGAGACAGGCAGAGAGATTGTGAGGTAGAGAGTGAGGCTGAAGGAATATTGCAAAGTAGAATGTGAGACAGGCAGACAGAGTGAGGTAGAGAGTAAGACCGGCAGAGAGAAATTGTGAGTTGAAGAGTGAGAGACAGGGAGATTATGAGGTAGGGAGTGAGACAGGCAGATAGATTGTGAGGTAGAGAATGAGACAGGCAGAGATATTGTGAGGTAAAGAGTGAGACATGCAGAAATATTGCAAATTAGAGAGTGAGAAAGGCAGAGAGAGTGAGGTAGAGAATGAGACCGGCAGAGATATTGTGAGGTAAAGAGTGAGACATGCAGAAATATTGCAAATTAGAGAGTGAGAAAGGCAGAGAGAGTGAGGTAGAGAGTGAGACAGGCAGAGAGATTGTGAGGTTAATAATGAGAGGCAGAGAGCTGAGATGGGCAGATAGATTGTGAGGTAGAGAGTGAGACAGGCAGAGAGTGTGGATCAGGCAGATAGATTTTGAGGTAGAGAGTGAGACAGGCAGAGATATTGTGAGGTAAAGAGTGAGACATGCAGAAATATTGCAAATTAGAGAGTGAGAAAGGCAGAGAGAGTGAGGTAGAGAATGAGACCGGCAGAGATATTGTGAGGTAAAGAGTGAGACATGCAGAAATATTGCAAATTAGAGAGTGAGAAAGGCAGAGAGAGTGAGGTAGAGAGTGAGACAGGCAGAGAGATTGTGAATTTAATAATGAGAGGCAGAGAGCTGAGATGGGCAGATAGATTGTGAGGTAGAGAGTGAGACAGGCAGAGAGTGTGGATCAGGCAGATAGATTTTGAGGTAGAGAGTGAGACAGGCAGAGAGTGTGAGTCAGGCAGATAGATTTTGAGGTAGAGAGTGAGACAGGCAGAAAGATTGCATAGGGTGAAACAGGCAGAGAGAGTGGGGTAGAGAGTGAGACAGACAGAGCAATTGTGAGGTTTAGAGTAACACAGGCAGAGAGAGAGAGAGTGAGGTAGAGAGTGAGACAGGTAGAAAGATTGTGAGGTAAAGAATGAGACAGGCAGAGAGATAATGAGTGAGCCAGGCAGAGAGATTCTGAGGTAGAGAATGAGACAGGAAGAGTAAGATAGGCAGAGAGGTTTGGTAAGATCTGCCATTATAGGAAGAACATGAGAGATTGTGATAGTTGCGGAGAGGGTGAGACAGCCAGAGAAAGATTGAGATTGTGAGTATGGAGGGACATTTAGTGAGTGTGTGATGTATTCAGAGATATTCTAAGAAAGTGAAGAACTGAATTGAGATACCAAACAGAGAGTAAGAAAGCATTAAAAGAATAAGAAAATTAGACTTGAAGAGACAGTGATATGGCCAAAGAGAGGTTTGTGAAGGTCTATGATAGGATGAAGGTGAGAGACTGTGATACTTAGAGGGTGATGAAAGGAGAGAGATTGAGACAGTTGAATAGATAGTGAGACAAACTGAAAGAATGGTATATAGTAAGAGAGATAGAAAGGCTGAGTGAGTGAGACAGAAAGAATTAGAGATAAAAGGTGAGACCGGTAGAAAGATGGAGGCATGCAGAGAGAATAAGACAGACAGAAAGAATATGAGACAGGGGGAGATAGTAAGGGAGAGTGTCGGACAGGTTGAGAAAGAAGAATAGAGTGAGAAAGAGAGAGAGTGAGAGAGAAAGAGTTAGACAGGCAGACCAATTAAGACAGACAAAAGAATGAGACAGAGAGAGTGAAACAGAAAGAGTTAAGACAAGCATCAGAAAGAGACCGATTATATCCAATTGAGTGGAATAATGTTTTAGCAAGTTAGTATAAGAAGAATGAAGCAGTAAAGGAATGCACAATGTAAGTCATACATGAGAGTAACATTGCCCCTCCATATGAACCTCCTCCTGTGGTTGCTGTCTCTGATGACTCACAATCTTAGCCCATCTTTAACACCACTGTGAAGAACAGATGACGCAGACACACAGGGGCAAGAGATAAAGCACAAGATCCTGCAATCAGCCTGAGACTGCGCGTTACAAAGAGCTTCCGCTCCCGTGTTTCCTGCGGCACCTCTGGAGTTCAGCAGACTAAGCGCTCCTCTCTCTTCTGTTTGCGATAAAAGTTTCTTGGCATAACTAAAAAGGATGCGGGTCGGGAAGAGATTCAGCTGACAAACTGCACACAGGCCTTGGAGCGAACAGACCAAAATAAGCTCCACAGGCACGAAAAAGAAACAACAGCCGCTCAATGCAAACAGGAAAGACAGAGAGAGATCTGCTTTCTTTCAGCTGTCAATCAGATTGTCGCTGAATCATGCCAGCTCAACATGAAAGCTCTGAATGCTGTCAGGATTCTGCTGCTTTTCTGCCTGCGCAACTTTTTTAACCTGTTGAGGTGCGAGTAATTCCTACAGACGTGGGTCTCACCGTTTGCTTCTCTTTCTGTCTCAGTCTTTAGAAGTGCATCAACATCATTTCCTCAGGGCTCCAGTGATTAAATGACTGGAATAAAATGCACACACACACAGTTAAACTGATTTTGTTAAAGTACCAATTAGATCAGTCACCCAGTTCCTTTAATCTACTCACAGAAAATCATTTTGTGGCACTTTCTATGACGGCTGTATATATTACATTACAAACTCTATTATATTATCACAAATAAATCTTATTTATGAAAAGTTATAACTATGTGTGGCTATGCCTGTAAAAAACTACAGTTAATTAACACATAAAACAGTGCAGCACATTTGTTGTAGGCCATTACACTATTTAAAAATGTGACCTGAAATAGGTAAATATTAAAATGCATTATAATTGACAATTATTATAATACTGCAATTATTTACAATAACATGAAATGGATTAGTATGTCCATTATAATGTATTGTAATTCTTATATGTATTATATTGCAGAAGGCAGTAAACAATAGAAACGGAATCCTTTTTTGTGGGTTAAATAAAGATTATGGGAGTATGTTTTACAAGAAAAAAATATATATTTTTATCTTCAAAATTTCACATTCAGGGCAATCTGCTATTTGATGTTTCTTTTGTAAACACAAACAGTTGTAAAATAAAATAAAAATATGTAGTATGTTGCTAAAAGCAATATTACATTATTTCATATTTGAAATATTTAGTAACAAAACATGCAAGCAGCAGGTCATATGTTGGATTTTCAAATGATGACTTCAAAATTGGTGAACAAAGTAAATGGAGCTTGAATAATGTTGTAAAGGTATGCTGTAGTCAGGGAACATTATTATTATAATTTTTTTTTTTTTACATTTCTGATATAGGGAGGATTGCATGAGAATTTCAGAGACACTGAGACTAGTTTTATACATGCACACTTGCCGCTGTGACATATATCAGACTGACGATCAAGTGTAAGCGTCCCATGAATGACAGATGGCATCTCAGCCAGTCAACATCAATCAGTCATGCAATCAATAAAAATGACTATAGTCTGTCTGTGTTTTTTTTTTTCAAGCACAAAATAAATTACTTTATCTTCTCTGCCTCTCCCTGACTGCACCAGGTTTAACAGATCAATATTATACATTTTAGTTGTAGCATTTGGTTTCATTTTAAATCATTTGTACTCTAACCGTGAAACAACAGTACAGAGTCGTCTTGGCACAGTCCTCAAGCTTTTCTTTTTCTGGCTACCTTTCTCATCTCGTATACCTGCACTGTTTACACTCTTTCTTTCTGTCTCTTTCTATTGCTTTCTTTCCCTCTCAGCCATGAATCTGTTGGGGCTGAACTGGCAGCTGAAACCTGTGGTTGGTCCCATGCTGAACAACGGCTTGGGAGCCGGGCTGCCCAGCAACAGTGATGTAGCAACAGCGCCCTCTGGAGGCAGAGGTGAGCAGCACAGCCTCACAGCACACTGCAGTCCCACACGCTCTCTTCCGATAAGAAGAATGTCAGGATTGTAACAGAATAACACAAAGGGGGATAAAACCCTATAAAATACAATTAGAAAAATGAAAAAAAAAAAAAACAATCCAATGCCCTGTATATTAGTTTGCCGCTTGTACTCTATATTTTAAATTTTGTTTAGTAATTTGCTTCTCTGTCCCACACTGAGGTCCCATCATGACAAGCTCATTTATGCCTGCACACACTTCTCTGCCTTCTTCCACGATCAACAAGGGATATTATTCCCTAGGCTTCATTTTATATAGCCGTGTGACAAGTCATAAGAAACCAAGTATCCATATGATTAGGTCGAGCAGCAAGGCATTGTGGGACAGTGGTGCTGGGGAGGTGATTATTTTTCAAACTGTGTTACGCAAAAGGGCTTTTCACACTGCTCTCCCTAACTCTGGGTTATCATCATTTTAAAACAGTCTTTTAACCGTGGGTAAAGGAATGTTTCACACGTGTTACTTGGATTGTTGTTGTTCAAATGTTGCTACTAGATGCTTTGTATCCATGTTTCGTTGTATTGCATGCTTTGGACAGTCACAGAAACACTGAACATTGTATAAACAGTAGTTTCACTGATTGAGAAGAAAAAAGGTCAGATGATGGAAAATGCATCAATTGAAGTGAAAAAGGGACCATTTTATTCTCATTTATATTCCAAATACGAAAAACATAATAATACAAGGCAATATATAATATGAGAATGTGCCTTTATGTACAGTAAATAGGTTATGTTAAGAATGTTATCCTGGGGTTTATGAATGTACAGTTTGAAACTTCAGCTTATTATTACCCATTTTATTATTACTAATTTTTAACCCCAGGTTTATAAGCAGAGTGAAACGCAAAGCATGGATTCCTTTTATCTGGGGGTTTAGAATGACTTAGAGTTAACAATTTCTTGTGTGAAAAGCCCTAGATAGTAGTACCTCTATACATATTTATTTCTGTGATTGTGGACATAAAAATCTTGCATTTGTAATCAAATTATGTTTACAAGTGTGGCATACTGTATTCTGCACAGTGTGCTACAGTACCTTCTATACTGCAAATTTTGCCATAATTATTTGATCATCCAGGTATTACATGCATAAAAATTTTACTTGTAAGATATGGTATAGTAATCCTACATGATCAGCACATCTTCATAATCTACTGATAATCAGGAATCAAACTTTTGAATAAAACTGATAAAGATTGTAAACAAACACTCATGAACCTCCTTACACAACCCTTTGGGTGTTCATCCATCTCTTTTCCCCACTTCTCACTGGCTGTCTCTGACTTGATCTCACACACTCGCAGATTCAAAGGAAGAGTCCTAAAAAACACCACATCACCTCTGTATGAAGGACAACAGTCTTTTTTTCTACTTCTTGTTCTTCTTTAGAAATGAAGAGGCTAGTCATCTTTGAACACATATTGTGTTACAAAACTTAGTGGCAGAGGTGGCAAGTAGTCTAATTAATACAATTCATTTTGAGCAAATTTTAAATGTATTGCAAGGAGCTCAGTGAAACACTCCAATCCAAGATGGCGAACAAGGAAAGAGAGAAAAAAAAAAGATCAGTGTAACATTTGCTTGTTTTTGGTATTATGTTCATTATAATACAGCTGTGTTATCTTAGTAACTTGCTAACATCACGCTCTATTAAAATCAATTGCAAGTCAAGTCTCCCATGCAAAGCTCAGTTTATTTAGCAGAGTTGCTGTCTATGTAGTTTCCTCCGAATTACTGAGGGTAGAAGGTTAGGATTCTGTCTTGGAAGGCATAACCTAGGTTATTTATTTCTATTTGAAAATAAATGTAGAGTAAATACATTTTCGCATTGTCTCATTTTTCTTCTCCTCTTTCCTCAGAGCTTTGTAAACATATCTAACTCTGTGATTGAATATAGAGTATGTTGTATAATAGTTTGCTGTGTTTTTGTGTGAGTGTGTGGGTAACGGTGAGATTTGAAACAGCTCTTCATCTCAAGTGTTTCGATCTCAACCCCTCAGCACGTCGGTGTCAATTCCATCCATACAAATATGACTTTTCTCTTGCTCTCTCCCTGTCGCTCTCTCTTTCTCTCACATGCAGACATATTATATTCTACATAACAGTGAGATTTCATTAATCATACACAGACAATTCTACAGTACAGCTATGAGGCAGATGTTGCCGGTTGCTTTGTTTAACGATAGCGGCACATATAATATCTTGTGTTGTTCCATATCTGCTTGTTTTGTTGCTTTTTCTTCTCTGTCTCTCTCATCCTCTGCTGCGTCTTTGTGTTTAGCTGTTATCCTACCTTATTGTCTGGCGTATTGTGTTGAGATGCTCTTATCTGGGCTTCTGCGGGATGATTTGATGCTCTGGACTGATCTGTGAAATGATTTGTGTGTGCTTTTGCCTGCTGGCTACATTAGCTTATGATTGGCCTCTCTGCACTCGGCTGGATTCTGTTATGGTACTTGATGCTCTGCTTACACACTCAGATTCAGATGTCTTTTATCTCCACGATAGCTCTGGTCCAAAACCTACAGTTTATTTTATATTTATACAGTGTATATTCGGTTTACAGTACATTTCTTAATATAAATACAGTAATTATCGCTTTGTCTTCTGTTTATGATTTTCACTACTGTTCAAATGTTTGGGGTCTGTAAGACATTAATTGATTGATTGATTGATCTGTGTTTATTTGATCAAAAATACATTAAAAAACAGTGATTTCATGGGGCCCAGAAGCCATAGCAGTGCCCCTGGCTGCATAATGTTTGTATAAACCACTTATCTTTTTCTTCTTTTGAAAATTTCAAAATAATCCAATTTGTTTAAACAGATATTTCCTTTTTGGTTTTTTTTGCATTATAAATGTCTTTACTGTTAATCAATATTCCTAAATAAAATAATTATTGAATTAACATTAACTGTTGAGGTATATATAAGCACATTATATATTGAATTGTTTGCATGTTATGTAATTCAAAGAACTTAATTTTGCTACTAAAACGTCAAATTTAGCAAAAAACATAAATGTTTGATAATAAATAGATATAATTAAATACTAGAAATATAAATGAATAGTTAATATAACTAAAGTAATTAATATAGCTAAATGAATGACGAACTGATAAATGCTGAATAAATTCTATTTACTTTTTTTATTTACAAATTTGGGGCATATTTATATTGATTTGTATTTTATGTTCTTTATGACTCTGCCTATATAGAGTGTTCCAAATAAAATACTTAAGACATTCTGTCCTGGTGTTAATGTTGCCTTAGTAATATATAGTGTAACCTTAGAAGGTAACTGTCTGTAATCAGCAAGGTGGTTCACTATGTTTTGGTACAGAGCTATTGTGTTTTGTTGTGAAATAATGCTGGACTTTTGCTTCAGCCACAGCCACAGACTGATCGTTCCTTCCCTAAGGAAATTCTCTTCCGGCCTCCCCGCTCTCTATTTTCTTTCTTTAGTTCTATCTCTCCTCCGTCCATGCTGTTCTCTATTAATGAGGGGGGCTATTTCATCTCCTGTTGCGGCTGCTCCATCCTGATTGTGTTTTCATTGTTCTTTATTTCCTCACCATTTTTCACAGGTTTTCTCTGTCAGGGCTGCGGTCTCCAGTGTAGATCTGACCTGATTACAGGGGAGCTGTTTTCGTGTGTGTGTGTGAGAACATCACAACCATAGGGACAGAGGGAATCTGTTGCACGCAACCTCCATTTACACTCGGCCATCGCCGCTAGCTATGAGCAAGAGATAGAGAGAATAAAAGAAAGAGCGAGAGAAAGACAGAGAGGGAGAGAACAACCATGGATTTTCCATTAAATGAAAAGTGGATAACAGCTTGTGTGATTATGTTGGTAAACAGGATGGTGGTGTTGACATGCCGTATGAGCCAAAGCCTGAGGTGCAGAATACATGAACCCTCACTATAGAAGAGATCTCTCTCTCAGCCTGAGAGTCCATGAACACCAGAGACAGGAACAGAGAGGGGGAGAGGAAGTGAAGCAGATGATCAATAAAAAATAAACAGGTTCCAGTTTCACTTTTAGAAATAGGTTCCTAGCAGCACTCTAAAGGAACACAGAACCTATAAGGACCCACTTATGTTGTACTGTAGAATATATTTATAAACCTTTAAAAACTACAATGAAAACTAGGTAACACTTTAGAATAAGGTTCCATTAGTTAATGTTAGTTAATGTATTAATTAACATGAACAAACAATGAATAATACATTTATTACTGTATTTATTCATCTTCGTTAATGTTAGTTAATGAAAATACAGTTATTCATTGTTAGTTCATGGTAATTCACAGTGCATTAACTAATGTTAACAAGCACAACTTTTGATTTAAATAATGCATTAGTAAATGTTGAAATTAACATGAACTAAGACTTATAAATGCTGTAGAAGGATTGTTCTTGCTTAGTTCATGTTAACGAAAGTAGTTAACTAACATTAACTAATGGAACCTTATTCTAAAGTGTTACCGAAAACTATTATTTTGAACTTTCTATTCATCAAATAATCCTGAAAAACTATATATATATATATATATATATATATCAAGGTTTTCATAAAAATATTGATCAGCACAACTGTAAGAGATGTTTTTGAGCAGAAAATCTGCATCAGCTTATTAAAATGATTTCTATATTATCACTGAAGCCAGGAGTATGATTCAGCTTTGTATCACAGGAATAAATTACCTTTTAAAATGTATAAAAAAATAGTTTTAAAATAAAAATATTTCTATAATATTTTTGATCAAATAAAGTAGCATTGAGAGACTTCTTTCTAAAACATACAAAAATAAAAATAAATCTTATTGACCCTAAACTTGAATGGCTCATTTATGTAATCCAATACATTCCATATGAGAAATAAAGAAAGCAGGCAAAGAAAAAGAATACACACACACATAAACTGTATATATAAATTAACATTCAAAATTTATTTCATTGAATATACTATTTCACTTTGAAATACATCACATTGTGAAAGTAAAATGCTTTATGAACGCTGTTTCATGTCGACATTTAGATTGTAGGTCTGAAAACCAAATCACTGATCACACTTTAAGACTTATATCATGTTAAAATTCCAATAAAGCTCAGCTTCGTAGAAGCAGCCATTAACAGTTTATATATTCCTCAGTTCTTCTGCTAGTTGCATTTGAAAAACCAGGCTCAGATATTCAACAAAGAAGCCCCTCGTCCCTGTCTATCTCTGGCTCTCTGCTGTTTATGCTGATACACTCTCGGCTTTCTTTGCGCTGGGTGGGTACAGTGAGGTTATGGGCAAAAAGACTTCAGGAAGTAGCAACTGTGTTCTTCAGCTTCCATCAGATAAGTGTCTCCCAGAGAGAAAACACATTTGTGCTGTTTCCTTTTGTTTTCTGTTTTCAAAGCAGCTACCGCTGAATCTATAAACGAGGGGCAGTTGCAACACAGCCGAGGTGAGAGATTGATTTTTTTTTATGCCTTCCTCTCTGTCTCAGGGCCATGGGCAGCTCGCAACAGCAGCATAGATACGGGCAGCCTGGAGGTGGGCAGGCGCGTGACCCAGGAGGTGCCGCCCGGGGTGTTCTGGAGATCCCTGATGCACCTTAGCCAGCCTCAGTTCCTCAAGTTCAACATCTCCCTGGGCAAGGATGCACTCTTCGGGGTTTACATTCGCAAAGGGCTGCCGCCGTCCCATGCACAGGTGCGCACACCCATTCTATTTACAGAGAGGCCACTCTGTGAAGTCCTTTTAGGGATAAAAATCCCTCTTTCATCCCAACAACAGATCAATCAGTCATCGCAAATACATTTTAGAAGTCACCAGGTGTTAGATAAAATCATTTCTATAGCTCAACTTCAAACTGTCTCACTGTGTGATATGTATGGATGCTGTCAAACCACTAGAGATCACGAAAAATAAAAACATCCCCTCTCGTTTCCCTTGTTTCTGCATTTCTCCCTCTGCAGTATGACTATATGGAGCGTTTGGATGGAAAGGAGAAGTGGAGCGTAGTGGAGTCGCCCCGTGAGAGACGCAGTATTCAGACGGTGGTTCTGAACGAGGCCGTGTTTGTACAGTATCTGGACCCCGGCACATGGCACCTGGCTTTCTACAACGACGGCAAGGAGATGGAATCGGTCTCATTTAGCACCGCTGTTCTGGGTCAGTTACTCTAACACTGCTTAAACTCTCCATTACACATTATCTTCAAACACACACTATATCACTCAGCTGTGAAACATGAGAAGATACAATAAATTTGCTGTGATAAGCAAACAACAAAATCTACTTGTTTTACAACAAAATCTAAAGCAAAAAAATCTTAAGCAGCACAACTGATCAACAATAGTAATAATAATGCAAATTTCATCAGCACCAAAACAGCATATCAGAATGATTTCTGAAGGATCATGTGACACTGAAGACTGGGGTAATAATGCTTAAAAAATAAGCTTTGCCATTACAAGAATAAATTATATTAAAATATATTAAAATAGGACACAGTAACTTTGCATTGTAATATTAAAATTTACAGTTTTACTGTAATTTTAATCAAATAAATGCTGCATTGGGAATAATAAGAGACTAATCCAAACTTTTGAAGGGTTGTTTAAAAAAATTAAGCATAAATAAAATAATATGAAAATATATACATATAAAAAATAAGAGCATAAAATGCAACATCCCTGCATTGTGACATTGATTGGCACATACGTTTACGAACAACAAATGTGTATTTCAAACTTGTATTTCATAAATGAATTCTAATAAAAGACCAGATAATTTTGAAACATTAATATTTTGGACAATTGGATTCATAGGTTTCAGTCTCTATAGAATTACAGGTAAATGCTTCCTTGACATCTAGTAAAAAGGAAATAATTAATAATGTCATTCTATTAATGTTATACCATTTCATATAAATAATTATCCACTTGAAATGAAATAAGGCTCTGTTCTATGAATATTCACATGCATGAATTCTACGAATAAGTGGTGTCTCACCAATTAACCTTGCGCTAATCTACTGTGATATGGCCTACTTTCATTGCAGTGATATTACTCATGGCTAATGAAATGGTGTGTGATGCTGTTTGAATAGCTTGTATCAATAATGACCAGAGTATGCCACTAAAAAATAGAGTGAAAGAGGGACAGAAAACTCAACTGAAAGAGAGAGAGGGAGGGAGGGAGGAAGCAGTAGAGGAAAAGACAAGATGAGAGCTGGATGTGGTGGTTACAGCTGTCATTACCATCAAAGTGGCCTTTTTTAGAAAGGTTTCATTCTTTTCACAGACTCTGTGCAAGAGTGTCCCCGCAACTGTCATGGTAACGGAGAGTGTGTGTCAGGAGTGTGTCACTGTTTCCCCGGGTTCCATGGCATGGACTGCTCGAAAGGTAAGAGACACTCCAATTACACCCCGAACTCTGTCGTAAAGCAAGCAAAAAATAGCGACAGAGAGAGAGAAGTGAGAACAATTTTTACTTCCCTGTCACTCATACTAGAGATATGGAAAATGATCCATTGAATTGGTATTTAAAAGTATAGTTCACCCAAAAATGATCGTTTTGTCATCTTTTATCCACCTAATGTCGTTCCAATCCTGTGTTACATTCTTCTTTAGAAAAACAGCAATGGAGCACTCATATGAAGTCATTTTGGAACTTGACAGTTCAGACCTTGAAACAAATGCCTGAGATCAACTGCAACAACTCACCATTATTCCAAAAAAGAAAGTCATTCAAATTTACAATAACATGAGGATGAGTAAAAATGACATCATTTTAATTTTGGGGTAAATAGTGCTTGGGAACAGTGGATTAGCATTAGCATTAGAGACATATTGAGCTATAGTGCTTATGCTGGAGATTAAGGGCCCTATTTTAATGACCTAAACGCAAAGTAAAAAAGCGCACGGCGCAGGTGCACTCAGGGCGTGTCCAAATCCACTTTTGCTATTTTAAGGATGGAAAAACGATTGAAGCGCCCGGGCGCATGGTCTAAATGGGTTGTCCCTATTTTCTTAATGAGAAATCTACATATATAGGATATATATATCCTATATATGTATATGTATATGTATGTATATCTATATATGCATATGTATATATGTATAAATGTATATTTATATTTATATATGTATATGTATATATGTATATGTATATATGTGTGTGTGTATATATATATATATATATATATTTAATTAGCCTACAAAAAATGTATATGCATTGCAATCCTTTAATTTTTTATATTTGGCATATTTGTGTGCTGTTGTGCGTCCCTATGTTTAATAAGCACCGTGTATGCGCGTTGCAGACCCACCCATACGAACACGCTCTTTAAATAACAAAGACATTGCGCTCAGGTTTGAGTTGGTCTATAGCGCAGTCTATTTTCAGCTCCTTAAAATAGCAATGCGCCTGAACACACCTCTTTTTTAGACCAGCACGCCTATGGGTGCGCAAAAGCATTTACTAATTATACGAAGTGATGCTGGACGCGAAAATGCGAATGGTGCCGGACTGAAACTAGCAAACACATTTGCGCTGCGCCTTGCGTCAGATTGCGCCGGGTGTATTATAGGGCCCTAAGATTCCTTTTCTCCAATTCTCTGTACTTCGTGTGTCGATAAAATGCACCAAAAATGTAAGTAATGCAAAATAAAACATGCATACTAATGTCCAGACAGACATTAAAAAAACAAAAAAAAAACATGCAAAAACGCATGCAAGGGGGAACAGCACATTTTATTTTTTATTTTTTGCCAAAATGGCACCAGCTATGGGATTTAAAGAGCTGAACACATCAAAGATGTGTGTTAATCTCAGCGGTTCCAATGGCTCTAGACACTCCACTGCCTTGGGTTTAGCCCAAGAGTCCCGACACCCTCTAGATGTGTGTGTGTGTGTGTGTTTCTGACCTAACTATACGTTTTGGGACCAGTTTAATTAAATAATTCCCATCAGAAGAAAAAATGGTTGATAATAGATGAAATAACATCTTAATTCAACTCTGAAACTGCCAAAAGTTTAAGAGGTAAGAGATGGTCTGAAGTGGTTATAATTAGATGTCAGTGGGAAGTCCCCATTTAGATAGCTGGGTAAGTGTGTGTGTGTGTGAAATATATATATTTGTTTTCACATTTTGACTGAAAAAACATTTACTTTGTTTGCATACTTTTCTATAGAGAAGGTGCTTTACTGTAGTTCTATGACTCATCAAGAAACTAAGATCTATGTGTTAGTGGAGGTCTCTCTCTTTCCGAGGCATAAGGATGATGAATGGCGGTTCCTACAGCCCAATATCTCCCATTGTTCACCTGGGAAGGTCATGATTAATAGTTTTGTTACTGCAATGTTAAATTACATTTTCTTTCATTACAGTTTTCTCCAACCTATCACAGCTGTCCACTCCCTCCACTACTGCTGACCCTCTGTGTGTGTGTGTGTGTGTGTGTGTGTGTGTGTGTGTGTGTGTGTGTGTGTGTGTGTGTGTGTGTGTGTGTGTGTATTAATACCTTTACACGATTCAGGCTTAGATGCAGACACAGCCTGTTCTTATCAGGTGCAAATTAATATTATTTTTGTATCATGGTAGGTATTATTATGTTTTTAGAACAGGCACCATGATATTATAATATTTTTAAGACATGTATCATGATGTTATCTTGGTAATATTATGTATTTGGACATGCACCATGGAATTAGTATGTTATTAGGATATGAACAATGGTATAGACATTTTTTGGACATGTACAATATCATGATATTATGATTTAACCATATAGGTTTTGACATGAATTATGATGTTATCATGTTTTAGGACATGCAATATGGTATCACGGTTTTGGAACATTTACAAGTAGTTTTATGGTATTTTTTGGAGTAAATCTTGAAATACCATTATAATCCCATAATACAGTAAATGACTATGGTCTTTCTGTGTCTTCCCAAGCGGCATGCCCAGTCCTATGCAGTGGAAACGGTCAGTATGACAAGGGTTCGTGTATCTGCTATAGTGGATGGAAGGGTCTGGAATGCGACGTTCCCATCAGCCAGTGCATCGACCCCCAGTGTGGCGGTCATGGCACGTGCACAGAGGGCATATGTGTTTGTTCTCTGGGCTACAAAGGAGAGAATTGCGCTGAGGGTGAGGTTATATGCATGAGTGTGTGCGTGATAATGTAGCTTTGTATAGATGTTGTTTCTTTGCCAGTGGCTTAATAATACACTATAAAAGCTGTATTCTGTCCATGTGGCTACTTGAAAAGGAAAACACACATTTTCACATTTCCCCAGATTCACTGGTAGGTCTTAATGGGCTCCCACGAAACAAAACAAAAGAATACCTTGCAAAGATGAGTAAATGCTAGAAAATATATTGATCTGGTTGGTGAGAACAATCATTTCAGTCTTGATTCTTTGCGTGTGTGCCCAGAGGAAAGGAAAATCAAACATGAGATCTCCTTCTCAACTCACATCTTTCTCCTAGACAGAAATGAGATCAAGTGAACATCAAACTGAGACATAAGGCTAAGTCTCCTGCTTCTCACATGTTTCTCCTGAGACAAAAAATGACATTCTTTCATGTTCAGATCTCGGCAACATCACTCACTGTGCTCAGATTATTCTCCTTAGATAGAGACACTCACACTCTCTCATTTATCTCCTCTAAATCTTCATAAGAGATCTCAGCAACATCACTCACTGTGCTCAGATTATTCTCCTTAGATAGAGACACTCACATTCTCACATTTATCTCCTCTAAATCTTCATAAGAGATCTCAGCAACATCACTCACTGTGCTCAGATTATTCTCCTTAGATAGAGACACTCACATTCTCACATTTATCTCCTCTAAAGCTTCATAAGAGATCTCAGCAACATCACTCACTGTGCTCAGATTATTCTCCTTAACCAGAGACACTAACACTCTCACATTTATCTCCTCTAAAGCTTCATAAGAGATCTCAGCTACATCACTCACTGTGCTCAGATTATTCTCCTTAGATAGAGACACTCACATTCTCACATTTATCTCCTCTAAATCTTCATAAGAGATCTCAGCTACATCACTCACTGTGCTCAGATTATTCTCCTTAGATAGAGACAGTCACACTCTCTCATTTATCTCCTCTAAAGCTTCATAAGAGATCTCAGCTACATCACTCACTGTGCTCAGATTATTCTCCTTAGATAGAGACAGTCACATTCTCTCATTTATCTCCTCTAAAGCTTCATAAGAGATCTCAGCTACATCACTCACTGTGCTCAGATTATTCTCCTTAGATAGAGACACTCACATTCTCACATTTATCTCCTCTAAAGCTTCATAAGAGATCTCAGCTACATCACTCACTGTGCTCAGATTATTCTCCTTAGATAGAGACACTCACATTCTCACATTTATCTCCTCTAAAGCTTCATAAGAGATCTCAGCTACATCACTCACTGTGCTCAGATTATTCTCCTTAGATAGAGACACTCACACTCTCACATTTATCTCCTCTAAATCTTCATAAGAGATCTCAGCTACATCACTCACTGTGCTCAGATTATTCTCCTTAGATAGAGACACTCACACTCTCTCATTTATCTCCTCTAAAGCTTCATAAGAGATCTCAGCTACATCACTCACTGTGCTCAGATTATTCTCCTTAACCAGAGACACTCACACTCTCACATTTATCTCCTCTAAAGCTTCATAAGAGATCTCAGCTACATCACTCACTGTGCTCATATTATTCTCTATAGATAGAGACACTCACATTCTCTCATTTATCTCCTCTAAAGCTTCATAAGAGATCTCAGCTACATCACTCACTGTGCTCAGATTATTCTCCTTAGATAGAGACACTCAGACTCTCTCATTTATCTCCTCTAAAGCTTCATAAGAGATCTCAGCTACATCACTCACTGTGCTCAGATTATTCTCCTTAGATAGAGACACTCACACTCTCTCATTTATCTCCTCTAAATCTTCATAAGAGATCTCAGCTACATCACTCACTGTGCTCAGATTATTCTCCTTAGATAGAGACACTCACATTCTCACATTTATCTCCTCTAAAGCTTCATAAGAGATCTCAGCTACATCACTCACTGTGCTCAGATTATTCTCCTTAGATAGAGACACTCACATTCTCACATTTATCTCCTCTAAAGCTTCATAAGAGATCTCAGCTACATCACTCACTGTGCTCAGATTATTCTCCTTAGATAGAGACACTCACACTCTCACATTTATCTCCTCTAAAGCTTCATAAGAGATCTCAGCTACATCACTCACTGTGCTCAGATTATTCTCCTTAACCAGAGACACTCACACTCTCACATTTATCTCCTCTAAAGCTTCATAAGAGATCTCAGCTACATCACTCACTGTGCTCAGATTATTCTCCTTAGATAGAGACACTCACATTCTCACATTTATCTCCTCTAAATCTTCATAAGAGATCTCAGCTACATCACTCACTGTGCTCAGATTATTCTCCTTAACCAGAGACACTCACACTCTCACATTTATCTCCTCTAAAGCTTCATAAGAGATCTCAGCTACATCACTCACTGTGCTCAGATTATTCTCCTTAGATAGAGACACTCACATTCTCACATTTATCTCCTCTAAATCTTCATAAGAGATCTCAGCTACATCACTCACTGTGCTCAGATTATTCTCCTTAACCAGAGACACTCACACTCTCACATTTATCTCCTCTAAAGCTTCATAAGAGATCTCAGCTACATCACTCACTGTGCTCAGATTATTCTCCTTAGATAGAGACACTCACACTCTCACATTTATCTCCTCTAAATCTTCATAAGAGATCTCAGCTACATCACTCACTGTGCTCAGATTATTCTCCTTAGATAGAGACACTCTCACATTTATCTCCTCTAAAGCTTCATAAGAGATCTTGGTAACATCTTGCACCGTGCTCAGCCCTTACGAAACAATAATATATGGGAATATATTGACAAATATATAATGTGACATATTACATAATACATTTCCAAATATTATAACCGGTGCTAATATTTTCACTATACATCAATATATGCATTGACAATATAGTATGTATTGAACATAAATATATTTAGAATCAAAGACTAAAATAAATCTCAGATTTGATCTTTTATTGGTTAAATTGCATATAGAGGTTTCCACATAAATGTGAATTAATTTATACACATACGTATATATATATACTTATTCATGGAATGAGTCAAAGCAGATTTCTGGTTCCTTGCATGATTTGCATGAATATGAATATAGGGGGAGATCTGCTAGTATTTATTGTTGTATTACTTTGAATTTTAGAAGGGTTTGTGGTGTGTGTATATTCATGGAGTTACTGTGGTGCTGAACAGTAGAGCCTGTATATAGAATAACGATTGGACAAACACTTGTAAGATATGATATGTTTAAAAAATAATGGCTGGGCACTTCTTACAGTGATTCCCTAAGTGCTTTAGTATAAGCAGGTGTGCTATTTTAAACTATATATGTTTGAAAATATAAAACATGTATGCAACAGTTCGTAGAGTTGGGAAGAAGAAGGCAGGAACCGGCGAAGATTTAAAGACTTTAATCCAAATAAATAAACAAACTGAAAGTAATGCGGTAAACCCCTCATGGAGGACTGCCACGCGCACACATAATAAAAGATAAACAAAACACAACGTAAAATCCAGGCCTGGTCCTCTATATTATTCTGTATTTTTAATTTACAATTATTTAATTTAAATATATTTATCCTTCATATATTAGGAAATATATTTTCTTTCCGTAAAGGTGGCTATTATTCTTAGCTAGAGAGTTCATTTTTCAATTTTATTTTAAACTCACAATCAAATGACATACATACATGATAATAAAACCCATTGATTTTACTACAGATATATTAAACAAAGAAAAATGTTATGTAGCAACCATAAAGAAATTTTATACAATTATATACCATACCATTATTCATCTACAATTACAACAAATTCTTGTTGTGGTTATGCATTCATTCAATCAATCAATCCCTTTCCAATGTGTTTGGGAAATGTGATGCATATGCAATGCCTGGCATTGAAGACACATTTAAAAACATTAGTTTGCTTAAAATATTTTCAAGAACTAGAACTTTTCTTTTTATAGGATTCTCAAGTAAGCTTACAATGTGAAAACAAGTTGCTCCTGTTACAATGTCCTGCTGGAGATCTAGTCCTGTGCATGACAATTCATTCACAAAAGCAAGATGTCTCTCATTTGAAAAATTGTCTCCATCTTTATAAAAGAAAAAGAAGTCAATTTGACCATAACATACTTCTTTCCATCATGAAATGTCACAGTGCAATTGTTTCTTCTTTTGGCTCTGACATACTGCTTTGAGGAATAGACAGTTCGGCCTATCTGAACTCTGCTAAATGCCTTCACAACATTACTATGTAAGCTATGTCCTAAAAACCTTTCTAATGTAGACATGTCTGCGCAATCCAGCAAAAGATTGAAGGGAACACCCATTTCTTTCACTCTAAAGGCACCTGTGTTTGAAAAACAAAAATGACTTGTGTCATTTGTCATCTTGGCAATGAAATCAGCAGTGGTATTATCAATTTTGGTGGTTTGAGCAATATTTGGGAGACACTGAATAAGTTTCACTGCATTTACCATTTGTAGAGGAATATTTTGAGTTCCATGAATGAGACGAAGCAAATGTCCATTTTTGTCCTCAAAGTGAAAGCAAGAATGGGTCCACAAAGGTCCAAGAGCTCTAACACTGTCTGCTAAATGAACTAATAAGTGAACATTGGCTGTCAGGTATCTGTCACCATAAAGCTCATTCATCTGAGAACAAAACTTCCACAGAAGTTTCTCAGCGTGATCTATTTGTGCAAAGGTTATGGAATCCAAAAGAAGAATGAACATTGCTTCACTTAGTAGCAGAAAGTGATTGTAGTATAGGTTTGCAAGAATACCTCGAAAAACTAATGGCCCAAAGAACAACAACATACACCGGTACTCTGAAGCTTTATAGTACATTCTGTGGACAGAAACAGAGCGAGGGAAACGTGTTTTAAATGGTGGTTGAATTTCACTCATGCGTTTGTCTACTTCACTAATTGATCTGACCATGCTAAAAGAACAGCGTGAGAATTCTGTGGAAAACCACAAATGCATCAAAAGTCGCATTACACCAAGAAGCACAGAATGCATGTAATCAACACCTGTGCCTAAGATCAAATCAAAGCTATTTACTGTGCTGAGGTATGTGGGACCCTTAACTCCACGCACTATGGTTTCTGAATCAAATGACAACTTGGCATCTTCCACAAATCTCGTATGAGTACGTGCAGGACCCTTTGGATCTTCAGTTTGAAAGGGGAAAGTATGCACATGTCCCCTTTCTCCTGTTTTAATTGTCTTGCCAGGCTGTTCACATTTTAAACATCCAAAATGTCCATTGTACTGAATAGTATTTAACACTAAAGCTTTTGCGGGTAAATCACAAGTACCTGCAATGGTTAATACTCTGCAAATAAAGGGACTATCTGATTCATAAAATTTAACAAGGACTCCATCTCTTTGTATATTATTAAGAGTGTCACACAGCGGTTTAAGGAAAGTCAGCATAGATGGTTTTGACTCACCAAACCAAAGACCTGCAAGAATCATGTTTTCTCTGTTTGTACGCTCAACAAAATTTAGTTCATTTATGATACAATAAAAAGGCCACACTGAGAATTTAGAGGACTTGAAAACAGGAATGCCATCTATGTTCCAGAGTAAGGAAATATTGTGGGAATCACTAAGTAACCCACCACCTGCCAAAAACTTCTGATATACTTGTCCATCATATATATCCTCTACATTGCACTGGCCCTTTTTTTGTCTAATCAATCTAAATTTTAACTTTTCCTCAAAACCTTTTTTTGCGAACAATGCCTTAATTTGAGATTCAATTGGAACTTCAATGAAATATGAAGTTGATACCTCTGCTTCACAGACCTGACACTGGCCGTTATCGCTCTCTACTGACATGTAACAACCGTTGCAATATTTGTGCACAATAAATGAGGGACCTGCATTATCAAAGATTTGTTTGATTTTTTTTAGATTTCCCAGGCACTCTGTTTGATGTTCTACTGGACAATGCAGGGAGATCAATTTGACCAAGTCACTCAGGGCTTTCCCTGTAATTTTGTGTCTATTAGCAAAAGCTAGTATAATGAGAACGCTTTCTGCAGTAGATACAGGAGCATTTTTGTAAAGTGAACAATCACCAGGATGTTCCTTAAATTGAATTTCTGCATCATCATTAAGGTCATTGTCAAATAAAGTGCCATCATTCCAATCAGCATCAATACCATAGTGAATAGGATCAAAATGTTCCACATCACAATCAGTAGTGTACGGAGTGTAGTCTTGTTTTGTATAAAACTCTTCATTAACATTACAAAGTTCAGGTCCGTACATCATAGAAGATCCCTCTGTCTGAGAAATGCCATTGTCCACTCCAAGCACTTCTGCAGAGCAATCATCTGCTCTGTGGATTGACATGTCTCCTAAGGTTGCAGTGTTTTTTTCCTGCAAGAACAAGAACAAACACCAAAGTGTGCAAACTTTCAAAAAACAAACAAACAAACAAACAAAAACAATAAATTCTCACTTTGATGATTTTTCTTCTATATCTTTTCATTTTTGATTGGTCCTTAATTTTCCTTCTCCAACGAGACTGATTAATTGTTATTTGCGCCATCCTTTCTCTTGTGACTCAAGAGTATATACTGTACTACTCAACCAAATAACTTGCTTAAAAAATTTAATCAAACAATACTGTGGCAAGTTTATTTGCACTGCTTCTTTTATAAATTAGCCAAACACATCTGACATTGTTAGCTAAAGTATTTTGCCTCACTTGGCAGTATAGGTGTTGCACTGATTACATCAGGTGTGCAGTTTACCTGTGAGCAATGATTGCCATGAATGTCATGGTGCACTTAAACAAGTAGGAGATGGTTCAAACCATAGATACAAATAACCATAAACACAACATTTATATTGCCCATTGTAAAAACTGGCATTTTACCACCAAGTGTAATGACACTAAACAGTGAGGGAAGCAGAAAGAGAAGGTAAGTAGCCCACAAAGATCTTTTTATTAGGCATAGTTTATGGTACTGAGAATTTGGTCTTATCCACAGAACAGAGATCAGTGTGATGGAGATACCTAAAAGAATCCGTAACCCAATCAAAAAAAGAAAAGTCAGTGAGCCAGTCACTGCCCTACAAAATGAAGAACAAGAAGGTAAATAAGTTTAATAGTTTTGACAGTCAATTGTATTAAAGGCTTCATTTAAATTAAGTCTGTACGTCAATAAGCCTTTGTGTGTCCCTTAGGCTTGCCTTGAACCCATGACTTTTTGAATTGCTGACACTGCCAATTAAGCTATGCTTGCTTACAGTGTTTGGGAAATTTGTGGTGGTTGGTTGTTAAATGTAATGTGCATATGTATTGGGGTTTATTATGAATCAAAAAGCTTCAATGTTGTATTCCTAGTGACTATTTATTGACTTTGGATTTATTCTTACAATTACAGGACTTTATGTTTTTCTAACATTTGAAGATGGATATACTGCAAGAATTTGTAAGACCTGCGACATACTTACAGAAAAGGAGTCGCCAATTACTAGCTTTGAGGGACTCATTCCAGGAGCTCGAGTTCTTGCAAGATGGTCAGACAACAAATTTTATAATGCCACTGTAGATCACATTGGGTTCTGTGACCAAAAGCAGGACCCGAGAAAGGGTGCAAAGAAGGACATAAAAAGAAATTATGCATCTGCTGAATCATTTTATAACCAGAATCGGGTCGCTTCTGCACCAGTTGAACATGGTCCTTCCTCTGCACTAACCCAGCCTCCGTCTCCAGGATTGCCACCAACCCAACATCAATCTGTGCAATTACCATGCTCTGTTAAGCCTTTTAATCCACAGCCCATGACACCATCTGAGTATTGTAATCAAGACCAGCCAGGTTTCTTAGATTTAGATGAACATCAAAGACAAACCATTACACATAATTCAACCCCAAAAGAAACATTTTTGGGGCTTCTGTATAACCCGTCTATACCTCACCCCTCAGCTGAAGTCACAATTCAGGATGACCAGCTTGGGTTAGAGCCTGAGGAGTATGAAGATCCCACAGTCAGATCACAGAATTCTTCCTATGAAAATGAACAATGGGAGCCATGTGAAACATGCAAGCTGGAGGTACAGGCATTACTTAAAGAGAATAAGATGATGAAAGATGTGCTTTCCAGCATGAGTAAGTAAAATGATTGCATGTAAAGGGACATTTCTGATTCATTAATAATTCCTCAACCACTGTAAAAGCTTTTACTCCTACCTTTTTTGTTTCAGATCTTGAACACCTACAGGTACTCAGAGAATTTATAGATAAGATGGAAGACTACATATCACGTGAAAGTGGGGTGCTGATGCCTCAAACCAGACCTGGCCAACAAGAACTTTACCCAGACAGTGGGCTGCTCTTGTCCTCTACCAAACTAGCAGCTATTCACCAAGAGTCAAAGAAGGACTGTCTTCGTCTTTTCCATCTACTGTTTGATCAGTTCTTCACTCATGAAGAATGTTCAAACTCTGTAGCATTTGGAAAGCATGGCAAAGTCCCAGAGGGCAAGACAATTTTGGATAAAAGTAAAGTAAATGGAATACTAAGTAAGTTCCTAAATCCTTTTTATCAAATGTCAACTTCATGTTCCATACATTTAATCTAATGTTTGGTCATGTTATAGGCACAATGGGATTAAAAGTATAGTTACAGTATTTCCCTTGACCAGTTCATGTAACATTTTCCCTTTTTCCCCAATTGTAGCTTATGTCATGAGCTGCGGCAAATGTCATGGATGGAAACCAGTTGAAAAGTCAAAGCTGAAGAAAGCCCTTATAAACAAGTGTCGCATGAGATCAACTTAAATGTTTATGTAATTGTAGTGTTACATGAATGATGTTGTGTCATTTACTGGTATTTTATTTTGCTGTTTCTGTATTTAAGTATCTATATGTAGCTGTGCTGCAGTCTAGAATTTGTTAGTTTTTTTTTTTAAATGCTGCTTATAAAGTGTAAAAAAGAAACTATATATTTTAGTTTGATATTGTAGAAAACTTGTTTCTCTAAGATTAAAATATGTGTCTTTACAGAGATTGCAAAGTATAAACATAACTCATGTGCAGTATCTAACACTATTTAATTTTTTTTTTTTTTATTTGAAGTGCCTTGTAAAAGATTTCCATATTGTATTTTCTTGCCATTGTATTAAGCATGTAAAATGAAACTTGAAACCTACATGAGCAAAGAAAATGTTAACCTCATACTGAGCACAGTAAAAGCAGCCTAACGTCTGAGCAATAAAACTTTCTGCAAGACACTGAAGAGCTCTCCCATCTTCATTTTAATACAGTCTCATGGATGTCTTGTCTTCTCCAAATTTACTTTAGTCTCATTTATGTCTATTTGTATGTTCCCTGGGCAATTTTATGAGGAAAATGTGAAGTCAAATCTGAAACCTAAAGTGGACACTGATGAGAATCACAATCATAAATGCTGAGCTTAGTAAGAGCAATCTCTGAGTGAAAACACTTTCTCTAATTAGTGTTGAAAGAGATTACAGCAAGACAATAAAGAGAGTTTTAGGAGAAACATCTGAGACACTGCTGATACTACAACAGGAGCTAACTAAGAATCTCAATTTAGTCTCAGATATTTCTCATGTCTCAGTTGTGTCTACTCTTATTTCTCCTAATGGATTTTAGGAGAAACATCTGAGACACTGCTGATACTACGACAAGAGCTAACTAAGAATCTCAATTTAGTCTCAGATATTTCTCATGTCTCAGTTGTGTCTACTCTTATTTCTCCTAATGGATTTTAGGAGAAACATCTGAGACACTGCTGATACTACAACAAGAGCTAACTAAGAATCTCAATTTAGTCTCAGATATTTCTCATGTCTCAGTTGTGTCTACTCTTATTTCTCCTAATGGATTTTAGGAGAAACATCTGAGACACTGCTGATACTACAACAAGAGCTAACTAAGAATCTCAATTAAGTCTCAGATATTTCTCATGTCTCAGTTGTGTCTACTCTTATTTCTCCTAATGGATTTTAGGAGAAACATCTGAGACACTGCTGATACTACAACAAGAGCTAACTATGAATCTCAATTAAGTCTCAGATATTTCTCATGTCTCAGTTGTGTCTACTCTTATTTCTCCTAATGGATTTTAGGAGAAACATCTGAGACACTGCTGATACTACAACAAGAGCTAAATAAGAATCTCAATTAAGTCTCAGATATTTCTCATGTCTCAGTTGTGTCTACTCTTATTTCTCCTAATGGATTTTAGGAGAAACATCTGAGACACAGCTGATACTACAACAAGAGCTAACTAAGAATCTCAATTAAGTCTCAGATATTTCTCATGTCTCAGTTGTGTCTACTCTTATTTCTCCTAATGGATTTTAGGAGAAACATCTGAGACACAGCTGATACTACAACAAGAGCTAACTAAGAATCTCAATTAAGTCTCAGATATTTCTCATGTCTCAGTTGTGTCTACTCTTATTTCTCCTAATCGATTTTAGGAGAAACATGGGAAGACAAAGCTGACACCTAATTTAGACAATAAAGAGATAATTCAAGCTTCTCTCACCACAATCTCAGTTTTGACTCTCTTAGACATCTCTCATTTGCGTCTATATTTGTTTCTCCTAAGGAATTTTAGGAGAAACATCTGATAAACAGCTGACACTTAATCAAGAAACATAGGAGAATCACAACTATGTCTCCTGAGCTTAGAAAAAGCAACCAATGAGCAAATAGTTTTTCCTCTGGGTGTGTTTGTGTGTTCTTTTAAGTTCAGTGGCTTTTGGGTAAGACAGTGAGTGACAATAAGAAAGAGGAAAATTAGTCTAAAAATGGAAAGCGAAGAGAAAGAAAATGGGTAAGACAGAAGAAAAAAAGCTGAGGTATTGTATAAGAGGACAAAGGGAGAGGCTGGGATGAAAAAAAGCTAACAAACAAAGAAATAGGTTGATGGAAAACAGAGTTTCAGGACGTCTTTGCTGTTATTACAGAGAGACAGTGATGGAAGCTAAACAAACACAACAACAGAAGCCTCGCATATTAATGCTCTCTAATTCTCCTTCTCCAAATCCCTAATTCATTATCATCAGTCTGGCATCAGTCCCAAATTAAAGTGTTTAGAGGGGGATTGAAGATTTTTAAATGAATTATTCACCTAAAAATGAAAATTATGTCATTGTTTACAAATACACACATATTTTGTGTGTCCATGTAACACAAAAGGAAATATTTATTTATTTTCAATAATATGAAAGCATGCTACCCACAAGTGGTTGTCAGGCACCATGAATAATGACAAAATTAACAATTTCTTTAGATGTGTATGGTATGTCAGTCAGATTTTGTATTTTAAGGTGCAAATGTATATAAATAAGAGTTCCAAAGAGGAAATTCAACATATTAATGTCTAAATAAAAATCTAAAAATGCCAAAAGGTCACGGTTAGGTTTAGATTATAAAAAATATCTTCACTCGATAAGAAATAAGCAACAAATGTATGTGTATTAAAAGAGAGAGAGTGTATTTTAGTGGAGAATGAGGTACTTGGGGTGTTGAAGATCACAAGGTCAGCACTTTTGCTCCTTTCGGGTGTTTTTTTTTTTTCAGCCATTCTAAGATTTCTCAAATTAGATATTCATCACAGCAGAGACATTTAAACAATTTACCTGAAGTGCCGGTGACACGGAAATCGATATCCATGATGTGCAGTTTCTGCAGCATAAACATTTTGCATGATTGGTTTTGTGTGCGTGAGGGGAAAGGAGCAGTACTTCTGTCAGCCGAGGCGGGCTGAGACAGGGGTGTCACGCAGGGCACCTCAGGGCCGGGTAATTTGCCAAATGGCTTTCTCACACTTTTCATGGCCAGATCTCTTCTTTCGCTCAGCAGTCAATATAAATTTTTTGAAGCACCCCAAATGGAACATGTGAGAGACAGGGTCAAAGTCAAAAGACAGAGGAAGGGAGAGTACGAAAGACAGACGGAGATGCTGAGAAAGAGAGGGTTTGAGAAGTGAGTGTGAAAGGTTCTAGACAGGAAACTGCCATTCTCACACTTAAGGTGTGGGATATTGATTTTTCATGCTTAGATGAAAGACATAGTATGTGCTTGTGCATGCTTTCTTCAAAATCCCAGAAAACCCAGTTATGTGTGATTGTAAATCCCTTTGAATGTTCTCAATATCTAAAGATATACAGTGAGCACAATAGTAATTTGGTAACTGGTCTAATAATTAAATATGTAAATATATGGGAAAACAGGACATTGAATATAAGGTAAAATTGACATGACACGTGGCCAAGTATGTTTACCCATAATCAGAATTAGTGCTCTGCATTTAACCCATCCTAAGCACGCACACACACACACACACACACACACACACACACACACAGATCAGTGAGCCATCTATGCTCTGGCGCACAGGGAGCAGTTGGGAGGTTCGGGACCTTGCTCAAGGGCACCTCAGTTGTGATATTGAAGGTGGAGAGAGTGCTGTACATTCACTCTCACCACCTACAATTCCTGCCGGTACGAGACTCGAACCTGCAACCTTTTGATTAAGAGTCCAACTCTGTAACCATTAGGCCATGACTTCCCCCAACCGATCAACTTAAGTTGTACACAAATTAATTTAAAATGTACAGTGTTTCCTTCTCCTATGACCAATCTTGCATTCGCTAATTTTGTCCAATCAAATGCTGCATAGCAGTCCCTCCTGCTGATACCACTTTTGACTAGAAATAGCAAGTAGAAAATGCATGATCATGGTTTTGACATTAAATAAAGTCATGTGCTGTGTCCGAGATCAAATAATTCCGTACTATAAAGCATGGGGAAACAGTATGCCAAAAGAGTAGTATGTCCAAATTCATACTATTAAAAAAAAAGTAATCGAAAAGTACCCGAATGATCTACTATGCCCTGGATCGTGGATTGCGCAGTTGATGGACACTTAACTATCCCAAGAGGCCACGGGAGAGGATTTATGAATGGCAGTGCACTGATGCTTGTAGGTCACGTGACAGAAACAACATGGCGGATGTAGTACGTCTGAATTTCATTCACGCTACTATATTCATAGTATATAGAACATTCTTTTTAATGGTCTCAAAGTAAGTTCAAATTCAAATGTAATACCTCTCAGACTACTCAGACAGTATTCAATTTCGGATGCAGCGTTGACCTTTAAAAATGGGCAAGCCCTTCAACATGTCCCACCAAAACTTTTCAATAGATATTATGTCAACACAGGAAAGAAAACAGTAGCAGTATCATTGGGCTTTTACATTTCTGACTGATGAAGCCTCATTCATGGCTTTCACCTTTTGTACACAGTTGACTGTATGGATCCAACCTGCTCAAATAATGGCATCTGTGTGAATGGGGATTGCCACTGTAAACCAGGCTGGGGTGGACCAAGCTGTGAGCTGCCCAGAGCACAATGCCCAGATCAGTGCCATGGTCATGGTGCTTTTATTCCAGACACAGGCATCTGTAGCTGTGACCCCAATTGGATGGGCCCTGATTGTTCTGTCGGTCAGTCTGCATGTTTGATTGGATCTCAGTAATACAAATGTTTCATTGAATTATTCCTGATTTCTAATGTATGGTATGTAAATAGTGATTGTAGTACCCTATTCTTTTCTCAACAGAGGTTTGCTCAGTCGATTGCGGGACACATGGTGTATGCATGGGTGGCTCGTGTCGATGCGAGGAAGGCTGGACAGGCGCGGCATGTGACCAGCGTGTGTGTAACCCACTATGCGTGAAGCACGGCACCTGTAAAGATGGGAAGTGCGAGTGTGAACAGGGCTGGAACGGAGAACACTGCACCATCGGTAGGCATTCGCCCACCCTTGACCCAGGCACAGACCATTTCCAGTGCATCTGCTCTGCCTCTATTGCTTTCATGAACATTATATAGAGTCCTTCCTTTTTTCTGTGCTTCAAGCTTTACATGAGAGGGACCTGTTTTTGGATCATCCTTGTTGGTCCTGGGGCAACAATATTATTAACCAGTCAGATATTAGGGAAAGGTGTTAGAGATGAGTTTAGGGTCTAGAGCAGTGTTATTATTATTGCTCTCTTTGGGCCTAAATTATGGTTTGGGCCAGGAGTGTCCAAACTCAGTCCTGGAGGACCACTGACCTGCAGAGTTCAGCTCCAACCTACCTCAACACTGCTGCCTTGAAGTTTCTACTATGCCTTGTAAGACCTTGATTAGCTGGTACAGTGACTGAGTGCCATTGTCCTGTAGTTAAACTTTACAGGACAGTGGCCCTCCAGGAGCAGGATTGGACACCCTTGGTTTAGGCAATGGCTTCTTAAGGACCAGCAAAGATTGATCCAAGAACATGACCTACATGCATGCAGCTCATGGATTTAGGGGAACAACAGAAGTTTATACTGGTGGTTCTAATGATTTTTCTCTTGACTGATCCATAAGGATGGGATATACAGTACAATTCTCTAAAACTACTAATATTAAGGCCTTGTCTCAAATACTGCCCAAAATGCTGTCCACAATTTGACAATATATATGCAGAGGGATTGTAATCTACTGTAGAGTCCACAAAAGTATATTTACAGACATTTAATGAGGCTCAGCGGTGGGATGAAATTACAATGAGATGATATTAAATTATTTAAATAACTGAAATCATATTTTCACTGAATCATTCATTCAATGGATTTGTTCGAACGGCTGATTAATTCAGGAGTGAAGCAAGTGATTGTGTCTTTATGAATGGGTAATTGATTCATTGATTCACTAGATTTGTTTATAAAATGCATGTTCATGAATAAATGAAAAACATATGACTTTGTTTTAAAATATTTTTGTTGACGAAATAGAGCAAAATCAGGCATTGTAGTCAGTTCATGTAAGTTTCTCAATATTAACTTATTGTTTATTAAACTGTTGCATTAAATCAATATCATATTTGGAAACTCCCTTAATAATCATTAAAAGCTGCCACTCACCTTAGTTCATTGTGATCTCACAAAGTTCCTTTATAGTCAACAAAGTTCTCTACACTGATTTACATTTACATTGTTATAATGAGAAGATTCGTGTGCTTGCATAACTCAGCACTGAACAAAATGCCTTAGTTTTGAGAGGTGAGTGTTTCAAGGAATCAACAAATATGTATGTGATACATTACTCAATGCTGTAAAATCATGTTGCGAGTAGAAAGCTTTGAAGCCCCCCTGAGGTCAAACACAAATATGCTGATTGGGGCAGTTGCACTGGTGCTCCTATATACTTTTTCATAGTCGCACGCAGTAGTAGACTGTTCCTCTGTCTGGTGTTGGACTGAGAACAGACTAAGTTGAGTTTGAACATGCCTCACACAGTGGAGGCAGATGTGTGGGCTGCTGGGTAATGAACAGTCCTTGTGGAGTAGCAGTGACTGATAAAAGGTAAAAGCGTCTTCACCTTGATAAGTCACACCCCTTTTTTTCTTGACTTCATTCTCTCAAAAATAGACTCTTATCATCTGTGGATATGTGTGTGCATATTTGTCTGTCACTCCAAAGATGACATGAGCGACAAAGACTGAAAGTGCTTTGCCTTTAATCCTTCTCCCCATTGTACGCCACAACAGGAAGTCTGCCAGCTTATTGTCATCAAATTCTTTCTGTAGGCTAAAAAAGCCTTGTAAATGGCTTCCATTTTCAGTTTCCATTTTGATTTCTCAAAATTCTTCTGTTTTTAACTGATTCAAATGCAACACATGTATTCATTTGTCTTCTTATGACACATTTTTGTTCCCTCTGAATGTCCTCTCTGATGCAGACTTTTGGGATGGGAGTATTGAAGGTATTGTACCTCGTCGTACTGTGACTAGTGCTACAGTAGCTGCTAGTCTGGTCGTGAGCAACCCACCTCTGATAGCTTGGCTCCGTAACGACTGTGTGCTTCTGTTTGTAGAGTAGCCGTGGTGGAGTAGAATGTTGTGTAGGTTTATAGTGCTAGTCTGTGTTCTTCAGCATCTGTGTTATTATTCTTGTTGCCAGATGATAATAATATAGCTGTAATCATCTGTTTTACACCTTGTTGCTTTTTAAATGTCCGTCTCCAACAGCATTAACTGAGCTACAGTACAAAAGTCTCCATTGAAAATTCAATTCTTCAGAATGTGGGGTATATTAAAATTAAATTAAATGTATGCATTTAGCAGACACTTTTATCCAAAGCGATTTACAGTGCATTCAGGCTATCAATTTTTACCTATCATGTGTTCCCCAGAAATTGAACCCCCATTACAGTAGTGGTGTTACACTCAATTTCTGGAGGGCCAGAGCCCTGCAGAGTTTAGATTCAACCCTAATTAAACACACCTTATCCAACTACTCAAGTCTTTTAGGATTATTTGAATACAAACCCCTTGTCCAAATACCCACACTTGCTGTCTTCGCACTTGACCACTTGACTGCTTGTATGATGTATTTCCTGTATTTGGTCCAAGTATTCAAGTGAGCATGAATACCACAAGTGTGTGTAGAACTTTTCATTACCTGATGGGACACATTGTAGTGTAAAAATGCAAATATTTACAGAGCTTTATTTTTATTTTCAATACTTTAATTTAAAATTTCTTAATGTCTGTTCAGAAGTCTTTATAACAGATGACAATTAAATTTTGTGGTGCTTTTGATTAAGTAATAAAATGCAGTTGCAAATGTTGTACAAAATAACTATCACTATACCACTACTCATTTGCACCAATAAAATGTATAACTCTTTGTTTTACTACCAAATTCCATTTAATATCTAACTATTACTAATTTTTAACATACATTGGGAAAGTTTCCGTGACCTCTCGCAAGATCTCTGAAAAAAAGTCTCAAAATGTATTTCTACAACATGATGCATGATGGGATACATTAAGCCTTGAATACCGCTTTGGATCGTGTTGATTTAGTGTGAGTGAAGGGCACTTCACTTTGGTGTTTTTAAAACCTGGTACACTCTTGTGCACTTACTTCCTGTTGTGTGCACACGCTCTTAAGTGGCCAAGACCCCAAGTGTGGGTATATGGACAACGGGCTGGTACATTGTGTGTTGGAACAAAACTTTGCAGGGCTCCAGTCCTCCAGGAATTGAGTTTGATTGTCCATGTTAGTAGTTAGTTAGCAGACATCGTAAATGTATACCAAACTTATCCCCAGTAACCTAGTTAAGTTGTTGATTGAGCCAGTCTTATAAGTCTATGAGGTCTGCCAGTCAAGAGCAACAACCTGAAAAGAATCTTGCAGAGCCAGTTAGATCTTATAACATGTTTCTAACTAGCTATAATCCTCTTGGGTATTAAGCTTTGGTACCACAACAGCAGCACACTTTTGCAATGCACTGGCTATGCAAATGAGTTTGCATACTTGAATGTTTGTTTATGAGTCCTCCAGTAGCCTAAAAAAGGTAGGATTTAATTCTGCATTTTTGAAGCATAAAATGGCACCGTTAACATGTTAAAGGACCAGTTTCCCTGGAGCAACATGAGGTTAAGAGCCTAGCTCAAGAGAACAATAGTGATGGCTTCTTAAAGCAGTTGGAACTGACAAACTTTGAGTTTATAGACTTGGGCTGGAACCATTACGGTACACCACCCCCTACAACTTTTAAAGGAGCAGAGCTGGGTCAACTACATGACTCTAAGCATAATGGGAATGCTTGCATTTAAGTAGACTGCAGTTTCAACTAGAAGCAGAGCAGCACTTATCAGGACACACTAGCTCCTAGCAGTCTGTTTGAGTCTGCCTTTGTTTGCACAGAACAGCGACGCATCCTACACTTCTTCAAGTCTGCTTCAGACAAAAGTGCTAACTTACGGAAGGTACTGCAGAGTGGAGAAAAAGATTGAGTAGATTTTGCTCTGCCTGAGGGATGTAGATCACCTTTCCGAGTAAAGGGATCGGGAGGGAGTGGATCCTAAGATAAGTGTGAAATTTCATGAGCTATTGGTGCAGAGTTGGTCAGGAGCAGTGAGCAACATTTTTGCTGTGCATATTTCAGCACACAGGGTGCAGGACCACAGGAGGCATGGTAATGACTTTGTCTCAGTGCCTGCCTGAGTTCCAACTCATGGGATGAATACTAATGGAGAGGCAGAAGTGTGTGTGCTTTTCTGAGAAGGGGAGTGCTGTGTGTTTGCAGGGAGAGCAGGATAACAAGGAGTCTAATGCAGGGCCCACAGTGATCACCTAAATGTACATGCATCATTGGACAGGAGCAAGTCTGGCAGAAGAGCTAGAGACAATAGTATATATAGTTTATATTCATATCTCTAATGGCGGAAATGATAGTAGTTGAATGACCACTTGAGACATTGAGTTTATATGAGGGGGTAAGTGGAAGTGAGTTGCACAAACACACGATTGGCTCATGGGTGGAAACCACGCCCACACGCATGCAAGACAAATGCATTCCAGTTTTACCTGCACATCTGGATATTATTTTAAGGAATGGTAGTTGTTAACGTTGCAGTGCACATTTCTGCACCATTTTTTAAAGCAAAAATGAATTGCAGAAAAAAGTTTGACTGTTAAGATGAAAGTTTCCAAACAGATTTTGCAAACACTTAAGGCCTCTGTGAGAACTTGTTCAGCGTGCACAGGACATTACCTCATCTCCGCTAAAGTCCAGAAACCATTAGAGTGAAAATTTTCAACTTTCACTATTCTCATGATGAAGTTTAGGATATTTGACTTTGTGGTACTACATGGAACACTGTAGGCAAGGAAAATCCGGACAAAGGGTATTTTATGCAGTAGGTGCTTACTCCCTGTGGGACTTTATTTGTCTCTTCCTAAGGCAAATTTGGAGGATTTATGAATCTAACCTTTTATTTTATAACCTTTAAAGGCAAGAGGACTGCAGGCCAGTGGATGGGAAAGTTAGGTGGAGGACTAGATTTCTCTTCCAAACGTTCTTTCTCTGTAATATCCCTTCCATCCTTTAAAAGATTTATTTTTCCTTCCTTCCTTCCTTCCTTCCTTCCTTCCTTTCTTTCTTTGCCTGCAATTCATGGCCTGCTGTTCCTTTCTTTTGCAGTTTTTTCCCTTTCCACCAATCCATCTGTCTCTTTCTATCCATCTTTCCATCCATCAACCACTGAATGTTGCTATGCAGCATGCTTTTTTTCCTCATCTCACCTTTGGGTACCTCTCTCATACCGTGTGCGCTGACCCACAACTCAAGGCAATCTCAGCTCCTTTTTAAGTACATTACAATTGAGTCAACCTACATTACTTTAGCCAGGTGGCTTAATAGTTTGTGAAATCCCACTTTATTCTAGTTAGTGTTCTGAGAATCGACTGGCTTTTGGCATGAAAGAGGGGCCCTGCACAATGCTGCCCAATGAAGAAGATCAATGGTCACCATAGTTTTTGCTGTCCTGGTGTTTCATAAGTATTTGGCTGCTTAAAATGGCAACTCCATTAAAAAGGCAATCATTGCTAAGTGACTTTCCTCTCAGCTCAATATTGCGTGACAATCGATGCATAGCAGCCTGTTAATGTGGCATCCCAAGGACCCCAGACATTGAAAATTACATTAATTAAAGCAACATTTGATTTGAGTCACAATGGATGAACGCGTTCCAGTGCATGTTGGGTTTTCCCACTCCTCTGGTCAAGGCCATTTAATTTCACTCATCACAAATCGTCTGAAGTGTCACCTGCACTGGGTCAGCTGCCAATAATGCTATATAGCCTTGTGATTAAGGGAACTGACTCCATCCAAAAGGCTGTGTATCCAGGGTAATCATAAGCAGAGGCTGTGACACAGTAACAGAAGTGTTAAGTGTTAGAGATTGAACTCTGGGGTACTTGCACTGTTTTCTGATGACACAGTCTGGTTTTCGTTTTACAGCGAGGTAAGAGACGATGCCCATGGCAGTGCTGAGAATTTTAGAACGCATGTTTTATTTACAAAAAAACTCCTGATGACTTGGAAACATCATGTCCCGTCTCTAGGGTGCTTAATTATGGACTGGTGTGACTAAAGGAGAATAGTGCGTAGCCTTTTCATTTCTATTTGTGTTTGTTCATCTCAGTCTCTGTATCTCCCAGAGAGAGCTTCCTTAAAACACTCACATCAATCCACACTCTTCTCAAAACTGTTGTGACAAGACTGTTTTCCGCCTTTTGTCTTTTAGGAAGTCTGTTTATCCCCTAACCGCACACATTAAACACCCACACACACGCCACACTTCACTCCAAAAACTTGATATATTAATCAAATCACTTTTTTTCTATGTCTAGAAAATGTCTTTAGATTAAGTATGATTCTACTCCTTTATATTCTCCCACACTATGTTCTTATTCAAAAGTATTTGGATCTCACACACACAGGCTTGTATCTCTTACTAAAAAGGCATTCTAATCTGATTTGTAGATTCGGTCAGTCCTAACCACATTTTTACATGAGAGCATTGCTCTCTATCCAGAAAAATCAAATCAGCTACTGTAAATGAACAGTCAGAGAGAGTGTATGTGCTCTGTAAAAATATCCCCTCCTGAATGGATGAGTTCTGATAAATTCATTTGCTACCGACAGCGGCTATCAGACTACCGAAGATAATTTAATTGCTCTCAGAGTTTGAACTGATTTGAGGTGTGAATAGTAATGCTTTTCATATACTTCATCCCTTCAGACAGGCATTGAGCTCATTGGAGGCAGATATGTTTGTGTGTGAGCACTGATGCATGTCTGCCTGTAGTGTCAAAGCCATAAATGAAAATCTAGATACGTATTAACATAAAGGATTGTTCTAATTTGCATTTTGTGTTCATTTGTGGCAGTCCATTTTGATTGTCTGGATAATGTCTGCAGTTTTTGTTAATATGCTTTGTGTGCTGTCTCACAGCTGTTTGTATAATATTGCATTAAACAGGTGCAAACAATGGTCCTTTTTAAAATGGTTCTCATCTTCTAATTTTTTTTCAGTATAAATCCTAAAGTTGGGCTAATAAGCAACTGAACAAAAAGTTGATTGTCAAAATCAATGTCTGAAAATGTACAAAAAACGTCTACCCGAATAACCCAGACATTAATAACTCTGGAAACAATTTCTAGCTTGTTTTCAGACTTTTGGTCACAATCATTGATAGTGCTCTGATGACTGGCGTGATGGATTTCAGCCTCTCTAAATCCATCTTCCCTCTCTTTCTGGCTCTTGCAGATGGCTGTCCGAACCGATGTAATGGAAATGGACAGTGTCTGCAGGGTCAAAACAGCTGGCACTGTGAGTGCAAGACTGGATGGAGAGGCACCGGCTGCAATGTCGCCATGGAGACTTCATGTGCAGACAACAAAGATAATGAAGGAGGTGAGAGATCTTTTTTTGACTCTGTGGGAACTTGACAAAGATTGTACATGATTGGAACAGCCACAAGTGCACACAGCAGTTGTGTATAATTTTCCTGTTTTATTTTACATAATAACAGAATTATGTAAACAAAAAAAAGCCATTTGTTCTTACAAACAAACCATTGTTTGAGCAAGAAATGTATATGTATGTCAGACAAAGTTTTGATACCATCACACATAACACTTTTTGGGGGATTCCTTTTTAAGAATGACTTTTTTTTTTTTTTTTTAGCACATTGTAGCTTTATTGTATTTCATGCCCTTGTGGGTTTGTCAGTCGTTTGTGGTTCTGGAGATTAATATGCAATTCTAACCAAATGTGGCAACTTTTTGTTTGGATCTATACCCTTTTTTTTCACAATTCTTGAACGTGTAAATTTCATAGGAATTATCTAAGCTTTTCTCAGAAAACAACTAGAGCAAGACTGTTTTATCTGAAATGATGGATTAGAAAAAGCAAGTCTGATGTTCTGTAGTAAGTGATTTAATTCAAAGCCTAAAGGTGAGCGAAAGAAGAGCACTTTATCGATCTCTTTGGTAAATGAATACTGAAACAGAATCGAAATTCAAATCCAACAACTTTGTGTTCAAAATGTACAAGAACACTTTGATGAAATGTTCTCTTGTTCAACAGATGAAGAACGTTACTTTTTTTTTTTGATTTTTGACAGAGAAGCAGATGAAGAGAGAAATATTTTGCAGCCTTAGGCAGCTCTGATTGATTGTGCACCATCATAATATGGCATTACTCATCACACCACTGTTTCCTTTCTTCTAGATGGTCTGACTGACTGTATGGATCCAGACTGCTGTATCCAAAGTCCCTGCCAGAACAGTCCACTTTGTAGAGGCTCCAGGGATCCCTTACAGGTCATCCAGCAGGGCCAGCACCCTGAGCAGAAAGTCCGTTCCTTCTACGACCGTGTTAAGATGCTAGTGGGCCGGGACAGCACGCATATAATCCCTGCAGACAATCCATTCAACGCAAGGTAACTTACTTTACTGTGCACAACTTCCTACCTGCTGGGCTGGTAAATTTCATGTCGCTTCCACTGAAGTGCACACAACTGATGCTATATCTGTTGAGAGAAAATTGAGTGCTGGGATAGTTATTGTCAGTTCTGTGTTATTTGGTAAGACTGTACTGTATCGATTGTTGTCAGTGGTGCCACAACATCTTCCCGTCTCTTTCTACTGTATTTCTGGGAAAGACTGACAGATGTGTTGTCTAACGGGAACTTTATTGGATTTATTTGACAGCAGTTGTTGGATTGATGGTATTGCTTTGGATTTAATGACTATCGAGCAGCTGATGTCTTCTTGTTTGTTCTGTTCTCCAGTCTGGCATCACTGATCAGAGGTCAGGTGGTGACAACAGATGGAACCCCACTGGTGGGAGTAAATGTGTCGTTTGTCAAGTACCCGCAGTATGGCTACACCCTCACACGACAGGATGGAACGTAAGTTTTAAAATGTGAAAACATGCAAAAAATGTTTTTAAATGCTTGGGATTTCATGGAAGCCAATTCTTCAATTCTGAGTGTTGGCCAACCCTGGTACATACACATCCAAGCTGATCATTCAAGGAACAAACAACCCTTTCCCCTCTAAAACACTTTGATTATTTCTGCCGCCGAGCCTAATTTTGTGACTTACTTGTTTACATAAGCTTCTAGTGATTTAGAGAGCAACATGCTAACTGAGCAAATCTTTATTAGATTCATTTAGAGCCGAGTAAACTCAGTCTTTCCATTTAAATGACTGCAATCTATAAAAACAATGAATTATCCCTACTAGCAAAATGGCATTTTTAATGGTAAAAGCATTCAGAATGTAATGGTGCTATCAATAACCGAGAATAACACAAGTACATGTTTGTTTTTGAGTTGTTGTTTTTTTTTTTTGCTCTCTGTTTGCCTTTCTCACTTCCTTTCCCTCTGTGTCGTTAGATTTGACCTCATTGCCAATGGTGGAGCCTCTCTCACCCTCCGATTCGAACGGGCTCCGTTTCTGAGTCAAGAGCGCACAGTGTGGCTCCCGTGGAACATTTTCTACGCCATGGACACTCTGATGTTGAAGACAGAGGAGAACACCATCCCGAGCTGTGACCTCAGCGGCTTTGTGAGGCCTGACCCTGTGATGGTGGCCTCCCCCCTTTCCTCTTTCTTCAGTTCCAGGCCAGGAGAGAGGTCCATCATTCCAGAGACACAGGTTTGATGAGATTCTCACTTCCTTGAAACCTACATCACTGTAATTAGCAGATTAATAGGTTTTGTAATGATGGGATTCTTCAATTAGACTTCACCCGTCATTTTTGCTCACTTGCCAAATGCCAAATATTGCTCTCTTTTCACTTTATCCTTCACCCCTCTCTCTGGTCATTAAATAAGTTGACAGGTTGTTAACCTGACGAAGCTCTCAGGTCATCCCTCTTTAACAATTTTCACTCTAATCAGCCTTTTTTTTTTTTTTGCATTTTTTCTTCCTCTCAGTCTTTCTTCCACCCTCTGACCTTGCTAATCATTTCCTTTTCTTGTTTGAAAATACCCTTTTCCTGTGACGTGAAAGTCATTCCTCCATCTGTTTGTCAGGTTCTGCATGAGCAGCTAGAGATTCCTGGCACCAATCTGAAACTCTGTCACCTGAGTTCCCGGACCTCAGGTTACCGCTCCTTGCTCAAAATCACCATGACTCAAGCCGTGGTGCCTCTCAGCCTTGTCAAAGTCCATCTGATGGTTGCTGTGGAGGGCCATCTCTTCCAGAAGTGGTTCCACGCTTCACCCAACCTTGCATACACCTTTATCTGGGACAAGACGGATGCATACGGTCAGCGTGTCTACGGCCTCTCTGATGCAGTGGGTAAGCACACGTTTGATTAGGACTGGATGCATGGCTTAGTTATTGGCACACATGCTCCAATGGTATTATCCCATTACATTTACCGTTCTTAGAGAAGTATTATAAAGTATAAGTATGTTTATGTAACACCTTTTATTTTTTAATCCATTGTCAAATGATTTAAAATTTCTTACATATGAATTAAAATAAAACAAAAATTGTATCGGCTATCGGCCCCCTGCTTTCCAAGATATCAGTTCCAAGATGGCAGTTTTGTAATGAAATGTAACCAAACAAATATTTTGAAGCTCTTAAATGTGACACATCATTGTAGCCTTCTCAGTTCAAACTGCATATGAACAGATTTTTTTCCTATTACTAGCTATAACACAAAGTTAACATGAATGATCAGAAGGTTTGTTGAAAGAAACAGTTACTGAAATATTAAGTCTAATTTAATCTCCAATTAGTGTTTCAAACATACTGTAGAAAGACATCAATAAAACAGCTTGTAAGAAATCTCACGTAATGTTACATTATTCCCTTAGGAAACCCATTGAGTTTGTGCAGTTTAAATGTTATATACATCTCAGTTTCTGAGTGTTGATTATTAAATATATTGAGTAATTGTTCATTAAACTTTTTCTAGTTTTGGTTTCAGAAATTTTTTTGGTTTTGTGGTTTCAGTTAAAAACATTTTTGGTCCGTCATTACTGTAAATACAAAGTTTGGCGCAATGGAAATAGGCATGACTTTCAGTTAAATGTAAGTTATGGCAAATGCATTAAATACATCTCTCAAGCACATTAAATCGGCACAAGTGCTCTGTCAGCACTTGACATGGTACCCAGCCCACATTAACATCTCCTCTTATGAGCCTCTTTTGAAACGGTTAATGTAAAGTTCTCTCATGCCTTGAACAGCTTGGGTTGTGTGCTTCCACCATTTTTCAAATTTGTCTTCTCATACAAACAAGCTTTTCACTGCCTTAAGTGACGTTACTGACAGATGTTCTCCACATCACAAAACACAAATCCAACTAATCCATTAAAAAAAAAAAAAAATTCACCATCCGGATTGGCTTGGGACACTGTGAAATTCACCTTTTGGCACTTGACGGGTGTTCATTTGGGTGTAATGACCGTTCAGCATCCAGGACACACACCAGTTTAGCAGGAATGAGTAATCAGTCACTCTGCTGACTGAACATAGTGAGAGTTAATACATCAGACAAGATTTGTGCTCATGCGTGTAAACGTATGACCCAAAGATCATTCAGCCGGACCGTCCCTGTCAGAGAAACACACAGGTTCAGAGAGCAGCTGCAGTGAGCCGAGGGAAATGCAGAGAACAGCACTCAGTCTAGTGTGACCTCCTTCCCACATAGCAAATGTCTTCTGGCGCAGATCCGAGCCACACATGACTTTTCCCTTGGCCCAAGTACCGCAAAGAATGACGGCCCGGAAGTGGCCCAGAACTGGATTAAAGACTCGGGCCACACATGGGCCATAACCGGCCCGAATCTCAGCCAGTTAATCAGCCTTAGCTGGCCCTTAAGTAAATCAGAATCTACAAATCTGAGCCACACCTGAGCCTTATACAGCCCAGACCCAAAACACCCACTAATCTTTCTTTGTCTTTCCGCTGCTTTCTCAGCCTGTCTACCTTCCAGCTCTCTACATCTTTATCATTTATCAATTGAGATACTCACAGTCCCGCTTGCGTCAACACAGCAATAAATTCTCATCAGTATATCTCCATACATATTTATGCTAATGGATTCATGGAGTAGTGCTCCAATTTTCAAGAATAATAAGGACATTTTTTTGTGGACACGGATCTTATGATGACCCTGTGGCAGCAGCACAGACCACAGATTATGTTGGAGAAGTGAAAGCTGAAGTCATATCCAGCCATGGGGTGTCTGAACAAATCACGTTCACACTTTACCGAGGTGCTTTGTGGTTGTGAAAGCACCCACGCTGTGGTGATTTGTGAAGGCTTGCCCAAAACCTGATATGTCCTACTTCTGCCCAGCAGTCCACAAAGCTGGAAAGAGAAATGTTGTGATGATTGTTTGTGTGCTGAACTTTTATTGTTGCTCTAAATGTTCTGGCTTTTAATTTAGCATGTGGTTTTCAAATAAATATTTATATTCTTCCTCACTGTTTCCCAGCTAGACTCCCCATCCAATCTGCTTACATTGTATGTAAATTAATCATCTCTAATATTGGCCTGTCATGTAGTTAATTAAATGATGTTTTGATACATTTTGTGTACCCCCCCCCCTCCCTCTCTCTCCCTCTCTCTCTCTCTCTCTCTCTCTCTCTCTCTAAGTCTCTGTGGGGTATGAATATGAATCATGTCCTAGTCTAGTGCTGTGGGAGAAGAGGACGGCTATGCTTCAAGGCTATGAGCTAGAACCTTCCAATCTGGGTGACTGGTCTCTGGACAAACACCATATTCTCAACCTGCGCAGCGGTATGTTCTCATATATGGGCAAAATGCACCACTTGTACTGGTATTCACTATGTTATGGTGTCCAAATGTCACCACAAGTATAGTAATACCTGTAACCTTTGACCTTTGGGGGACATTTTTTTAGTTCCCCATGAGGAAAGAAGATTATAAATCGGCTAGAATGTGTTTTGAAAATCTAAAAATGCAGAAAGTTTCCCGTGAGGGGTAGGTTCACGTGAAGGGTTAGGGTAACGGGATAGAAAATACAGTTTGTACAATATAAAAACCATCCTGCCTATGGAATGTCCCCAAAATGAAAGGATTACGAGTGTGTGTGTGTGTGTGTGTGTGTGTGTGTGTTTTATATCTGATGTGATGCCTGGCTGCTTTCATTGGAAGAGCCTGTCATTTTGATCAATAATTTAATGTAATGCTCTGAAAATGTGGTTGTAATGGCTCAGGTAAACAGATTTTAATAAAAAATGGTATTTTGAATACGGCACTTTCTTTTTCCATTTAAATGGTTATTGTTTCTTTATTCATCTGACACCAGGCATCCTTCATAAGGGCAGCGGTGAGAACGTCTTTGTGTCCCAGCAGCCACCCATCATCACGAGCATCATGGGTAATGGGCGTCGACGAAGCATCTCTTGCCCGAGCTGTAATGGCCTGGCTGATGGAAATAAGCTGTTGGCACCTGTAGCCCTGGCAGCAGGCATTGATGGCAGCCTCTACGTCGGAGACTTGAACTTCGTACGCAGAGTTTATCCCAACCTCAATACCACACGCATTCTGGAACTCAGGTACTGAGCAAAGGAGACTTTTGTTTTAAGGCCCATTCACACCAAGGATGATAAAATTTATGGTTCACACTTTTAAGATCCAATTCTAGCTATTGATTATGACTTTTGTCTCAATCTCCTAATTTGCTGCTTATGCGTAAGGAAGTAAGGTAGTTGTTAACTTTAGGTTTGAGGGATCTTAAATATGGTCATGCAGAAAAAGGCATTAATATGTGCTTCATAAGTACTAATAAACAGTCAATATGCTAATAATATGCATGCTAATAAGCAACTATAGTTAATAGTGAGAAATGGCCCTTAAAATAAAGGGTTACCGTATAATACTAATTAGCTATCATTTAAAACAGTTTTAAAAATCATTCTAAATTTAAAGTCCATGCCACATCTATAATAATAACAGCTAAAGCGAACAAAATAATAGGAATCACTTTCAAGTGGCAGACGACAAAACTGCAGCACATGCTTATGCTTATAATAATCAGAATGTTATTGTGCATCGGTGTAGATGCTAATATAGTTTTCATTAGTTAGGGTCCTTAGTGTGAATAGCCTTTTGCTCATAATTTAAAGTGCCCCTATTATGGTTTTGGGAGTCCCCAACAACTGTTTGACATGCATGCAAGGTCAAAAAACACTTCCATTGTCTTAAAATATGCATATTTTTACATTATTTGCTCAATAACTTTTTAAACGATTAGTTTAATGATTAATTTTTCCAAACTCTGCGTGATTGGTCCGCATCGGTCTCATTTTAATTTCCTTTTGCCGTAATGCCTGATAAAGCAGCGTTTGTGAGCGCAGTGCTGCTAAGTGTACAGCGTTACCGGGGGACCGCTATTTTACAGCTCCAAAAGCAGCACCTAGTGGTAAATAATTAATTTGCATTTTCATTCAGACCAATGCGAAAAGACAAACAAGTGGTCGGGCAATATGCAAATGTTTCATGTTGACGTCAACATAAAATGGCGTTTTAAAAATAACTCATTTCAATTATTCAGAGTCGACTCATTACAAAAAAACTTTATACATGGTACACTTTCAGATTTAAAACTTTGCAGGATGTTTTCATCCACTTAAGAGTTGTTACACACTGAAACCTTTCACTTACATGAAAGGTAATTTCCAAAAATCCATAATAGTTTTTTTAGCAGTTTAGTCTTAAATAAAATATACAATATTTATTTTGTCATATTACATTGGAATCATAATTGTGATTCTTATTTTCTTCATTTACAGAAATAAGGATTTTCGACACAGGTGGGCCTTTAAATGTATTTCTTTTTAACTTAAAAGATTATTCACTGAATATAAATATAGCGATAGAGCAACACATTATGCCTAATTGCGTTATTGCATCACTGACTTAGTAATGACCTAATTTTTCATAGTAACAACCCGACTCATAAGTACTTCTTGGATGTGGACCCAGTCTCTGGGGCTCTGTTCATCTCTGACACAAATTCTCGGCGAATCTACAAGGTGCGATCGCTCACAGGGGGAAGACTGCTGGCCGACAATGCCGAAGTGGTGGCGGGCACGGGAGAACAGTGCCTGCCCTTCGACGAGAGGTGTGGGGATGGGGGCAAAGCTGTAGAAGCCACTCTCATGAGCCCCAAAGGTGAGGTTGAAGCATTGAAGGGAACCAAAACAGAAGCTAAAACCTATTGCTTATTGCATGGGTTATCCCCTTCACATCAGATGAAATCACACTAATGTCTCTGTCTGAGGTGAAGAAATGTTTCTGCAGGCTGTCTATACATCTGCTTCCTTTGTAGCAGTGACAGCTAACATGGATAAAGAGAGCCTTATCCTCCAGCTGCTTCCACAATCACAGAGAACATTCAACCTTAAGCTATTAATTAATTTCTGAATGTGCTATGGGGAGTGTGAGTCTCCAGCTTCGATTATTTGAGTCTCTTGGTATTCTATCTCTCTCTGTCTGTTTCTCAAAGATAATGTTACTTAATGCGGTGGCTCTTTTATTCGCATGTTACAGTTCAGAGCTGTAAGCGAGCATATTTCTCTATTAAACAGCGTTAGTGTTTAGGTAGATCACACAGAAAGAGAAATCATAATGAGTTCTAATGAATATTTCAGATGAATGTTTAAGATGTTCTCAGTGGTGACAGATCTTTTCTTGCAGATTTGAATGCAACTTTTTTGTTTAAAATGGGTGGACTAAATGAATATTTATCATCAAACGCTATCCATATTAATTTTATATGGTAGCTAAACACTCTATTACTGTATGTCAATTGTCTCATTTGTATCTAGTTTTTCCTCATAAAGTGGAGTAACATCTGAAACAAAGTTGATACTTTGAGGAAAAGTATCTCAGAACTTATTAAATCTCCTGAACTGTTAAAGAGCAGCAACTGAGCAAAATTTTCCAAGCTTGTTATATATAAACTGAAATTATTTTTATTGGGTCTATTCTATTTCATGATTGATAAAGCAGTTGGTGAAGTGGTGGCCTAGCGGTTAGAGAGTTTGACTCCTAACCTTAGGGATATGGGTTTGAATCTCTGGCTGGCAATACCATGATAGACTTAGACTAAGGTGCCCTTGAGCAAAACACTGAACCCCCAACTGCTCTACGGGCGCCGCAGCATAAATGGCTGCCCACTGCTGTGTGTGTGTGTGTGTGTGTGTTCGTTCACTTTGGATGGGTTAAATGCAGAGCACAAATTCTGAGTATGGGTCACCATACTTGGCTGAATGTCACTTCACTTCAAAAATATCAAAAAATTATTTTATGAATTTTGAATTTCGCATATACATAATGGGTCACAAATTCAAAGATCAACAGTCAAATTGAATTCGGTTCAAACTGGAATTGAAGCACAACGTATTCAATCGAAAACAAATATAGCAGCGAGGAAGTAAAAGATAAAGCTACAATGATAAGTTATAGCAGGTTTGAAAAGTGAATTCCAGGTTTGGTGTATGGAAAAAAATAGCCAGTCTGGCACCAAACTGTCAAGGATATCACATTGTCACATTTTCTGTATGTGACGGTGAATTTGAGCTTCTGGAGGGAGAGAGTAGAGAGGTGACAGACTACACAGGCCTCATTACTGATTCCCAAATGACTTCACAGTGAAAAGGCTCAGTCAAGTGTACTCAGTCTCTCCCTTCATGCTCTTTGTCTCCCCATCATTTTGTTCAAACCCCTCTGCATCGTACACCTACACAGGTCCATTCTATGAGCATCTTCTTGTCAGCACTTTGAGATATTCTCATCTGCTCTGCCTCTGGTGTCTGATAAGAGGAATTGATGGGTTGACACAGGAGTGAAGCCTGATGGACGTGTATTATTTGCTAGCTTATATAGGGCAGGGGCTCAGGAGGGAAATTGAGCAGCGCCTGAAGATAAACTTAGAACAGGTTGAAACCAGATCAAAGATTCACTTGATCATTAGGAAAAGCAGAAGTAAAATAAACAAGGGTTTGAGAGTCGGTATCACCCCTGAACTTCCTGCTTGACACTACCTGTTTGTTTTTCTCTTTTCAGGTATTGCTGTAGATAAAAACGGGCTTATGTACTTTGTGGATGCCACCATGATTAGGAAGGTGGATCAAAACGGCATCATCTCTACTCTCCTGGGCGCCAATGATCTCACTGCTGTGCGCCCACTGAGCTGCGATTCCAGCATGGATGTCAGTCAGGTCAGCAAGCCTACAACCCATGTTATAAATTATTCACAGGCAGAAACAGGAACTTGGATGGTTCATTTGATCATAAAATCTACTCCTTTAAATCCTAAATCTTCAAAACAGACCCTCTGAACTGAAAGTGCAGATGTGCAATTATTAATCATGTCTAGCAGGCATGCAAAACTTAATCAGAAACCCAGAAAATTATATAAGAAAATTGCATGGTTAATCTAAAAAGATTAACTTAAAAACGTTCAATATTTTTTTTTTACGCAGGTGCGCTTGGAGTGGCCCACCGACTTGGCAGTAAACCCCATGGATAACTCTCTGTATGTGCTAGAGAACAACGTTATCCTACGCATCACTGAAAACCACCAAGTGAGTATCATCGCAGGGCGTCCCATGCACTGCCAGGTGCCTGGCATTGACTATTCCCTTAGTAAATTAGCCATCCACTCGGCCCTGGAGAGCGCCACGGCTATCGCCATCTCCCATACTGGTGTGCTCTACATCGCCGAGACGGATGAGAAGAAGATCAACCGTGTTCGGCAAGTTCGCACCAATGGAGAGATGTCACTTCTGGCTGGCGCTGCGTCAGAGTGCGACTGCAAGAACGACGTCAACTGTAACTGCTTTGCAGGAGACGACGGATATGCTACAGACGCCAACCTCAACTCCCCAATGTCTCTGGCCGTCTCACCGGATGGCACGCTCTACATTGCAGACCTCAATAACATTCGGATCCGTGCTGTGCGCACTAACCGACCAGGGCCTTCAGCACTGGGCCAATATGAGGTCGCGTCCCCTCAGGAACAAGAGCTGTATGTGTTTAACGAGGAGGGTCTCCACCTTCAGACCATCAGTCTTGTAACGGGTCTGCCCCTCTACAATTTCAGCTACGGCCCTGATGGAGAGCTGGCCACAGTGGTGGATAACTGCAATAATACGGTGAAAGTGTGGAGGGACGGGGAAGGGCAGGGTGGTGCAGGACTGCTCAGGCTCGTCCTGCTGCCCGAGAATCAGGTGGTTACGCTAGGACTGGATCCTGCAGGAAGCCTGCGCTCCATCTCTGCTCTTAACCAGGAGATTGTTCTGCTGGGATACAACGGAAACACTGGCCTGTTGGCCACCAAGGCTGATGAGACTGGCTGGACAACCTTTTATGAGTAAGTGCCGTGTATCTGTTTATGACGTGTTGCCTGTACATTTAATTCTTTGTATATGCATGAAACACTTAAAGAAAGTTTTATATAGCATTGTCTCCACATTCCAATCAGCCCAAAGAGAAAAGCAAAGATGTTTTTTTTTGTTTTGTTTTTTATTGATTGTAGGTTTTAGATATATTTAACTGATCATTATGACAGTAATAATATCTATAATGTTACATATAAAATGTTCTATTCATTACAATATCCTGAAAAAAGTATAAAGTTTAAAAAAAAAATTTAATTATATAATTATTATTTTTAGAAAATATTTGTATATTTTATATTTAACCTTTACTGAGCTTAAAGGACTTCTTCATAAACAGTAAAAAAAAAATTACCAACCACAAACTTGTGTCATGGAACAATGTGGTTGAAGGCTAGAGATATCCAGTAGGAATATCTATTTGACTATGAAAATAGGGCTGGATAAATTCCTCCCTTTCTTGCAGATTTATGTTGCAACCCTGCAACACACCTGCCTGTAATTTCCAAGGGAACCTGAAGATCTTGATTAACTTTTTCTGGTGTGTTTGATTAGAGTTGGAACACTGCAGGAAAGTAAATCTCCAGGAACAGGACAGAGCAAACTTGCTCCTGAGAATGCAGAATTCCCCAAACTCCACAGACATCAGCCAGACTGTGACAGATCTGTGGCAGGATCCAGTTCTGCTCCCTAATGTAATGTTACACACAGAGAGAGAGAGCGAGAGATAGGCAAGGATAGCACTGAACCTCTATGAAGTGATTGTGTAGAGGATACACGGTTTTTTATTTTTTTAGATGGCCAAAGATTGGGCACAATTATGATTGTTTCCAGTGTTTTGCTTTACAAACATGAACTTTAAAATGGCTTTTGCTAACATTTAGTCTATTTTCAGGTATGACAGTGAAGGGAGACTAACCAACGTGACGTACCCCACAGGGATGGTTACAAGTCTGCATAGGGAGATCGAAAAATCCATCAACATCGACATTGAGAGCTCCAACAGAGATGATGACATCACTGTTATCACTAATCTTTCGTCAGTAGAAGCCTCTTACACTGTTGTGCAAGGTACGTCTGCTCAGTAGTCATTTTTGAATTGCTATTTCGGGTTTCAGAAATCCTTTTGTAAATGATACTTTGCTCCGTTTGGTTGGTTTCATATTTCATACAATTTTTAGCTTAATCGTTTTATATATTAGTGCACAAACTTACAAGATAAAGATACCCCCGACATCCGTGTGGGAGGCTGGAAGCCAAATTCTTTTCTCTCCCATGCCTGGCGCTCCAGTTGTGTTTTGCTGTGATGCATATGATTCGAGACAAATTCATTACCTTATCCCAAGGAAATATTCGCTGTCTTCCATCTGCCCTCGACCACAAACCCCACTGTCCCAAAGCTTATTTCATCTGTTAAGATGAAAGGAATGAAAGACAGAGGGAGAGAGCAAGAATGTTTTACTTCCTTCCCATGGCAGAAAAAAAAACCCTCAAACTTCAATACAACCAGACATAATACAGGATGAGGGAGGAACCTTTTTGAAAGGATTACAGAGGATTGAATCCATGGAGAACCTTCCTCAGATCATGCATTTAAACCTAACCTTGACACGCTAATGGGGTGAATAATAAATTGACTAAACACCTCTAAAAGGTTTCCATATGAATTATAAACTATATTATCTCAAATTATTTTGTACCGTACCTTTGCTCATAAATTAGTTTCATGGTTTGTAATTTATTTATAGTGGATGTTCTGAAGCATAATAAATGTTTGCGGCACTCTGAAACGAGGAGATTTGAGGCTCCACATCATTTGTTATAAACAAAGCACTGCTCTGTTATCTTTCATGATCTTAAGACAGTCAGACAGTTCTTGAGCTGATGAATGCCCCGCAGCCCTTTCATGAGTTCAAAATAAATCAAGCCTTTTTTGTAGCTGTCATTTTGTTCTGTTGTCATGTTGAAAATTTGTTGTGTAATATTTTGTTGTGTTCTTAATTTAATGGTAATTTTTATGTAACTCTATTGCCCCCTGCAGATCAAGTACGGAACAGCTACCAATTGTGTAACAATGGCACTTTGAGGGTAATGTACGCCAATGGGATGGGCATCAGTTACCACACAGAGCCCCATATCCTGGCAGGGTCAGTGAGTCCCACCATCGGCCGTAGGAACATCTCCCTTCCCACTGATAACGGTCTGAACTCCATCGAGTGGAGGCTGCGCAAAGAACTGTCAAAGGGCAAGGTCACTGTGTTCGGCAGGAAGCTTCGGGTGGGCACTCGAGATTTTAAAATCAATACTGTAATACATTAGTTTTACAGTACATACCAGTGCAAATGCAATCAAATAATCCTACTTGATTTTCTAATAGGTAACTAAATAATTTCACCAAACTGAGAGGTTTTCATATCAAATTTTTGTTTGCAGGCACATGGGCGCAACCTCCTGTCGATAGATTTTGATAGGAACACACGGACTGAGAAGATCTATGACGACCACAGGAAGTTCACTCTGAGGATCACGTATGATGCCCAGGGCAGGCCTGCGATATGGCAGCCGAGCAGCAGCCTTGCAGTGGTGAATGTGTCTTACTCCAGTACAGGTCAGCTAGTGGGGCTGCACCGAGGGAGTATGAGTGAGAGAACGGAGTTTGACCCACAGGGGCGAATTCTCTCACGCTCTTTTGTGGATGGAAAGGTCTGGAGCTACAGTTACCTGGACAAGGTGAGATTATTAAGTGAAATTAGGTTAAAGGTTATTAGGATTATTGTTTTTTTTTAAACAATATTTTTCATTTGATTTGCTTAAAATATAATATAATACAACAAATAAAATGTGTAGTCAGATAAAATACCATGAATAAGAATTGATATATATATATATATATATATATATATATATATATATATATATATATATATATATATATATATATACACACATTCTTTTTAATTGCCAATTTTTCCTCTTGTTTTAAGCATATATTTTACACAATTGTGCGTGATTTAAGATTAAAAACAGGGGGGAAACAATATTAATAATTAAAAATCAACAACAAAAAAATCTAAAGTCATGTTTGATTATAGTCCAGGTTGTTATTGTTAACTAAAAGTAAAACCATTAAAAATATATATTTTTTGAATTTAGAAATTTAAGTATTTCTTTAAATAAATAAAAAATGAAAATGAAAATAAAGCAAATTCAAAATATTACCAATTATAATTTATAAATAGTAATACAATAACACTAGTTATAATAGGTAAGTGTATATACAGTATACCGTAGATATATATAATCTAGTCAAAAAGTACACCATATATTACAAAATTCCTCCAGTAATCAATTTGTAAATACAATTTTCCAAAATTTAGCACAGAAATTCTGATGAATGATTTCATTTCTAATTATGAGAGCCTGTTAAAGATGTTGTTGTTAATTAATATCAATGTGATAAAGACATTCTGATAATACTTCTCTCTACAGTCCATGGTGCTGCTCCTGCAGAGTCAGAGACAATACATCTTTGAATTCGATGCATCCAACCGCATCACGGCTGTCACCATGCCTAGCGTTGCCCGTCACACCATGTTCACTCACGTCTCCATCGGCTACATCCGCAACACCTACAACCCGCCCGAGAGCAACGCGTCCATCATTTATGACTTCAGCGAGGACGGGCGCCCCCAGGCCGCCTACTTCCTGGGTACCGGCCGTCGTGTCCTCTACAAATACGGCAAGCTGGCCAAGCTCTCCGAGATCTTGTATGACAGCACAGCCATCACCTTTGGCTACGATGAGACAGCCGGCGTGCTAAAAATGGTCAACTTGCAAAGCGGTGGCTTTTCGTGCACGATACGCTATCGTAAAATGGGTCCCCTAATCGACAAACAGATCTATCGCTTCTCGGAGGAAGGTATGGTGAACGCGCGCTTCGACTACACCTACCATGATAATAGTTTCAGAATCGCAAGTATGAAGCCAGTAATCAGCGAGACGCCACTTCCTGTGGATCTATACCGCTATGACGAGATCTCCGGAAAAGTGGAGCATTTTGGAAAGTTTGGAGTCATCTACTATGACATCAATCAGATAATCACCACTGCCGTCATGACCCTTAGCAAGCATTTCGATGCGCACGGCCGAATCAAAGAGGTTCAGTATGAGATCTTCCGCTCTCTCATGTACTGGATGACGGTGCAGTACGACAACATGGGCAGAGTAATCAAGCGAGAGCTAAAGATCGGCCCCTATGCCAACACCACTCAGTACCGCTATGAATACGATGGTGATGGACAGCTCAGTGGTGTTAAGGTGAACGATTGGTCCACTTGGCGCTACAGCTACGACTTAAACGGCAACCTACACCTGCTCAACCCGGGTAACAGCGCCCGACTCATGCCGCTCCGCTATGACCTACGAGACCGCATCACACGGCTCGGTGATGTGCAGTACCGTCTGGACGAGGACGGTTATCTGAGTCAGAGGGGCGGTGATGTGTTTGACTACAACTCTAAAGGCCAGCTGGTGCGCGCCTATAGCCGTGCAGCTGGAGGATGGAGCGTCCAGTACCGTTACGATGGACTCGGACGCAGGGTGTCTACTAAGAACAGTCTGGGTCAGCACCTCCAGTTCTTTTATGCTGACCTGAACAACCCGACTCGGGTCACGCATGTGTTCAACCACTCCAGCTCAGAAATCAGCTCTTTGTACTATGACCTGCAGGGCCATCTGTTTGCCATGGAGGTTAGCAGTGGGGAGGAGTACTACATCGCCTCTGACAACACTGGTACACCACTGGCTGTCTTCAGCAGCAACGGGCAGATGATCAAACAGGTGCAATACACCGCTTACGGGGAGGTGTACCACGACTCCAACCCTGAGTTCCAGCTTGTCATCGGCTTCCACGGTGGGCTTTACGACTCGCTTACCAAGCTGGTGCATTTCACACAGAGAGACTATGATGTTTTAGCGGCCAGATGGACGTCGCCAGATTACACCATGTGGCAGAAGATCGGAAAAGAACTGGCACCCTTCAACCTGTACATGTTCAAGAATAATAACCCTCTCAGTGATATGCTGGATGTCAAAAACTATGTCACAGGTGAGAGTTTATAATTGGGTAACTTTGCAGATTAGCTAACTCATTAGTTATTTAAGTCTGTCAAATGTACGTTAATTAAATGTTAGTATTGGCTTATAAAATATTGAAATAGTTTTTATTTTTGCTAATGTTCAGTCATATGTAAATAAATAAAAACAATATCTTCAGAGACTATATAAGGTAGAGATGGTCCCCTCTTATATAGATGAATCGAGAAATTATATTAAGTATATAATATTTGATGTGTGTGTGTGTGTCTATATACAACCATCTTCAATTGTAATAATATTTCACAATATTATATAGTTTGTATTTGTTGTATTTTCAGCTTTGGTGAGCATAAGAGACTTACTTTCAGAAACATTAAAAAAAATCTCTCTGACCCCTTTTGAAATGATAATGTGTAGATGTACAGTATTGTTCAAAATAATAGCAGTACAATGTGACTAACCAGAATAATCAAGGTTTTTCGTATATTTTTTTATTGCTACGTGGCAAACAAGTTACCAGTAGGTTCAGTAGATTCTCAGAAAACAAATGAGACCCAGCATTCATGATATGCACGCTCTTAAGGCTGTGCAATTGGGCAATTAGTTGAATTAGTTGAAAGGGGTGTGTTCAAAAAAATAGCAGTGTGGCATTCAATCACTGAGGTCATCAATTTTGTGAAGAAACAGGTGTGAATCAGGTGGCCCCTATTTAAGGATGAAGCCAACACTTGTTGAACATGCATTTGAAAGCTGAGGAAAATGGGTCATTCAAGACATTGTTCAGAAGAACAGCGTACTTTGATTAAAAAGTTGATTAGAGAGGGGAAAACCTATAAAGAGGTGCAAAAAATGATAGGCTGTTCAGCTAAAATGATCTCCAATGCCTTAAAATGGAGAGCAAAACCAGAGAGACGTGGAAGAAAACGGAAGACAACCATCAAAATGGATAGAAGAATAACCAGAATGGCAAAGGCTCAGCCAATGATCACCTCCAGGATGATCAAAGACAGTCTGGAGTTACCTGTAAGTACTGTGACAGTTAGAAGACGTCTGTGTGAAGCTAATCTATTTTCAAGAATCCCCCGCAAAGTCCCTCTGTTAAAAAAAAGGCATGTGCAGAAGAGGTTACAATTTGCCAAAGAACACATCAACTGGCCTAAAGAGAAATGGAGGAACATTTTGTGGACTGATGAGAGTAAAATTGTTCTTTTTGGGTCCAAGGGCCACAGGCAGTTTGTGAGACGACCCCCAAACTCTGAATTCAAGCCACAGTACACAGTGAAGACCGTGAAGCATGGAGGTGCAAGCATCATGATATGGGCATGTTTCTCCTACTATGGTGTTGGGCCTATTTATCGCATACCAGGGATCATGGATCAGTTTGCATATGTTAAAATACTTGAAGAGGTCATGTTGCCCTATGCTGAAGAGGACATGCCCTTGAAATGGTTGTTTCAACAAGACAATAACCCAAAACACACTAGTAAACGGGCAAAGTCTTGGTTCCAAACCAACAAAATTAATGTTATGGAGTGGCCAGCCCAATCTCCAGACCTTAATCCAATTGAGAACTTGTGGGGTGATATCAAAAATGCTGTTTCTGAAGCAAAACCAAGAAATGTGAATGAATTGTGGAATGTTGTTAAAGAATCATGGAGTGGAATAACAGCTGAGAGGTGCCACAAGTTGGTTGACTCCATGCCACACAGATGTCAAGCAGTTTTAAAAAACTGTGGTCATACAACTAAATATTAGTTTAGTGATTCACAGGATTGCTAAATCCCAGAAAAAAAAATGTTTGTACAAAATAGTTTTGAGTTTGTACAGTCAAAGGTAGACACTGCTATTTTTTTGAACACACCCCTTTCAACTAATTGCCCAATTGCACAGCCTTAAGAGCGTGCATATCATGAATGCTGGGTCTTGTTTGTTTTCTGACAATCTACTGAACCTACTGGTAACTTGTTTGCCACGTAGCAATAAAAAATATACTAAAAACCTTGATTATTCTGGTTAGTCACATTGTACTGCTATTATTTTGAACAATACTGTAAATGTATTTTTTAAAGCCAAATTTTGTCCATTCAGTGGTTTTCTCTACCACACAATGTCATAATTTGGTCAGTTTTCTCAACAATTTATTTATTTTGTTTTTGATAATTACTTATCAGTTAATTGCCCTTTAACCCCAAAAGCTTAAGCTTAAACTCCTTTTCTATGTATTTTTCATTGCAGATGTGAAGAGTTGGCTGGTCATGTTTGGCTTCCAGCTTAGCAACATTATCCCAGGCTTTCCCAGACACATACACTATTTTGTGGATCCGCCGTATGAGCTCTTCGCCAGTCAAGAAAGTGAAAATGGGCAGGTGCGTCCCCACAATAATACCACAGTAAATCCTCAGGATACGATTACAACAACTTTAGTATTTCCAAAGGTAGAAAATCTGTGAATACTGGACTAGGTGATCTTGTCTGCATTCACCAAGACCTATAATTTTCTTCTTGCAGCTGATAACTGGAGTTCAGCAGGAAGCCGAACGGCACAACCAAGCATTCATGGCTCTGGAGGGACGGCTTCTTGACAAAGAGCGCAAGAACAAACATGAGAAACCAGGCCACTGGTTTGGCACGAGTACCCCCATCATCGGACGAGGAGTGATGCTGGCAGTGAAAGAAGGCCGCGTGGTCACAGGGGTCTCCAGCATGGCCAGCGATGACAGCAGGAAGGTGGCTCTAGTGCTCGATAATGCCATCTACTTAGACGGGACGCACTACACTCAGGATGGCCATGACTGTCATTTCTTCGTGAAGATCGGCTCAGCTGACAGTGACCTCCTAGCTTTAGGACTCACCAATGGACGCAAGGCACTGGAAAGCGGGATCAACGTGACGGTAAGCGGTCGCTCGCGAAGAGGAGTCACCGTTGAGTTCCAGGTTCCAGCTCTTTCTCTAAGCGTGCGCTATGGTTTGGCGTCGGACGTCCTGGATGAGGAGAGAGCCCGGCTGTTGGAGTTGGCGCGGCAGCGGGCGCTATTGGGAGCCTGGCTGCGAGAGCAGCAGCGGGCACAGGATAATAAAGAGGGAAGCCGCTTGTGGACTGAAGGAGAGAGACAGCAGCTCCTCTCAACAGGGAAAGTGCAGGGGTACGACGGGTACTACATTTTACCTGTAGAACAGTACCCTGAACTAGCGGACAACAGTTTTAACATCCAGTTCTTGAGACAGAATGAGATGGGGAAGAGGTAACAGTCCAGACATCTGTTATCCTGTTTCTTTATATTTCGCTTTCTCTCCACTTATACCTTTACAGTTTTCAGTTCTTTTCTCGATCTTTTTCTCTCTCTTGCTCCGTCTTTCTCTTTTTTTCCTTGCTTTGTTTTCTATTATCTCCTGAACCCACGGAGAATAATTGAACTAATGGGGAAACTCACCGAACGCTGCAGGGACCTTTAAAAGAAGAACATTCAAAAACTTTGTTAATACTGCCTCTGGCAAAAAAAGAACAATTTGAAAGACCTCGTCTTTGTTTTTCAACTATGGACCTCAAAAAGCACTGAGAAACTGAAAAACAAAACAGAGCTGCTGTTGCTGAAATATGAAAAATCCCCTTTTTAAAAAAGAATAGATATTTTGACCCATATTTTTTGGGTTACCGAGAGGATGTTGGTGCCAGATGATCTGGAGAGGCCCAGTCTCGACGTCAGAACTGAGGAGTAACATCCGTCAAGAGAAATGTCAGTCTCAGGCCTCACATTCTTCACAGCTAAACTTTCAGTTGCCACCGCAGCAAGACCCATCATCTGCAGACTGTTTCTTCAGGAAAATTCCAGTGGAGTAAAAGTGATGAAAACAACCAAGTCTGACATAGTTCGTTTCATCACTGATAGAAAAGTACTTGCATTGTATCTGATAACAGTGAAGTTCTGAGTGTGCTTTAGATGCGATAGTTTTGTACATTCCAGGCGCATTAGAGTAACGAGACCTTCACCAGGGCACTTCTATATAGCGATATCAGAAAAAAAACACTCACAGTCTCCAGATTAAAAGGTTACTAGTTTCAGAAACTATTTATTTTTACTTAGTTTGTTTCAATTTTTTATCATTCATAGTACTCTGACAATCATAAAGGAGTCACTGCTTTTAGCTACAAAGATAAACTTTGATGTTCGAGTTTATTTTCCTTTGTACGATACGTAGTAATTTTTCATTTTTGTATTAATTTAGATTTTTTTGCTTCAAAGCAAATTCTAGTCATATACAGAAATAATTTATGTAAAGTGTTTAAAATGGTTTATACTTTAAATAAAGTTTAAAACTGTGAAACTTGTTTTTCAGAATATATCCGTATGTACATTGTATAGATTTACCTTTATGCAGCACAGTAGAATATTGTTCATAATATCAACTTTTATATTTCTAACAGAAGGTGGCTTGTTATGTGCAAATCAACAGCTGGTATTGAAACACTATAATTTTTTGTGACACTCAGATATCACAGATATGGAATAATATTGATACCCCATCTGATTGTCTGGTTCAGGTTTTTTTTTTTTTTTTTAATGCAGAAAAGTTGCTGTACTAGAACCCAAACCATAGAAATTTATTCTTTCCACTGTGAAGAGACTCATTATGGATGTCATGATGTACCAAATCAGTATTGAGGGATGATTCTTACTCAAGTGAGACTCTTCTGAGACCTTACCAATAAATAGTTTAATTCATGTGAGTTTGGCTAGTCTCATGTATTTGTAAATGTCTTCACACACAGGTTATAATATGTCATTTTTCCACATCTCATGGGGTGGAGTGTACCATTTCCTTACCATGGTAAACTATAGTTTCTGACAAATAACCAGATTTTACTGAAGTGAAACTTTGGTAATATTAACCAAAATGTTTCGTGATACTGCAGTTAAACTATGGCTTTTCGGACATGCACAATGGTAATAATACTATGTTTTACTTTAATAAGCATTTATTGAACATATCCAGATGTAATATATGGAAGCGCCACAAAATAAAAAAAAAAGTAATTGTGATTTATTTATTTTTTAAATTCTATATAGTTTGTATCACACAATTCAGATTAGGAATTCTGATTTTTTTTTCTCTCTCTCTCACTGTCTTTCTTTATCAGTTTCGAGTTTACATATCGCAATTTTGATTTGATTACATATCGCAAATTATAAGCTTGTATCTGGTAATTCGGTTGTTGTTTTTTCTGAATCCTGAGTTTACATTTTCCAATTATTATGGGGTTTTTTTCTGCCATGGGATAAAAATATAAGGAAATGTAATTGCAACATTTCATCGCACAAATCTGCCTTTTTTTATTTTTATTTTTTTATAAATTCTGACTTTATATTTCACGATTCTGAATATTATTATTTACTACTACTACTATTCATTTGTGCAACAGGTACACAGTTCGCAATGTAGCAGTCTTTTATTTTGAAACGACGGGTCTTTTATTGTGAAGTTGCCTCACGGAGGGGAGTTTTCAAGGCGGTGCCTTTTTGCATGGCCACGCCTACGCATGGCTTCTGAAAATTTGAATGACAAGGAAGTAAAGGTGTTGCCACCCCATGGCAAGCCTCGGTAAGTGTATTTCCTTGTAAAAATATTAGGGATTTAAATAAAGCTACGTGTGAAACTGCAGTTCTGTTCAATGTTTCTGAGTAACTTACTGGAAACCTGTACGTGTTGTTTTCGAGCAGCTGCCGTTGTTTTCGGTGTCTGTTGTAGTCAGGGTGACAGTGCCCATGTGCACCTGTGATAAACACTTCAATTATCTCTACATTTGATTACTTACAGTATAACGAGCTGAAGGTTTTGTGCACTTTGCTAATATCCTGCGGTGCCTGGTCGTTATTTTCATTACTTTGTCGTTTTGAAGAGCTTGAAATCTTGACGTAAGGATGACTTGCAGAAAAGAAAGAAAAAAAAACGGCTATGTGTATGGAAACAACACTTTCTTGGCGTTTTGTTATGATTTAATTATTATTTTCGTGTAAAAACATATTCTTGAACATCCATACATCAAAACAATTGAAATCGTAGTATTCACAAGGTAACTTAACCAAAAAATTTACAAACACATAAATAATATCTCGCGTAAATGGTATCATTGCATCAGATTATATTATATATAGTATATAGAGCATATAATATATATATATATATATATATATATATATATATATATATATATATATATATGTATATATATATATATATATATATATATATATATATGTGTGTATATACTGTAATATTGTTGTAGTAGTAGTATTAGTTTTGGTGATTACTGCGTTCAATCAAGGTTGCTTATTGCGTGACAGGATAACTGCTTGATTGTACTCATTCCTCTCTGCTATAGATAAGGAGATTTCCTACAGCAATCTCAAAGATCTTTTGGCAAAGGGTTCAGGGCTTCTTGTGGATGTGCGCACTAAAGATGAAGTAGACAGAGGACATATTCCAGGCTCCATTCACATCCCAGGTAGGAGAGAAGACTGACAAAAATTATGCATTAGTTGCAAAAACTATCTGTCTGTCTATCTAGTTATTTGTTATTGTTTGATATTATCACTTTTTAGGTTACCTAAAAGTATTGTACATTAAGTGTATTGAACGTGTACTAAAAGCAATTTTCATTTATTTAATTTTAGTGTAAAATGTAGAAAGTGACATGTCCCTGGACGCAGCTGAATTCCAGTCTAAGTTCGGTGTAGTTAAGCCATCCCTGGACAGCTCTGAACTGGTTTTCCACTGTCAGATGGGAAAACGTGGCGATCTTGCGACAGAGAAAGCCAGAAACCTAGGCTTCAAGAAGTAAGAAACTTGGAATCATGAATGCTTAAACAATCACAGTTTTACTGAAGCCGTAACAATAATTCCTTCTCTGTCCTCAGTGCCCGTAATTATGCAGGGGGCTACAAGGAATGGTCAGAAAAAGGTGGCAAGTGACAATCGAGTCAGAACTCCTGGAATACTCTGAAGATTCCAGCTTAAATCAGGGACCTGTTTACTCTCATACAACTAATCATAATATTTGTACATGTATTTTAATAAAGTCTGATTATTAAACAAATAAATGTTGTCCTTGTCTTAGCCTTTTAACCTCCTGGGTCCTCCTCTGTAGAAGACATTATATTTTAGTGAATTTCTCTGGGACCATACGTGTCATAGTCGGGATGTCCTGTCCCGTTTTCAAAATGGTTGTCGTATAAAAGAAAAAAAAAACGTCAGGAAAAAAATGTGTGTGGTTTCAAATAAGAAAATGACCTTTTGTTATGAAACAGGAAATAATTTCCATATATGTCTTCTGTAGAGGACACCAGGAAAACATGTTTATCGGGCATTTTGGGGAAACACAACAACTCAATAGGGAAAGAAATAATAGATCAATATTCCTATGAAATATGAGATATTCTTATGAAAAAGTTGCCTAGTTATTACACCAATTATAACGCTTTTTTTCATTATGGGTTGCCCCAAGAGCAGGGGTGGAGCCAGGGGGTGCCACTCAAAACTGCAGTTTTTGTCCCTTTTCTTTTTTTGTTACCAAGAAATGCATTTATTAAGACGCGGAACACCGTATCTCTCTTTATGACCACATCAAACGGGAGAATTTTCAGACGCGCACTTTAGCTTCACCTCAGGCCAGCGACACACCGGATGCGTGGCGTAAGCGTCTCAGCTGCGTGGCGTGTGTCCGTTTCAGTGGCGGAGCCAGGACGTTTTCATACGGGTGGCCAGGGAGGGGCCAGCAACCAGTCTGGGGTGGCACAGAAATCTTCATTATTTCAATATAAAAATGTGTTAGACTATAATGTAATGGACTGTTTTCGTTCCAAAGACACAACTAAGTACAATTAATTTCTACTAAACTGTAATTGAGATATTTGTGAATTAGAACAAGTAATACTGAGTGAATATGACAATTTTTGCATTATTCCACACCTCCAGGTATTTTATAAAGGGGCTCACTATAGCTTTATTGCTCATTCAACTTCTCAAAACTCCCCAATGCTTGCTCTCCAATATTGCATACTAATGGATGAGACACGCAGAAAGATGTGAAAATGGCTGGAAGTCAACAGTAGACATAAATGCCAGGATATATTTTTTTTTATTTTATGCATTTGAATTTTAATTTTCATATATGTTCTACTAGATTTGTAAACTTTGTAATTTAATGCACAAATAAATGTGAACACAGTACACTTATACTAGTATAAGAGCACTGTGCTCAAATTTATCTATGCATTAAATTACAAATAAAAATACATATCAGTTTGTGCCTTTGTGCCTATTCTCGAATTAGGCCTATAGAATATATTTTAGTACATGGATTTGAGCGACGTTCTTGCAAAGTTTGCAGCTTTAATCACCTTTTTGGAAATTTCATGACCACGATGTATGCTCATATTTCTTGTGCGGACTATTTATGATGAAGTGATACAGAGCGTGCACAACATATCTGCATACTGTTGAAGAGTATGCGCCGTGAGCAAAGTAAAACAGCTAATGGGACAGGAAAGTGTGTTTTACTGACATATTAGAGGTGTGCGATACCGCTAGATTTGCTTGATCGATTCGATACCAAGTAAATACAGGGCCAGTATCGTCGATACCGATACCAATACAGATACTTTTTAATAATTAAGGCGGATGAGTCTTCAACCTAAATCTAAATGAATTTTCATGACTTTTAATTTGTTTTTGTGATTTGCATTTTGGGTTATTAATCAGAACTACAAAAGCTTTTGTTCAGAAACAACTTTTGGTTACTTCTGTTTTATTTAAATAAACAAAGTTACACAATGATTACTTCACAAATATAAAAAAATTTAAAAACAAATTCTCTTCAAGTAGCATGTTAATAAAAAAATGTTTCTCCTCTTTAGTGCACTTCTTTTCAAGATTTTTTTCTTAAACAAAGTCACAAAGTTTTACTTCACAATGCAAAACAAATTCTCCTTGTACAAAATTCCTGAAGACGACATCTTCCACTATGGAAAGAGGCTGCAGGTCCTTCAATCATTTCTGATAGGCGCCTTGTAATATCCACTGCTCTTGGAGAATCAGCTATTGATAAAATAATAAATAATAAAAATAATTAAGTCTGGTGCACATCTAGGTGTAGTTTAAATATAGAAACTAGTATCCATTTCACAGCTAACACAAAAAGGCCTGAAAATACAGCCATACAACGCTCCTCTTTCTCTCTGCCTCTGACTGACTGCTGTTAGAAATGCGCGGCTGAGCGGTGCGCGCGCCTGACTGCTGGTGGTAGCGCTAGTGGTGAGTCACGTGACGGTACAACACAGGAGAGGGGGCGGAGAGCAGTGTCGAGCATGAGCAGCACTCTTGAGAGTTTGCTCTGCTCTGTGACAGCAGCAGCATTTTGATAAACACGGCCAGGTCGCAAAATGAGAAAAACTGAAAAAGAAAGCCTTGCCACCCAAGTTGGGAGCAACGAATTAAAGGTTATGGCCAATTTGAAAATTTATTAGCGCGAATCTTTCGTGATTCGTGATCCCGCTCCGAACTGATTCAAAAGATTTGCGATCCCCAAACTAACTCAAATGATCCGCGAACCCGCTACTCCCGAACTGATTCAAATGATTCGTGATCCCGCTCCGAACTCCCGAACTGATTCAAATGATGCGATCCCCAAACTGACTCAAATGATTCGCGAACCCGCTTTGAACTCCCGAACTGACTCAAATGATTCGCGAACCCTCTCCGAACTCCCGAACTGATTCAAATGATTTGCGATCCCCAAACTGTCTCAAATGATTCGCGAAAACGCGCCGAAGTCCCGAACTGACTCAAACGATTCGCGATCCCGCTCCGAGCTCCCAAACTGACTCAAATGATTCGCGGTCCCCATTGACTCAAATGATTCGCGATACCGCTACGAACTCCCGAACTGATTCAAATGATTCGCGATCCCCAAACTGACTCATATGATTCGCGATCCCGTTCCGAATTCCCGAACTGACTCAAATGATTCGCGATCCCGCTCCGAACTCCCGAACTGACTCAAATTATCTCTTATTGAGATATAATATAATTATCTCATTGCACCTGTCAAACATAGTATATTTTGCCGTCAATACTGTTGACAGTGTCCTTTATCAGTAGGCTTTATATTTATGCTCAACATGAAGTTAGATATTGTTGTCGTGAAGACAAGATCCTGGTCTGTCGGCGGCCTCCCTCTGCAGCAGCAGCGCGCCAGCGGTGGTAAATCACAATTTAAAACATGTTTTCGTAAAAAATACCACACGGTTAAACACAACCTCAGCTATAACTTATAACCGTGTGGTACACCTGCCTAAACTCTGCTGCTGTAACCTAGAAAGGAGTAGGATGAGAAATTGCTAATTAACTTTAGTAATGTGGCGTGGCGTGAGGTGTAAGGTGGCGTGAACACAGATTTTGGATAAAATATTTGCCGATCTAAAAACATATCTAAATTCATATAAAACACAATTTTTTATTATTATTGGTAAGTTAATCTATTTTATATAGTCTATTGTTAAATCTATAACATGTTGAAGAATTCATTTATTTAAATTAGTTAAGTTGTTTATTTGCTTCACATATAGGAACTATATTTTTATTATTAAATATCTCTCTTATCTCTTATAAAAATAATGCTTTGTCTGACTGACTGTACACCTTAACTGTAATAAACAAATCGGTAACACTTTAAAATAAGGTTCATTAGTTAACTACATTAACATTAACTAATAATGAACTTCACCTATTCAGCAGTTGTTCATGTTTGCTCATGTTAATTTCCACATTTAATAATACTTTATTAAAATCTTAGTAGTCAATGCACTGTGAACTAACATAAACAATCAGTGAACAGCTTCATCTCTATTAATTAACATTAACAAAGATTAATAAATACTGTAACAAATGTATTAGCCTACTTACTCAGTGTTAGTTCATGTTAGTTAATACACTAATGTTTAATAAATGAACCTTATTGTAAAGTGTTACCAACAAATGATACCATAACATGATTCATTAACATTTTTAACATTATTTCTTAACAAATAGGCAGTCGATGAAATCTAATGTAATCAATCAGAAAATTATTGAGGTGATAAAAACACTGTCATTACACTATCTGCCTCAGGAGATGATTGAGTTCTCCCGAGGCATGCTGTCGGACATCTGACAAGCCACTGTGCGCAACAGAGAACACTCGCCGACAAATTGACCCGCCCTCCTCTGACTCTGATTGGCCGTGAACCTGAAACAAACCAATCAATCCAACGAAGGCAGCGAGTCTTACCCAATCGGGCAGAATATGACGAGTCTTCAACAGAACGCCGGTGGGGTGTTTTGAATGAGATGCTTCATTGTCATTGAAGACAACTCCGAAAATACGGGACAAACCCCGTCCCGTATTGATTCAAAAAGGGACGCGCTATTTTGTACTCAAACACGGGACGATTCCGTATTTTAAGGGACGGGTGGCAACCCTACTGCTGAATATTCATAATTGATGGATGAACATCTATGCCCGGGTAGTACATCAGCAATCCAGCGAAGAGAAAAGAAAACTATAAGTAAAAAAAAAAAAAGAAAAACAAACAAACAAACAGGCAAGTTGGCTTGACGTTGGACGAGTCTCAAATTTAGGGACCGTCTCTAAAATTACATGCGATAAATTGGTATACACTTTTCTAACGTCAGTAGCATTTGAGCAGAATGATTTCTAAAAACAACTGTAATTGTTCATGTACAGTAGGTGTCAGCTATAATGCACAATTGAATTAAATGTTTGATATTTATTAAAATAACCTGTAAATCATATGTAAATTATGCTACTCTTTCACATGGGCTCAAACGCAAATTTGAAGCTCAATAGCATTTGAGGAGAAAGACTTGCAGTCATAAAACAATTGTAATGTGTTAATTTAGGTGTCAGCTATAATGCACACCTTATACATTTTTAATATATATTAAAATAAAGTATAAATCATTTAGGTAAAAGTGAGGCCCGTTTATCACTTTCAGGCACATTCCTGTGAAAGTTTTTTTTTTTTTTTCAGGATCCCTTACGAAAATTACCCATGGTTTTAACAATAACACCACAAATCATCGTTCTTGTAGCCATGGCAACTGCAAATTAACCATGGTTTTGTTACTTCAAATAATAATTTACAAAGTATTAATATACCGTAATATTTTTTGTTGTTGTTGTTTCTATAAAAACAGACCTAAGCCATCAATAGCCTTTAAAGTGACTTAAAATGCATTATATAAAAAAATAATGAGGCAATAATGATTTGTTAATAATAACACTGTTAAAATACATAATGTAGGCAAATACAAAATAAACAATTTATGTAGGCATGTTATTACAAATGCCATGTAATTACTTACAGGACAATCAAATCCTTGTTTTGGCTACTGACCAAACATTTAATTCAAATATTCACAAAATCTTTCATTTTTGGACACCTTTTTGCTATAGATGACACAGGCTTTATAATTTCTTCAACAAAAAATGTGCATATCACAACCCTTACAAAAATAAACCATGGTTTTATCATAGTAAAACTGCTTAGTTTCCTTTTGCATGATTTCTGAATGCTTGAGACTATAAAATAAATTAGGGTCATAATAAAGTTAGAGCCACAGGTAAATGTCGAAAGCTACAATAATGATTTATAAATAATAAAATTTCTTCATTTAGTTTTTTATTTGATTAAAGTTCTTTTTTCACCCCTATAGTAGTTTTTTTTTTTTACATCATCATATTTGAGGAAGGGGGGCACAACAATACAATCCTGCTTATGGGCACACATTTGGCCAGCTGCGCCCCCAGAAGGTGTTGTTATACACGTCTCTGGGAATGTGTGCTCTACTACACACACACACACACACACTGAAGCACGCCTGGTGTTTTCATCTCTTCACTATATTGATGCATGATGTAGGCTACACATGTGCACATCAGCGCGCTATGAGAGGATTTCACCATTTCATTTGATAAAACTATCGTCATTCATTTGTATCGTATACACAGACTGACAGAAACGGCTATGTTTTTACGACAACCTGTCAAAATAAAATTTCAGTATAGCTTGAAGAAATTCAAACTGAAATATAGTACTATTGCACAGTAGAGTATGCTATACTTCAAGTAGGCCTATTAGCTAATAATAATAGTTAATTAAAAAACACAGAAACTGGTTACAACCCACCAAAATAAAAGATTGGTCTAACTCAAAGAAATTATGTAAAAAATTGCTTAGTAAAATATACTTTAAAAAAAGATATACTAAAACATTATTTAATCACACACGTTTTCATAGAAGTTTTAACAATAACACCATATTTTTCAAAAACAATTTCTAAAAGTACATTTGTATTTGGGCCTATAATGTGTATTTATTTATTATTATTGTCAGCTAATAAAACCTATGCTTCAGGGACCATATTCATAAAACATCTAAGGTTAAATGTAGCTCTTGACTGGTTGAGTTAGATGATGACTAACACTAAACAGTAGAAAATCAGTTGAGTCTCCCCAGCTGGAAATGTCATTGGCTGTTAAAGTCTTGTGTTTCTTATAATAAATTGATATATTGATAACACTGAACCTTTTATAATGCTCTTCATTACATGTCGATGCATACTATATGCATTAGTGAGTGGTGGTGCTTATGGGGTATGGTCACTTATTCCTTATATGAACTGTTTTTGTAGTGTGCACATATCCTATTTATCATCAAAATGTGATAACTTTGACTAAATTCAGTACATATACGTCTGCCATATCAAAAATTCCTGCCCCCTTCTCGCCACCCTATCAATATTTTTCTAGATCCGCCCCTGTTCCTAAACATTTTTTAATGTTGTAATTTATTACAGCAGTGTGTGGAGAGTTTACTTTTCACCGCGGTAACCAGAATTCCTTTTAGTTAGCGTCACAGGCTGTGATGTAGGCCTACAGGAGAAGAAAAAGCATTTATCTTAAACGTTTGGTTTAGGTATAATTTGTTAAATGTTTGATGTTGTACAGTAAGTGTCTACCGGTTTGACGTTGGAAGTTCGATATTCGCAAATTTAGAGATTGTCTCCAAAGTAACGACATTGGTTTACAACAGGCGATCGACTGTCCTGCAAAGTTGGGCTCCAAACTTAATCAAACACACCTGTCTTTAATTTTTAAGTGAGCTTGAAGACCTTAATTAGTTGCTTCAGGTGTGTTTGATTAGGATTGGAGCTAAACTTTGCAGGAGAGTCGATCGTCGGGAGCAGGTTTGAGCACCCCTGGTTTACAAGGTTCTAACTTTAATAGCATTTGAAGAGAATAAAACCAACTGTAACGTGTTAATCCAGGTGTCAGCAATAACCTAATGCACACCTTTTAGATTTTTTATATTTATAGTAATAAACTCAAATAATCAGTAAAATTGCTATTTGCACTACTGTAAATGGGCTCATACACAAAATATGCCATAATTTAAAGATCAATAATATTTGAATATAATCATTAAAATCTTAAGAGCAACTATAAAGTCTTCATCTAGGTGCCAGCTATAATGCACACCTTTTAGATTTTTGGTATTTGTTCAAATATACTGTCAAATCATATGAAACTATTGGTTTGGGGGCTATTTGACTAATAAAAATGACTCTGACAGTCTAGCTTACTGAGTAACTGACCTGCTGGACTCGAACTTCACAACCTACACGAACAACACAACAGTGGAGTTATTTCAAATAACTGAGTGTTTACCACAAGGCGTTATATAATTGGAGGTTTGTATGGAGCTAAATTTATTAGTGCAAGAATATATAATGCACACTGGATTTAGAGTTTAAAGGAATTATAGCGTGATGGTCGTCATGAACTCTCTATATTACAGCTTTTTTCAACAAGTGCTGCAAAGAAAATGCCATGTCATGGAGCGGATTGGCATCTTTAAAGAATTGGGATACATATCAATAGGGGACAAATATACGCTTTTTATAGCCTTTAAATATAGAACGTTTGCAGCCAACATAGGTTTAAATCTCTGCTAGAGACAATTAGCACTTGTGTGACTGGATAAACATGTACAGTACAATATACACACAGGATAATGTGACAACTAGCCCTGCCCCCTGCATAATATTGAAAATGAAAAGTGAATAATTTTGCTAAACTTTTAACGTCCATCTAACGCTCTTTATTTGTCACAGAAAGGCCCATTTAATGACTCCACATACAAGAACAAACAGATGCTATCAGGAGGAGTTAAATCAAAGAGCGCACTCCCTGCGGAATACTTCGAAACACAGTTTAAGAGGATATTTGAGAGAGAGAGGCGCTCACAGACCCTGCCAAAATAGAAAGACAGTATAGGATACAACGAGCCAAAAAGAACAAAGACTTTCTTTCCAGTAACAGAGAGATAAAAAAGTGAGTCCTTCTTTCTTTGACTGACACATGACTGTAGACAATATTAATTTCTCCTTTAAAAAAATAAATAATAATTAAGTAAATGATGACACAATTTTCGTTTATAAGGTGTTTCAAAACTATTGACTAGTGTACTGGTGCAAGGAGAACAAAGTTGCACCTGATCAAGGATATTTCATTAGGGAGAGGTACAGTACAGTAGGCATTGGTTGTCAAGGTCTATGAAAGTCTGAAGACATGAAAAATACCCCAGAACCTAGATTTTTTTTTTTTTTTTTTTTGAGAAAGAAACATGCTTTGTGCTTTTTAATGATGTTTGTTGAGCTGGAAACAAGATTTTGAAAACAAGGATTTCACCAGGTTGCAATAGTTCAAAGCATCAAATGCAAAAAAAAAAAAAAAAAACACAAACCCAGAGGAATAATAGCTTGAGTGAACCATTGAGGCTGCTAATCACAAAACTATTTAGATGTTTGCCATGAAGATTACAGTTTTTCCAATTGTTCCTGAAACTGTCCCTACAGTTGCTTAATAGTTTTCTCTGATTTTTAGATGTGAAGTGGGAAGCTATTATGGGACATTTGAAAGGCCCCATTCAAGCAATAAGTGCCCTACAGAATCCAAGGAAACCAAACAAATCACCTGGAAAAAACTCTTACACAAGTCCACCCAAGAAGGGAAGTGGTTACAGGTAAGCAGATGTGCAAGTTTCTGTGGTTTTGCTGTCAGACGTATTGTCCTTGCACAATAATAGCTATCCTGACATCACCCTCTCCAAGATGGTGTCCCATTCCTCAGACCCCTATGACAGAGCCAAGGAAATGCTAAAGGTATTTTTAGGTCTACATAAATGAGATTTTCAATCCGACTCCCAGGTCCTTGTTTTAATCAAGATAAGGCGTCCTCTGAGTACCTGACAGTATAATTCTATGCAAGCAGATTAATGTGTTCTCTTTTTCTAATGAGAGAGATAACTTGTTTACCATCGTGAGATCATGGCAAACAAATCTATGCTAAAATATGGAGCATTTCGTTTGAACCTTCATCCAGTTGAATGCTTTAACAGCAATCCTTACAAGTGCGCCATGTAAAAAGGTACATAAAGGAGACCATACACAGTTTAAAAATGTTCAAGAAGTGCATATGGAAAGAGTTGTATTAAGTTTCCATCTTGGAACAGTTTGTGCCATCTTTTTTGTGCAGACTGGAGGCATGAAAGCAGGAACATTTGGTTGCTACCCCACCTACTTTGCAGAACCCCATGGTACCAAAAAGACCAATTCAGCAATGACGAATAAGGAAGTCAAAATATTTCACCTCTCCCCTGGTCTAAAGAGCACACCTGTCAAGATCATCATCAGTCTCAACATCAAAAAGTAAGCTGGGCTCCAGGAACTAGCACCAAAACTCATATTACACTCCAAACAGTGCTTAATGTTTGCACAATAATCAGTAATATCAGTTGCTCAATATGTTCTACAGGCAAAGACACTGCAGGTTCACAGTAATGTGACTTTCTTTATTTTACAGGGCTGTGAGTTCCACAAACTATAATCGAATCCCCTCTGTGATGGCATATTGAGAACTTGTGATGTCTTCAGGTGAATAAATGAATGTTATATATTGGTTTTTAGATCAAAGAGTTGCAATTTTTAATTGAATTTATATAATTATCTTAATTGATAAAGATAAACTCTTTTAAGATATATTATACTTAATACTACACCAGAAAAAAAATGAAAACAACACCTTTGTCTAAAACCAGTTTTTAGTTAAGCATTAAAAATACATATTGTGTTTAACCAGCAAGGTGTTGGCCAAGTTTTTACCGCATTTATGTCATTCTCTTTTTTGTTATGGTTAAAACCTTTTATATAACTGTATGTAAAAGTGGCCTTAAAGGGATAGTTGAGCATATGACAACAGAGTTTTCTATTTAGTTTGAACTATGACTTTAGGTTCATTTAGAAACATGAGAATTGAAAAAAACAACAAAAAAACAATAATATTCATAGAAATAAACAAAGAGAAAAAAAATTATTGTACTGGGAAACTGATTGCATTGATTTTTTTTTTTTTTTTTTTTTTTTTTTTTTTTTTTTTTTTTTTTTGTGACAACCCACCGATTGACGATTTGTGTGTATTACTAAATACGTTGTACAATTCATAGATGATGGCATATTTAAATTCTATTAAGAACAAAATTCCCCTTCTTTCATATTTTGAGAATAACTGAAACCTAAAGGGATTAGTTTGTGTCTAAATTTAGGATTTTCTCTGTACAGAAGGCTAATATCTGAGAAATGAGTTGACGAACAACTTTGCAACAAGAACTAGATTAAGGCCTTAAGAAAGCGTTTTGAGATTATAAATCCCTTTTACACCTGGCATTAACGTCCATTTTTTTATGATCAGATCACAAGTTTTCAGTGCTCAGAGTGCTTTGTGTGTTTTAAAATGTTTTGAAATTGTATCAGTGAACCATACTGGGGTAGTCAGAAACACGCGACCACATTGCATTTAAATCAATCCATCCTGAACCACAGTGAAGCAATGCCTAATGCATGCTAAAAACCACGTGTAAACAGTAATGTAGTAATGATTCGATCACTAAAAATGTGTTAATACCAGGTGTTTATGAATTTAAATTGGCATTGTATTTCCCTTTATAAACTAAAATGAAGAAATTAATAATGGAATATCAAGAAGCAATAAACGCAAACAATACAAGTTGTCTATTTTCGACTGTCCATCCCTCTAAGCAGTAGGATATACAGTAACTAGATCATGTCCCTTAGGTGGGTTCATTCGCATTCGAGCATGGGCTTCACAGTACATCTGTCCCTCCACGTAAAAGTAGCCCTTCTGCTTCAAATTCAAGCCACAGTCTGAGCACACGAAACAGGCTGGATGGCGGTACTTGTCCCGAGCTTTCACCACCGGTCCACTGTGAGCCAATTGTGAGAAAAACTTTCATTTAATGAAGTTGTTAAAATGCATGAAAACTATTCAGCGTAGAACATTCATTTCATAAAAACTGATACTATATTCTCAAAGAAGACACAATCTATGGTCTTATGCTGAATGCTGTACTCACACAATGCCAGTGCCACATTTATCACAGAGAGGCAGCTTCTGCAGTGAGGATATGCTGGCTTGGGTTTTTGTCACTGGGGCTTTTACACTTCTAGTCACCATGGGCCTTGTGCCTGTCAAAGGAATAAAGTGTCTCAGATCCACCTCGCCAATGTGAAATGCTTAAGTTAAATAGAGCCTGCAAAACTATTACTCTACCAGTGCACTTGTAGTTCACCAGAAAATTAGCTGAATTTTAAACTGACATCTTTATCAGTGCAGCAAGCTGTAATTTCTGTCTCATGAAGTCAGAATTGCCCCAAATAACAGATAAGGGCAGCTCACCATCACTCTCCACATAGTCTTGCAGGGCCTTGAAAGATCCAGACTGACGTGGTTGATGTGGCTGCTCTTGGTTCTCCTGGAGCATACGGTACACATGAGAGTCTTCAATAGACTTCAGGGATTTAGGGCTGAAAACGGATAAAGGCAGAAGCCCAGAATGTTTGTCCGTTAAGAGAAAACATAATGTTGTGTTATATAAAAGTTTGACAGTGCTGACATGCTGTCCATTACCACAGTTTGAGTTGTTTGAACTGTCTAAATCATAATTTGACTTTAACTACTATTTTAAGTCAATAGTGTGTGCAGTTTTTTATTTTAACATTAATTTATTAACCCCCACCCCCCGCCACCCTTTTTTTGTTTTTTTTTTTACATTAAATGCTATTACATATGTGCCTTGCCCTATAGCCTTTTATGGTAGCTTTTTTATTGTATTTCATTCTGTTTCATAGCATATTGACCATAAACCTGTAAAAGTTTCTATTACTTACATTTGATTAATTTTATTTCAGTGATTTTTCCAGTCCTGCATTCTTGAAAAGAAAGGTTCCAAAAGTTTTTTTTATTTTTTATTTTTATAATGATGAAATAACTATTTTGGGTTCGCAAAGAGCATTCATGGAACTGTTGAAAAGATCCTTTTTTTCTTAGTTTGAAGAACATTTAAAAAATCGAAAGAACCTTCAGTCCGATGGAAAGTTTCCATGAATGTCTGGATCTGGAACCACCGAAGCCATTGAAGACCTTTATTTTTAAAAGTGCACATTTGCAATAGTTTCCTATTTACCCCCAAAGTATTTTTCCATCTGTAGGAGCCCTGTTTTTTTAATCTGTCAGGTCTTTAATATAGCTGTGCTTACTGTATGGAAACAAAGCTCTGGATACCTGGGCCATGCCTGCCTGACTACAGATGACATCTTAGCCTGCTGCAGTGTATCTGAGATATTGTCTGCTGAGTATAATGCAATGGGGAAGTTATACTGTGTAGAAGGAGCTGCCTTGGACCCAGCCGATGGGGTGCCAGACATTTGAGCTACATTTTTGATCAGCGTCTGGGATGTGCTGTCACTGGAGTTGTGTAAGGTCAGTTTATAATAGCTAGGTGAACCGAACCAGGAAGCAATCAAATCAAAAGGGCCACAGAGGACACAGAAAATGATAAATAAGACAGAAAAGAATGGAAGGAGGAGTTAGAGATGTACATAGAGCTTCAGTATATACTTGGCTGTTGCTTTATAATCAGCAAATTTGTTTTAAGCTGTACGAATGCATGAATGTAAAAAAAAAATTGAATATAAAAAAAATTAATATAAAAAAAAGTACAAATTCTACTGTGATTAAGTGACCATATTTGACTTCATGTAAGGATGCTTTTGTCTAATGACCTCTCTTGGCTTGCAGATGTGAAGGGCTTTTATTTGACATTAAACTGGTGTTCGAAGTAATCAATGTCCTGTAAGACATAAGATATGAAGATATGAATAGATCAGAAGTATGAATAGGAGCAGAAGTCCTCCAAGATCCAACACTGCAGGTTCAAATGTGAATATGTGTTCTGCTATAATATACTAGTTCAAAAGTATAAGATAAGGGGTCGCCCATTCTTATCTCTAACAGAACCCAATTGCCATTACTTCTTTCTATCATAATTTTCTATCCAAATGCTTAGGCTGCTGGAACACTTGTGAGGACTTCTGGAGGATCAGTGTGTGTGTTAGTGGTGAGTGGGCAGCCGGTCGACAGCGAGCAGAGAGAAGTTTCATAGTCCATATGATTGGGGTGATCCATGTTGGCACTCACCCCTCAGGCTTTTCATGCACCAGTCCCCGGATCTGTCCTTTCAGGGCGTCCTGGATGTTATCTTGAGAGTAGAGTCCTATGGGAGTGTTGTAGGTGGAGCTCACCACCTGCGTTTTGTCATCCAGACTGGCAGCAGCCACAAAAGGCTGTGCTCTTCTGTTGTGACCTGTGCCAATAGATTTACACTCCTGCGTGTGTAGGACAGACATACACACTTCATACTCAAAGCCCCACACAAACACCACATTTGCATGCCAGCTTCTACAGATATGACTTTTTATTACCTGAAGATGCAACATAACTAACTCAAAACTAAACTATCTTATTGTTTTTCCAATGTTTCCATTGAGAAACATTCTTTACTTTACTTTTCTTCACTTTTCTTACTTTCTTTGTTGCAACACTTGCTCACCAATGGATCCTCTGCAGAGGATAATCCTAACGTAATCCACACGACTCCAGTCAATTCACTCTTTTAACTTCAACCCATTTCTTTCAAGCTAAGTCCTCTTTCCATAATATTGTTTACAGTGGGGAAAAACAAAAACTGAATCAGGAGAGAAATATGCGTCTCTCTTATTTTTATTACAAAAAGGCACTGGTATCAGGTGGATTCATTGTGAATTTTTATTTTTTTTAATCAGCTGTTTGAACTCTCATTCTGACGGCACCCATTCACTGCAGAAGATCCAGTATCTTAAGCAAATTTCCATAGTTAACTCTTCGTATAAACGTATTGTGTTGGACAAGGACAGATCAAACAAAACTTGGCAGCTTTGCACAATTTCTGAAGAGATACTCCACCCAAAAATGAAAATTCTCTTATCATTAACAAACATTTTTTAGAAAAAGAATCCATCTCTGTGAGTCAGTATAATGCAAATGGATAGGCTAATGCTTTAAAAAGCTCTCAAAACAAACACAACAGTGTTTTTTTGAGGGATTTTTAAAGTATCATCTCATCCATCAGCATAATATGGACTCTTATTGCTTTTACGCTTTTAAGTAAATGATGAGAGGATTTTGATTTTGGGGTGAAAGTTTCCCTTTAACATGCCTCGTGCACTCTAGTGTTGTTGTTTTTTTTTTTTTTTTTTTTTAAATAATATACATTTTCTTGCTGCATATTATTAGCAGATAAAAAATAAAGAGCTGTGCATTTGTTGTTCTCTTCTATTACACTTACTTGCTTCTTTGCCTCCAAATTGATTTTGAATGGGTTCACTTTCCCTTCTTCTATAACCAGAGGTGACCACAATTTAGTTTCTGGCCTGCAACACATTTAATGCACACAGTAAGACACGAGGTAATCGCCTCCTGTGAAATCATAAAAAAGATCAAAGAGCACTAAGGGGGGTCATTACTGTGCACCAGGGCCATGACCACTTCTAGCTAGTAAAGTAACGTCAACAGACTGGCATGTACAAGCCAGATGGTTTATCGGGAGGGTATTAATCACAGAGGAAGGACACATTCATCGTTGTTGTAAATAAGGCTCTGGGGGTACTGATGGACACTTTCATAGCAGTGGGTAAAGGCAAATTCTTACAGTCCTCCCTCTGGCTGCAACTTTAAAAGGAGGTGAGAGAATGTGATATAAAGTTGTTGAAGGACTCTTAATCCTGTTTGTAACACTATCCTATAATGAGAAAAGCTCATGGTACCTCTCTATCTTGAGGAAAAGCTGATTGTTGGAGGCTTTGATCTTGTTCTGAGCCTCAGCGTGAGTCATACTGTTAGTGGACGCTCCCTGGATGGCCAGGATGATGTCTCCTGGACACAGGTTGACCCGAGATGCCTTACTGCCTGGTGTCACCTGAAAACAAGAACCAGACTTGATAAAGGCCATGCATATACAATGACTTGAATACACCTTTTATAATAAGCATGGTTTTCTATATACATAACTGAAATAAAGCTGAAATAAAATATAGATATAAAAAAATGAAAAATATAAACTTTGAAATAACTGAAACAAGTTTAAGGTGAAGTAGTAAAATTACTAAAATTAAACTAGTAAAGATTAATTAAAATGATATAGAAATGACAAAAGCAATTACAATTACTAAAACGCAGTAAAATAAAAACTGAAAATATAAATCTAATTCAAAAGATAAATAAATAATAAAATAACAAAATAATTTTCCTTAAAAAAATCTTGTACTTATGTATTTAAGGTGTAAGTATAATGTTTGTGTGTGTGTTTTCGTTCTCATTTCTTTTTTATTTTGATGGTTTTACTACGTGTTTTTAGAGTATTTAAGCTTTTCTCAAAAGTATAAAGATTTCAAAACCATAAGAAGCCACCATAAATACAAAGAAATTCTTTCTTACACTTTAGTTTTAAATCTGTGAAAATGCTTACAGGCTGTTCACATAGAAGGCATTTTTTGAATTTGACTGTGTTGCTTTTCCATTGGTTTTCAATGTGAATATGCATTAGACAGATATCCGTCTTTTTCAGAATCTCACTCATGAGCGATGATTTCCAAAACCACAGCACTCATGTTAAAAGTTTTTAATTCCATTGCCCAGCATCTTGGGTTTTTTAAACAAAAATAAGCATTCTATGTGAATGGCCCTCAATGACATTCAGTGTAAATGAGAGTGGTTTAGTATGCAGGCCAATCAAGCCAAAGGTGGCTAAAATAGGACTAATTGTGATCTAAGTTACTTTGGATAAAAGTTGTGAATAGTTACGTGCTTAATATGCTTCAGCTTGTTTATAGATTTAGCAAAGATTTGAAAAAAATAAAAAAATAAATAAAAAGAATCAGATTCTTAGGAGCCTTCTTTCAAAGTCACTACAAGTGTGCAGCAAGCTATGGAGCAGTTTAGACATAAACAGAAAGTGACAGGGGTAGAAACAATCTGTTGACCCTCTGTGGTTTAGAAGTGGACTAAAAATAGCACGTTGTGGATGTGTCAGTCATGGCCGGGTATCATCCTCCGGGGGAGCAGAGTCAGGTCTATTGGTGGTTGATGATCTGACTGCTCTGGCATTCAGCCTGCCGCCCGGTGTTTCTCTGGCCTCTCTTTCCATCATCCTCTTTTTCATTAATGAAGTCTGACATCATCCCTTATTCCTCTCATCACTGCTGGGCTCATTTTCTTGGGTATTCTCTTCATCCCCCTAGTCATTTATCTCATCACCTCATCCTGTGTGCAGGCCTCGTTCTACCTGTGTTCTGACTCAGCTGCTCTATTACTTTATATCCCAACAGCTGACTTTCTTCTAGTTAAGTCCACCTCTCAAGAGAGGAAGATTTATACCAGGTCAAGTCATGCCAGTTATCTAAGACCAGAGGGTTTTAGTTTTCTATCATCAGTGTTTAATGTCATTACGATTTGTGTGCCTGGACCACAAAACCAGTCATTAGGGTCAATTTTTCTAAATTAAGATTTTGAATTAAGATCAGCTTTCCATTTGTGTATGATTTGTTAGGATAGAACAATATTTGGCTGAGATACAACTATTTGAATATCTGTAATCTGAGTGTGCAAAAAAAAAAAAAAAAAGAGAGAGAAAATATTGAGGAAAAAAGCCTTTAAGTCTAAATGAAGTTCTTAGCAATGTATATTACTAATCAAAAATTAAGTTTTGTGATGTTTTATTCCTAATGTATCAATTATTGACTTACGAAGCTAGCATCTCTGTTCCTGTCAAATAACAGACACACTTTAATATCTCATTTCCTAGTGCCTTTCTCACTTTGTGTACACACCAAAATCACATTTGTCCACCTGTATCTTCTAGAGCGAATACATCTCAAAATACATTTATATGACTTCATATAAGTGACACTGATGCCTGGCTGTATTTAATTCAGCAAATGAAAACTAGGCCTTATTTCCCCTGTAGACATCCATTATGGGGCGACTGTAGAAATCGAGGGTTACTGCAAAGAAATAAGCATCCAAATGTCTCAGAATGGACACAATAAAAAGGAGACTGTTCCCTTGGCACTATTTAAGAAAATGAGGGATGTGTTTGGCTCACCAACAAAGCCGCTCTGTTTAGTAGATTGAAACAAAAGCAGCTATGAACTGATATGAATCCATTGAGTGATATGTATCCGATTGTCAGTATAAACAGAAACATGAATATAACAATTGGGGGTTTGTAAGCTATGCATAACCTGTGCAGAAAAAAATCCCCAAGTGACACGCAAACCCACAAGAGAAGCATGTAAGGGCACGCTGAACAATTAGACATTATCAGGCAGAATAAATCAAGGGATAGTTCCCCTAAAAGTTCACATTTATTTGTCCTGGTGTTGTTCCAGACCTGCATGATTTTCTTTCTTCTGTGAAAAAAAAACCCCCCAAAAAAAACATGATATTCTGAAGCATGTTTGAAGTGTTATGTCCATACACTGAAAATCAACTGGGTCCAAAACATCATCAGATCTCATTGACTTTTATTATGCGCTCTTAAAAATAAAGGTTCTTTGTTGCCATCTACGGTTCCATAAATAACCTTTAACATCCATGAAACATTTCAATGCACAAAACAGTCTTGAAAAATGATTTTTTTTTTAGAATACTAAAATAGTTCTTGACTCAAAAAAAAAATAATTGGAACAGAAAAAAAGAAGTGTAAACTGAAAGGTTTTGTGGGGAACCAAAAATAGTTTTTCCATGACATCACTGCTTTGAACCTTCTGAACTTTTCAAAGTATCTTCTTTTGTGTTCCATACAGGAAAGAAAATCATATGGGTTTGGAACAACATAAGGTAAGTAAATTTAAATTGTTATATATTCTGCTAACATAAAGAAACCTGACATGAGGTTGAGTAAATAACAGAATTGTCATTCTTTGGGAGAAGTGGATAAAGCTCAAGGTTGACACTCAACCATAAACTACCCTCGTCATGCCCTTGAGCAAAGCACTAAACCCAAGAACTGTCTGAACTGAAATGAATGATTTGTTAAAGGTGTCTGCTCAGTGACTGGATTTAGATATATAACAGTCATTTACATTTTTAATTCAACAGTATAATTAAGATGGTCTGATTTTGCTTCTCATAAAAAGCCCCATCTGTGCTGGCATGCACGCATCGATGGAGACTAATGTTACTGAAATAAGAACATCAGGGCTCATAGTATGAGAAAAGAGCCACCTTGCTGGCATCAATTAGTCTATGATTACAGACAGTTTCTTTTACAAAGAAACCACACACATTCTGCATTAGTCATCAGTATTTGTCTGCTTAAAGATGAAATATACAGAAAAGAATCACCCCTTTTAAAATAATCAAAGTTTGTTGCTTTGTAGCCTGAGTTTTTGTTTTATCCAGCTCTATTTACTCAATGCAACTTCAACTTTTCTCTACCCACTGTATGTAGCTTTAAGGTTCTGGCACAGGCATACACCAAACTATGAAATGCTAATTCTAATCCATTTCATTTATGTTTGAGTGGATATTATCGTTTTAGTTTGAAATCACATCCAGTCTCATTTTACTTGGATTCTGCAAGGAAGTCATTAGCTAGGAATGTTAAATAAACCTGGTTTAATTTAAGAATGACATCATTCTTTTCAGATGAGACTTCAAGTCTACGTTGTACACCTGGAGGTTCCAATTTCCATACTGTGGCCAAAACCAGTGCTGCAGCAGAAAAATATACTTTCTAGACATGTTAATTGTTAGTAAATACCACAGTATTCTTGGAAGAATCTTGATGTATCATTGTATATTAATAAGGCAATCATCAAAATACTATTATACCATCTGATACCAGTAAATCACTGTAATGTGGTAACACCTATTTTCTGTTAGGACAATTCATATTTTGTAAGACCTGCTCTTATGCTTCTAATCAGTGAGTATGGGAAGTATCTTTTTATGACGACCTGTCCGTTCTCTGCTGTGTTTTTTCCACAATTTATGGAGAATGTCAGAACTGGCATTCCACTAATGATATATGTAGGTAACATACCGAATTAGTTAGAGGAGGCAGTTTTCAGTTTTAGTCAGGTGGCGCCTTAGGACCGTCTTAGCCTTCACCAAAATGCACAAACTTTGTAGTTGCTGAGCATAAATCTAACATGCCTCTTATTCAGTTCAGAATAACTTTATCTTTGAAATGGGGCACTTTCACCACCATATATAAGTATTAGTCAATTTTATTTATGAGAGGATATGAGGTTTGAGATGGTGCTGAAATGATTGCTTAAATTAAAGAGATTGTCAAGTTCATCTCACACATCACCAAGTGCTCAGTTAACCTTTGACCTCTTCTTTTACCCCAAATGTTCAGACTTCATCAGCTGTTTAAAATATTATTGGACTAAGAGCTTTGCGATTCATTCAGACAACAGGTGTCCTCTCCGAAGCCTGTGTGTGTGTGTGTGTGTGTGTGTGTGTGTGTGTGTGTGTGTGTGTGTGTGTGTGTGTGTGTGTGAGTGCGTGTGTGCATGTGTGTGTGAGAGAGAGAGAGAGAGAGAGAGAGAGTGTCTGTCCCTGACTTTTTGTGAACTTGTTAGTAACTGGAAGAGAAAATGCCCAAAAGTTCACGACACGTAATATACACTTTTAGGTACAGCCATAATACATAACCACATTTATGACTCCGATGAGCTGTGAATAATCTGTGTTTTCAAATTCACAAACACCATGATGCAATAGGAGGAAGTATAATATGATCAGTTTGGCTAATTAATTACAGCGTTAGACGTCTGAATATTAATTCAATAATATTCAAATTATAAAACACTATTCAAAAGTTTGGGGCTGGTAAGATTTTTTTTGAAGAGGTTTATTGAAAGAAGTCTCTTTTGCTCACTAAGGCTACATTTGAAAAATACAGTAAAAGCAGTAATATTGTGAAATATTTATCCAATTTATCCAATTTTAAAATGCAATTTATTCTTGTGATGGTAAATCTGAATTCTCAGCATCATTACTCCAGTTTTCAGTGTCACATGATTCTTCAGAAATCATTATATGTTAATTTGACGCTCAAGAAATATTTATTTTTATAATTTGAAGTTTGAAGTCGTTATGCCTACTGTTTCTATGGAAAACATGATACGGTATATTTATTTCACGATTATCAAAGTTCAAAAGAACAGCATTTATTTTTAATAAAACAATTGTAACGTCTTTTACTTTTAATAAATATAATGCATCCTTGGTGAATACAACATTAATTTCTTAAATTGCAATACTAGAGTAAATCACAATGGCATGAGGATAAAAACTAGGTAATTATAACTAGGCTCTATTGGGAAATGATTGCCTGACAACCACAGATGTTTCTAAAAATGAATGTCAGTTCGAACTTGTGGCTCTAAAAATATTTTTTCTCACAGTACTCCTCAGTTATGTCTAAAGTGAGGTCCTGGGAATGTTATTTTGTGATCCACCCCACTGGTTTCTCATGCCCACGGCAGTGTTAGCCAGCACATCAAAAGCATCTTTATCTCTGAGTGGAATGTGTGAAGCAGCAGACTTTAGCCAAAGGCATTCACTTACCCGAGTTATGGTCAGCGGCTGGTTAAAATCTTTGCCTCCTGAAAGCCGAAATCCCCAAGGGGCTGGCCCATCCAGCACCACGTTCTTTGGCATATCTGTCTTGTTTTCTTCAGCCTCCTCTTTCTCAAAAGTTGAACTTGCTTCCTCAGTTCAATCTCTTTTTTACTGGTGAGAGATCTCACTTCTACCCTGGATGAATGACTCACCCAACCACGACTGGAAGCCAGTTCCTGTCTCTGAGTCTCTTTTAAGCATGCATGTGGGGTTAGGAGAGTGAATGAAAGAAAGATGATGCCTGGATGCCACACCCCTCTGAGGTCATAGGGGTTGACTGAGATCCTGAGGGGTCAAACTCTCTCCCCACCTCTTTCAGATCCAACCTTACGCCCTTTATGATTAATCCTCTTTTCTCATAAGTCTTAGCGGTTTGATAACTAAAATCATCCACCAGTGACTCCCTTTGCTCTGTCATCACCCTGTGCGCTGTCTAGACTTTTCTTTCCTAACCGCCGGCCAGACACCTGTGCCTGACTGAGAGGAGTAGACTCCTCCATCATGAAGTTGAGGCTGAGTGTTGAGTCAGAGCCCTTGCTGCTGATGAGCAGATTACAAACTGTTTACAGAGCACAATAACAGAACATCATATTTTCATATCAACAAAGCATGTGTTGCTCTTTTAAACATCTCCTCTCGGGAATGTAAACAATTTCAATTACACAGCCACATAAGGGAACACTGAAAACTGCATGGATTGCATTTAATAATAATAATAATAAAAAAAATAATAATAATAATAAGTAATTGACCTAGCCTAGTGTGTAGATGTCACATAGTTACATTATACATAAAGTGGCTCCAAAAAACAGTTGTGGACAGATAAAACATGCTTTAAAATGTATGAATGTCATTGCATTAAAGGATGAAACATCTGACCACCCTTTTCTCCGAAACTAACTTCACTTTTTTTTTTTTTTTGCCATTACTGTTGAACCAGTTATGTCAGGTGATTTTAAATAATGACAAATGTCTTTGTAAAAAAAAAAAAAGCATGTTGAATTGCATTAACTGAAAAAAATAATCCATTGTATTAACAGTGCTTGCATTTTTACACCTTGTATTTTCATGGCTTGCATTTTTAACAGTTGTTTATATAAGCTGTCAGTATTTCAATTCAAAACATTTCACACACATTTTCATAATTAAAAATTCAGTAATTCATATTCACCTTCCAGAGTTCACATTGTGCATACTGAGATTTGATTCGTTTGTTTGAAGCGCGTTAAAGGGGTCATATGATGTAGCTAAAAAGAACATTATTTTGTGTATTTGGTGTAATGAAATGTGTTATGCAGTTTAAGGTTAAAAAACACATCTGAATATCTGGGTTGAACTGTTCTGGAACAGTGTTGGAAATACAATTTAACCACTGATTACTAGTTGTTTCCTCTTTTGGAAGACCAATCAAAGTATTTTCAGAAGAGCATACACTACCTGCGTTCAGCTCATATTTTCCAAAATGCCACTATGGTGACTTTTTGATATCGCGTCCAAAAAGTATTCTTGTTGCTTCATAACGCTACGGTTGAACCACTGATGGCAGATGGATTATTCTGACAATGCTTTTCATATTTTTTTGGACCTTGACAGTGTATTTTACTTGGCAGTCTATGGGACAGTCACAAGCCTCCCTGTTTTCATCAAAATATCTTAAATTGTGTTCCAAAGACAAACAAAGCTTTTACAGGTTTGGAACAACATGGGGGTAAGTGATTATTGACAAAATTGTTATTTTGGAGTGGAGTATCCCTTTTAGTGTACAAATACTTTCGTGTGGTAACTAAATATAGCACTAATATAGTATATTAGCAGGCATTGTAGTAACCTTCTCAGAAATGAAATCATCTCACTATTAATAACAAACAAATTAGAAAGAATTAAACCTAACATTTTGATTTAGAAATGTTGAAGTATTTTTATGCCTCCTTAAGGACTTTTTTTTTTCTTTTTCTGTGAAACAAAAATTAAATGTGTCCAGAATAGTTATCATAGTTTTATTTACAATTACATCAATTATAAAGCTATTATGAAAAATGTCTAGAGTTTTCATCTTATTGTAGGCCATAGTTACAACAAAAACAAATTATCTTGACTTTATCTAGTTGTTATTTTAGGAAAAACAATGGGGGGGGGGGGCTGAGTTTTCCCCCACTCTAACCTATAGTAAGAGGGTAGCATTGCTTTTGTCTGTTTATGAACTATATGTGTGACATACAAACACTGGAAAGACCTAGTAACGTGCATGTGATACTTGTTTCCAATGTAAAGTTTCAGTAACTACACAGAGAGGAGTGTATACTGTGTTCTTCATGGCACTGCAGCACTGTGCTCTTAGTTTGAAAGCCAAACATTCTAGCTTGAGAGCACTTGTATTGTAGGCTTCAACAGCTCCTTGTTTGGTGAGCCAGGGATGAGCTGTTTGTCATGGCCTGAGCTACATCAAACATAGGAAACCTTAAAGAGCCAGTAAGATGAAAATTCTAAGCTTCCTATCACTGTTTATAAGTCCTGTACAATATGTTTAAATCCATCCAAGGTTAAAAAAACATTGTCATTTTGTCAAAATATCTTTTTAAAATTAACCTCAATTCTCAGAGATCCCCAAACGGTTCGCGCAAAGCTGTTCAAAAGATTCAGTTTCCTTAAACCCCACCTTTCGGTAGCATTCTGTGTTCTGATTGGTCAACTAACATAGTCAGGTTTGATTGGTTGTTCCGCACACAACTTCATGGTAAACAATGCGTTAGCATCTTTTTTGGTGTGAATTATGTCTTATTCCTCTCATCGCGAAGCAAACAGTAAAATAAAAAACTTGAACAGTCTTGCTGCTTTTTCTTCTGTGTGGGTGTATTCAAGCCGCGTGCTTCAGTTTGAATCTGAATAGCGCGTTCAGCGCGGGGGCGTGGTCACATTAGATATAGTGAAGGGAGACGTGAAAAACGGACATTGCGTTGTTTTCATATGGATTACTTTATCACAGAATGTCTGTTAGCAGCACTTGTTACACTTCATTTTAATGACGTGTTTGGAAATGAAGATCAGCACAGATAAAGGCTGCAGACAGCACACATACTGATAAGACGCTCGGGAGAAAACAAACACTTAACTTCATAATCATACTTCGCGTTGTGATTCGGAGATGCTTGTTGGTCTAAATAAAGTTGGTAATGAACCCTCTTTTATGGCCAAACGCTTTGAAAATCCAGCCTTTTACTGAATTTTAGCCATTGGTTCTTCTGATCTTCATTCTTTGGCAGTGAAAATAAAACAAACTTGCCTTTACAATTAAAAACACACTGTCTCCTCGACATGATGCTATCACACCAAACAGAGCGTCTGTGTGTGTGTGTGTGGGGGGGGGGGGGGTCAGAGTTACGTTTCTCCCAAGACGGTAGGCGGAGATTATTATGCAAAGTGCTCCTAGTGACGTACATAGAGATGGGCAAGAGATTTGAAATCTATAACGACTCGTTTCAGCGATTCAGAGTCGACTCCTTACTTTAGAAGCCAATAACTTTATAAATCGTGTACTTTTTGGTTTAATTACTTTGCACATTGTTTACACTGATGGACAGCTACATCATACACTGTAATACAGGTAATTTTTGATTTCCCATCTGTGTGGCTCTTTAACACCAGGAAGTCTTTCTCTATCCTAAGCTGTCAAATCATGTAATCTCTAGTAATGAAAGGGCACGGGTCGTCCAAAAATTTTAATTCTGTAATTTACTCAACTCGTGTTGTTCCAAAAGTCAAGGGGCTTGGAACAACATCAGAGTGAGTACATGATGATTTTGGGCGAACTGTGCCTTTAACTTTGAGCAGATTGGCATGGATGTTAACCGGGGTTTGCGCTCTGTTCCCAGATATATTTATCAAGAGCATAAAAGAGCATGTGAGAATTTGCTCCTTTAAAAACAAATGTGGAGAAATCACAGTCTAGACAGAAACCCCTGCCTCTTGGATGGCTTTGGTTCTTTCTCTGGGACAGAAACTCAGGTCGGCTCTCCACTGTCCCTCTGTTTACTGTGTCGCCATGGCAGCAGGAGGGACAATGTGGCTGTTTATAGACTGGATGGTCTGCAGGGACTAGATTGCTAGCAGAAGGAAACATCCAGGATGGCACAATTATCCTATACCTCTATGGAGACTGTGAATCCCATTGAGAGCATAGTCTGACGAAAACATTAGAAATGACAGAATTCATTTATGCACTATTCCACAGAGAAAGAAAAGACAAAAAAAAAGTATATAAAATCAATGATTGCTTTGACCATGTAGAGAGTCTAATCAGACACTTTTTGTTTATTAATCAATGGGTGGACATGTTGATTCAAGCAGCAGCAATGGTTTATGTCTTGTCGTTCCATTATATAATTCAGTGACGTTATTCTCTCTATCTTAATCAATTATATTAGAGCAATTGCCATTTTTTATCCAATCAGAACCCATCAACACTCTGGCACCAAACATAATGTTCAGTCAATGTTCAGTTATAATTGACTGAACATATCACAGTGCTCTTTACTTTATAAACATTTATTCCTGAATCGTGCATTATTAAATATAACAAATATCCACGTCATTACATCAATTGCATGTGGTAAAGTTATGCACCAGGAACAGCACAGTTTACTTTACTTCTGATCAGTGCTTAAGAACGGAAGACTGTCTGCCAACTCCTAACTAAACCACGATGAAGGTCTCTGGTGGTCTTGATGGTTCGCAGATCCAGATAAAGTCTAGTACCACCATATGCATCTCTTAAACCAGAGCAGCATGTTGTTAATAATTCTCATACTGGTACAATATTACATTTGCACTGATGAGCAGTTCTTTATGAAACAGCATGTGCTGGATGTTACTGCTACATTAAGCACATTGACAGACACAGAGACTGCATAATTCAATGAGGTATAATATTGCCTAAATTACATATATTATTGGTTCATGTTTCTACTGACTGACACATTTACATTTCTTGCTTTACTGACTGGAATAAAACTGTTAGTCATAGTCTCTCAGGAAAATTGAAACGCTGCATATTTTAAATTGAATATGAGTGTAATCATTGTGCTGAACAGATCAGGCATAGAACGTGAACAATTAACAATATATTAAGTATATCATAATGAAAAAACATTTGCTGAATGATCAAATGAACAAAAATAGATTTTTACATACATTTCCTCACTCAAATTGAACCAATCAGAAGGCGACATACAAAATACATGGCTGCCAATTGCAGATTAGTTATTAGGACATCATGTGCTACTCTTATTGGCAATAAATAGATTACAGTGTGTAAACCATAAGCGATGTGCAAGGACACCGAAATATTTCTTATAGGCAGTAGAGACATTAATCGGAGTCCGTTTACTACAGTTAACATGGCCATTTTGTTGCTTTTTGTTAGGGATATTGCAATCTCAAAAACGTTATCTCTTTAGATTGAAAAATATCAAAAATATTTTTCTCTTATCTGTAAAATCCTTCAAATGCTCAAAGGAATGTTTGGAGGAAGAACATAGAGCCCTAAAGAACCGGAGGTCATTCTTCTGAACCAGAGAGTTAATAACATACTAAAAAGATGCATGCTGGCAGGAATGTTCTTCTGTAATATCCACTGCCTGACACAAACATGACACCGCAATACTGTTGCGTCTATACAATCTAGATCAGATCAGACATCAGGTCCAGTGTACAAGGGGCACCATCAGTAGATCATTCCTCACCTACTGTATTTCATCCTTCCAATGAAAGAAAATGTGCCTCTTAAAGCTGCGGTAGGTAACTTTTGACGCTCTAGCGGTTAATAAACAGAGCTGCTTGCGTCTTGCGGAAGAACATTGTAGCCGGAACTACTTCTCTCTGTTTATGTCTATGAAGAATTACAAAGGTACTGGGTTACTCCGCCGCGGTACCCCCGAAGCAATCTAAAATAGTCTGAATATAAACACTTATTATAGGTGCACCCTAGTGATTCAGGACAAGCTAAAAACACGGTTTGGAAAATGGATTCATGGTGTATTCGCTTATTCTATACATTTTTCTGCATTTTGAACACAAACAAAGTTACGGACCGCAGCTCTGATTGGTTGTTTTTTACCGGGAGCGCATGGCTTTCTGCAAATGGCAATAGGACCACTGGGAGGAGCCAGAGGAGCTTGATTTTTTCACAGATTATCTGTCTCATATTCTACTGTCAGGACAAAATGACAGGTTTAACAAATATGTAAAAAATATATTTTTACAAAAGTTACCTACTGCAGCTTTAAGAAATGTACAAATAAGTAGGGCACTTGATTACTCATTATGTTGAAATTCTTCATCTTAACTAGAAGGCAAGGAAACTCTTTTTTTTCAGCTATGAGGAAAAATGTAGGCAACAGAATGTTTTAATTAATGTAATGGTTTCAGAATGTAATTATCAGCATATTTGAACCAAATGACATAAAGGCCTTTTCATCAGTTCCATTACTTTCCACAGGTTGATGACTGGAACATGTCATGTTAATTCCAGCAGGAAGCTGTAGTTGACATTGTCTATCTCTCTTCAGTAGATGTTGGACCATCAGAGATGTGTACTGGAAAAGTCCATTTATTGCTGCTTCACATAGTTCCCAGGAAAGGTTCCAAAAAACTTGGTTCTCCTGCACGTTCCTAAAAAATTTAATATGGAATGAGTCCAACTTTGTATGGTAAAAAATATCATATAGTATATATGTTAAAGTATATATTTCAATATTTATCTCTCCAAACATCCATGGGCTTGTTTGAACCATGACAGTGTTGACAGTATTTTTTGGGTTGGAGAATAGCACCAGCTAGTGGCAAATATATGAACATCCCTAAAACACTCATTGCGTAGTAACAGCAACCTGATGAAAATCTGTCTTACCCACAAACCATCCATCATCACATTTCTCCATGACGTCAACAACGTCGCCCTCCTTCAGTTCCAGCTCATCTTCATTTCGTGGCATGTAGTTAAACAGGGCTTGAAATCTGCGAGAGGAAAGGCTATTTAAGTGTGCTTTCTAAATTAGGTTATATTACAGAATTGGGTCTTGTAATACTGACCAGTTCCCACAATAGAATAATGTTAGCAGAAAACAGTGATCTACTTTAAATGCATGGATTGGTGAAACAGAAAAAGATTTGAAATACTTACGGTTCCCCTGTACCTTGAAGCGGATCATGAACATATGCTTGTCTTTGGGACTGAAAAGAGAGAAAACAGGAAAGGTCATTTAAATGTTTCCATCTCTCTTTCTGCTCTATATCCATCTGATACTGAGAGTTCCACAGTGCTCATGGAGAACCATTGATGCAAACCTGAGGCCAGACCTGGATCAGCTGTGTATCTGAACTATGTACATGATCAAACCTGCCTAAAGGTGTTTACAAAAAAAAAGAAATTGAACTTTTTTTCAAATACGTGTGAAGTCCAGGACCCCCGGGGCTCAAGTTACGGCTTTCTAAACCATCAAACAACATATTTTCTAAAACATGTCTGATTGGTGGATTTAGAAACAGTCGGGAAATGCCTTAAATCCTGAAAACGAGGACTGTAGTCCCCTTGTTTGGAAGGACATGTGGGGAATAGGCTGCTTGCCTGGCCCTAAGGGGGTACACCTTGTTTAAGCTGTGTACACAGGAAAGATCATTGGGACAGTCCCACGAGTAATCCAAACACTCTATACATTGCTTAAACCAATACTGTATCAACAAGCCAATCTTCTCAGCAGCTTTCAGCCAAAAAACACAAAAACAGCAGAAATCCACTGATCCAGGAAGTCATGGACATGCAGGAAAACCATTTCCAGAGACACTTCCAGCATGCAGACCAAACAAAATGTTATCACTCTAAAACGATGTTAGGACTTAAATGTTATTTTCTCTACCACAAAATGCACTAATGCACACGGACAGTCAAGGCCATAGTGTTAAGTCTCAGCATTCCCCCATACTTTACTGATGGAATGATACTGCGTACGGAAGCATCACGTGACCATACGCTGACACAAATATATGGCAGTATATTGTATCATTCCTAATATCATTATATCCAGCTGTAGCAGCAAAAATGGAAAGAATTGCACTCAAAACAGTGAATTCCCGGGTCAAATTCAGTGAATGACATTATGCCTTGTGCAGGGATACACTGAAAAGACAGAAAACTGAATTTCCCTAGAGTCAGCTATGCCATTTCCACACAAGGTGCACATACTCCCTACCCTATGAGATGGTGAAAAGTTTTGACCTCTAACAGGCGATCCGCAGGACCTCCTAGACATCACAGGGCTACGAGGAGGCTTACCAACAACCACAACGTCACGCCTTAACACAGACTGAAAGAACCAGAGCCGAGAGAAGATGATATGAATGTTATGTGCAGTCATAAATAAACACAATTTACCAAAATATACACTACCATTCAAGAGAGTTCGTTCAGTATGTTGTTATTCTTTAAATAAATAAATTATTTTATTTAGCAAAAGTGCATTAATTTGATCAAAAGTAAAAGTAAAGTGTCAAACACTGTAACAAACAATCTGAATCTTAAGTAAATGCTGTTCTTTTGAGCTTTCTATTCACCCCAAAAAATCTACGAACATAAAAAATTTATTAAAATGTAAATCAGCATAGTAGAGTGATTTCTGAAGGATCATGTGACACTTAAGACTGAAAATTCAGCTTGGCATCACAGAAAAAAATAAGTTTTAAAAGAACAAAAAGGAGCTCCTTTAAATTGTAATAATATTTAAAAAATCACTGTTCTCTTTCTAAACAAATGGTAGAGTGATAATATATTTATACAAAAATGGATTAACATGAGTGAGTGAATATTCTTTATACGACTTGGTTTGTGGGGTTGGGTGATTTAAATATGTCTATGACTTACTAATAATTTATGATTCTAGCTCCCTGTATAACTGTTATAATTGACTGTACCATATGTCAGACATATGAACTAGATAGTTCTGTTTTTCATTTTTAAAGTGTGCACACTTTGGTGCAGAAAATCTCTCAAGGAAACGCATACTGCAGAGATGACATTACGTTATCTTTAATAGGGAATGTTAGTGTCTGTATTATGAAGTGGTAAGACTAGGGGGAAGGGTGGAGGATCATGAGCACTAGTACAGTCACTAACAAGAACCTTGTCTTTACCTTGGCCTTTGGGGAGCGGAGGTCCTGTCGAGAGAACAGTTTTGCAGAGGGAGGGGGCGACTGTGAAACCCCGGGAAGAGGGGGGGTGGAGTGCGGGGAAGGGGGAGAGTATTTAGCCGATGAGGGCAGTGTGGACGGCAATGACATCTGTGAGGACAGGGGAGAGAGACGTGGAGAGGCATTCTGGGAAACTTCACCCTGCTGGTGTGGAGATAAAAACAGTTATGCATGCCAAATAAATACATTCATCATCCTCTAGAGATGCTTCAGAATTTAAAGGTGAAGTGTGTCATTTTTTGTTCTGTTAACTTCAAGCAGAATTCCAAAAATGAGAGATGCATTGGAATTTTGGAAACTGAAAATATTTACAGTCAAAATGCAGCATCACCCTTCATTTGTTTCAGTCAAAATTATTATTATTATTTTATTCATTTTTTGTTAACTGAGGTGGACGATAGTGCTGGATTGGCAATATTGATTTCTACTTTTTAATCAATCTCCATTTTGATGAGCCAATATCTTTTTCGTCTATGCTGTTTTCTTTTTATTGATGACTAAAAGCTTCACAAAACATAATTTTGTAGTGAACTACTGTATGTGTTACTTTTAATTCTGAGTGGAAAGACAAAATGATGTCATAGAACATTACATTTCCATCAGGAAAGCCATTCAATAGCTTGTTAGTAAGCCAGAAACAGCATTTTGGCTAAATATATGCACAATATTATTTATTCCTTTTACTCTATTGTCTTTATTATTTAATGAATACATCTGTGATAAAAAAAAGAAAAGAAACAAGTTTTTTACAGCCACAACTGATACAAAAACATCCTTATATACAACTTGAATGTTGACTGTTAAATTAAATTAACTGATAACTAAACTTTATTTTCAGTTTCCTATTTTGACTAAACTTTAGTCAGGAATTAGCAAAAATAATGACCAATAAAAATAAAAACCTAAGTACTTTGCCCATTTTCTATAGCTTTCTCCAAAAAGACTGAATTTAACCTTTACATTATTTAGTAATGAACATTATTTAGAAATGAAAAAAATGACACACTTCTCCTGTACGAAAATCTATTTTGGCTGTTCATTTGGGCAGTATGACGACACAGCGAGCACTACCTCGATATCTGACCCCTCACTATGGGCAGGTTGGACTGGAGTAAATGTTTTTGATGTCAATGGTTCATTTAAGAAGCTTCTGTCCTCATTCGGCTCCTCCTCTATAAACAGTCTGGGAAGCTTTTCTGTTATATCTGGTTCCTGGCGATAAAATCCCTCCTCTTTTTTGAACGTG